>NW_004524607.1:8801137-8809315 GCF_000260255.1 Octodon degus
ATCTTTTAGAGATACATTGACTATACTATGAATAATCACAAATTCTTAAATCTACCTTGAATTCAAATTATGCAAAATGCTAAAAAGTGTTGCCATTTCTTGTCATCTTCTAAAATTTCTTTAGACCATTTAATCAAAAGTTAGCACATTTGAGTGTTATCATTAGTGTCAAAATGAAGGGGTTCGTTGAAATTTTGCATAACACTTATTGATAAAGGCCACCTTCCCTTCTAGCAGTGGAATTCTTGAACCTATAGCCAATGTTTGCCTCATTCCCAGATCTTTGAATGAAGAGGCCATGTCTCAGGCATCTTTGTAGTAGACAGTTAATCAGTGTATGCTAGGCAATTGAGGGTGAATATTAAATAGATTCTGAAAACTATATCCTTGGAAAAATGTTAAATGAATTATTCAAAATTCTACTGTCTGGTTTTATAAGATAAAATAGTAGCAGATACTTGTAACCAGGTTGACTTCATGAAATTTAATTTTTATCAGAAAATCACTTTCTATTCATCAAATTATTCACATGATAACAGGTGTTCTAAATATAGTATACCTGAGAGTAGGTTTAAGGGTATATTTTCAGAATTTCTTGGAGTGATTTCTCTAGAAGGAGTTTGGCTCTGTCCTTAGTTAGCTGTGTAGTTTTAAAGATATGAATTTACCTTCTGACTAACAAAGACATATTACATTGACCAGAATTTTCTTTCAAAAATAACCCCAAACAAGAAGAATATTTCATAATTGAAGACTTGCAGTGTCCTAATAAACTGAAATCATGGGGCAGATATCAAAATTAGCTTAAGCATGATAGAATTATTTTTTCCATGATTTTATTGATAAATAAATAGCAATGAGACAGTTTCAAATCAAATTGGTAGGACAGTTTCAATAATTAACACATTGCATATATTCCTCCCAGTGGTTAATTGCTATACAAGATGCGGACATGATATCCTATCTGCAAACACCATTAGAACAAATCATTCTATTCATTAAGAGAATGTAACTATATATCTATCCTAACCACTTTGAATACACAGATACATAGGGGTAGGCAAAGAGTTCATGAACAGAAATCAAATTGCACGGGAAACAGTTGAAAGAATTAACAATTGGGACCTGCTCTTACTGAGAAGTTTTTTCATGTCAAAAGAAATTACCAACAAAGTGAAAAGGCAACCCACAAATTTGGAAAAAATCATGACAAATAAGTACTCAGACAAAGGTCTGCTCTCTAGAATTTATAAAGAACTAAAAAACACCAGGGCCCCAAAATTTAAAGACCCAATCCAGAAATGGACATCCGAGATGAACACACGCTTCTCAGAGGATGAAATTAAAGAAGCAAATAAATATATGAAAAAATGCTCCACATCACTAACCATCCATGAAATGCAAATTAAAACAACATTGAGGTATCATCTCACCCCAGAAAGAATGGCTATCATAAAGAAATCACCCAACAACAAATGTTGGAGAGGCTGTGGGGAAAAACGAACCCTTCTTCACTGCTGGTGCGAATGTAGACTGTTGCAACCGTTATGGAAATCAGTATGGAGATTCCTTAGGAAAGTTGACTGGAAATCCCCTTTAAACCAGCTATTCCTCTACTGGGAATTTTCCCAGAGGATCTGAAAACATCATATCATAGTGATATATGTGTGCCTATGTTTATAGCAGCACAATTTGTGATAGCCAGAACTTGGAAACAACCAAGATGCCCATCACTTGAGGAATGGTTGAAAAAGATGTGGTATTTTTACACAATGGAGTATTATTCAGCTATTAAGAATGATAAACTCGAAGCCTTTATATTGAAGTGGATGCCACTTGATGATAGAATTATTGCAGATTAAGGACGCTCAGATCAACAGTGGCTAGGATTAGTGCTCTCCTTGGTGCTGAACAGAGAAAGAACCTGTGATGCTTTACTCAGGCTGGTTTGCTTTTCTCCTTATACCTGCCCTACAATTCAGCATACACCCCTTGTTTGTTGATCTCTCTCTCTCTCTCTCTCTCTCTCTCTCTCTCTCTCTCTCTCTCTATTATGAGCGCTAACCACAGAGACTGTGTTTACAGCAAGCTTTCTAAATATTCTGTCCACCTTAGTTTAAGTACACCTGGCACCACTGACCTGTGTCTCCCAAGATGAGTTATTCAAGAGATGGGGGGGGAGAGAGAGAGAGAGAGAGAGAGAGAGAGAGAGAGAGAGAGAGAGAGAGAGAGAGAACTGCTGCAGGCAAAATGTCACATTCATACACATTCATAGGTCTATATTGACTTATTAAGCAATTGCATTTCCTCTCATTCCCAAGTTCGTTTTGTGATACCTGTTCCTTGATTCTTAATAAACTTAGACATGAAGGCAAATATTAGATATGATGGGTTTCTGTCTGAGAAAGAGAGTTGTAAGGGTTTGATGAGGCTGCTGATAGGTTAATTTCTTCTGCACAATACAAAAGACAGTTTATGGTGACTGGAGATACCAGTTCTTTAAAGTGTCTTTGCAAGAAATGCAAAAGCATGGGATAAAGTTCCCCAGATGATAAGTACAGCGTTGGCAGAATATCTTGCAAACAAAGGCAGTAACTGATGAATTTGAGCTGGGCAGAGTAGACATTCTGCCACTCAGAAGACAGCCCTGCTGGACCCTCAGAGAGGGTGCTTCTGGTTTTTGCAGGGCCTCAGACAGGGAGAAATTTTTGCTGGGAGCATTGACTCCCATGAGACTGAGAGCTGTGACCAAGCTCATATGAGAGGCTCTTGGGAGCCTCAAACGTCAAAGGAAGGAGAAGGAGCTGCTAAAGGAAAAGGAGAGTGTAGATCATAAGGGAAGGAAAAGTCTGAGAGCTTCTGCTACTTGGTGACAAATTAACTTATATAAAAGCCTGTGCAGAAGACAAACCATTTCAGGCTCATAAATTATATAGCCAGATTTTAATGGGAAAAAATTCCTTGAGGAAAGGATTCATTCAAAGTACCTCACTGGTTATAATTCACAGAACATTGCTACACCCAATTATGCAGTTAGTAAATGCTTTCCAAGATTCATGGGAGTTTGGTAGGAAGAGAGAAAAAAAAAGTCTGTTTGAGGGAAAAGGGAAAAAACACAAGCAGAATTTCAGGAAATACAACAAGTGAAACACTTCATCTTCAGGATTCATCCAGTGGGATTCGGTGATTGAATATTTTGTATAAAAGATTTGAAGAGCAGAAATAATTTATAGTCTTTTATAATTTAAAACAGCCTTTTGACATTTGGTCAAACTCAAGGTCAGATTTATCAGTCTTGGAAAAAAAATAATCCAAGTTGGAACATTGTTAAGGAAGAAGTTCATTTATTGAATAATTCTCTTTAAAGTTATTGGGCGAAGGTGTCCCAGTGTTCATTTGGAGTGCTCTTCCTAGCAGGTCTCACCCAGCGTGTTCGGGGGCCAGGCAGCAGAGGACTATTCCTCACTGTCCCTCATCCTCTTAACACTGAGGATCTTCTCAAAGTCATGCTGTTACTTCATTCTGTTCTAAAAAAAATAAGGGCCACAAAATGACTCAGATCAAACGCTATTTACTAGAGGAGTAAGGAAGACAGACACATGGAGGAAAGAATCCCCATGGGAAATTCTGAAGTTAAGGCGGGGGGTCATCCCCAATGCCAGACCCTCCATCTGGACTCAGTTGCCTCTCTGATGGTGGCTAAACCTCAGTTGGAACAAACTAAATATCAGCAGCAAATGTTTTATTTTCTTCCACTGACATAGAGAGGAGATTGTGATTAAAAAACAAATTGAAGTCAGCCTCTGCACTTGCCTTCCACATCTATAAGGTAGGGATTTTTTTTTTTTTAGTTGTATGCAATTGGGTGTACAACATGATACATGCAAGCCAGCTAGCATATTCCTCATTGTATGTGGTTACTCCCTTCCCCAGGCATGGATGTGGAAAGCACACCCAGATCCACTTTTTAGCAAATTTTCAGAAAACAATATAATATGAAATGTAGCTCTCTTGCTGTACTTTAGATCTCTAGATTTGTGACGACCTCAGACAGAGAGTTGCTGTGAGGAACTCGACCATGGTCTGGCACAATAATGGTTGGCTCTTTCAAGGTTGTGATAAGCACTATTTAAAAATAGAAGTAGGAAGTAAGTTTTACTCCTGCCAATTAGTGTCAGAATGCTCAGATGCCTACCTCTGAAAATCTTATAGCTGCACAGTAAGTAGGCAGTGGATCCATCTGCTCCTGAAAGGGGCCTCCAAGGGCACATCTCTCTTCTAGTCCCATGATTGACTATGACAGAGAAGGCTGCTGACTTCAACTCTTGCATTCATCCAGTCATCTGCATGAGAAGGATAAGCCATATACCCCCAGAGAAGCTGCACTTGGGCAGGCAGTGATAGACAGGCTGATGGGATCTGAAACTTAAAATTTTATTAAGGTAAATGTTGTCCTTTTCAATGGCTAGAATGACAGAGGAAAGGAAACTAAAACTGAAATCCCAAAGCAGGAAGAGAGTGACTGTCAATGCATGTGATGTTTTGTTTTGTGGTGATAAAAATGTTCTAACAATAGACTGAGATGTTAGCTGCCCAGCTCTGAAAATATAATAACCATAGTTGACTTACATGCATGTGCATCATATCTCAATAAACTAGGAAGGTTCGAAGGCACGAAAGGCGGTATTCTCCAATAGCACAGGTATGAAAGAGAAAGGGAGTTGGGTCCAGATCCTCATAGACTTATATTAATAGTTGAGTGTCCCTGAGCAGACTGCCTACTATCTCTGCGTGTGTTTCCTTATCTCTCCCATGGACATCAGCAGAGCTCCTCCTGCAGTGAATGCCAGGAGAACTGTCTGTATACATCTTCCTTGGATGCTTTGTTTACAGAAAACGTCTCTGAAGTTCTAATTTCCTGGGAGAGGTAAAAATGCTGATGTGTTGGGAGCAGGAGAATCTTTGGAATGAGAAATCAGGGCCCTTAACACATGTGAGAGAACACCGGCCCATCCCAATTCAGGATCTATTTCTTTACCTGAATTGTAGTAAAAGAAATAGTTGCTTTTAGTGTGATTCCTCAAAGAGCTTCTCTTTCTTTACCCTTTCCCTGGATTAAACTGGGGGTGGGGGCAGTGAAAAATCAACGAATTCAGCTAGGTGAAGATGGGGTTAGCAATCAAACAGAATGTGTAAGTTCTTCAGGAAAGTTGAGCATTTCGCAGCCTTCTACAGTTTTGTTCCTGATTTTCCTTAGAAGGTGAAAAACATTACTGCACAAGCCCATCATGGTGCTTAACTCCGAGGGGCCCCTGGCATAATATTTTCTACAGCAGGTTGATCTTTCCATGGGGTGATGTGGGCAGAAAAGAATCCCTTCCACGGAGCTGAGCCAGGAGCCCTCTAGGTGCCACATGTTCTGTGTCCAGGTAGTCTATTAGAAGCTTAGCAACTATCCTTTTGCAAGATGCATTGTTTTTTTCTGCACTTAGTACAGGGTCTACAGGGTCTCACTACGTAGATCGGACTCATAGTGATTCTCCTGTTTTCAGTCTCCCAAATGCTGGGATTGCAGGCGCACACCACCCCACCCAGTCTCAAACTCCATGGCTTCCATTTTAAAAGCTGGCATTCCAATGAGATGATAAAGCAAAGTTAAAAATAAATAAGTACAAATGTACCAAGGTATGGCCAGAGAAGAGGAAAGCAAGCCAGTGCTATTTGTCGGTCTCTCTAACAGCAACACTTCCTGTAGGCTTATTGAGATGGTCCCTTTGCAGCCCATCCCTCTCTCTGAAACAGGTGAAAAGCTGCATATGTGGAGCCCTTCCCAGTCCTCATCGCAGCCCAGGAAGCTTATATTTATAATCCCATGGAAAATTTAGTGGAATTCTAGTGAGTTACTTCCAATCTATCATGTCCAGTGCAACCCATGCAAGAATAAAGACTCTAAGGCTTATTTGTAGTTATGGGGAGCCCAGGGGTCCTGAGTCCAGCCATGATGGTGGCTAATTGGCCTAACAAAGGCTTTAACTCAGGACCAAAACGCAGATTTTATCAATTCATGAAGAAAAGAGGAACTTGAGAGGCGACTAGGAGGATGGCAGGAAGTGAGCGTACTCCAGGAGCTGGGCTAGGCCAGCCAGAGGCCTGAAATCACCTCTGCCATATGCAGAGAGAAGGATCTTCAGAATGAGTAATCTGCTAGCACTACTGGGATAGTATGTAATGTTCTGGGGTCAGGGCCTCAGCTCTGATGTGTAATTTTTTATGCTCTGGGAAGTCATTGCCTCTTATCTTGAGGCTCAGTCCCAGCCCAGTGACAGCATAGACCATGGCTCTCCCTCCCACCGAGGCTCCCACGTGCTTTATTTGGGAGCTGGGGGAGGAGTCGGGGAGATACTGCCCTGTTGTCTTTGCTTCAAAGACTACATACCAGCACCTCTGTTGAATCGATTTGCAGCGCATGAGGGCAGTTGAAGGATGAGGAAAAGTCCTAGTCAGATCCACACTCCTCGATACATAGAAATAGGGCCAGGTTCAGGCAAAATGGAGACAATTGCTCCTCCTTCAGAGACAGTCACCCAGATGTAGACCTCCACAGCTGCACATGTCGAGAGATGTAATCCAAGCCCTTTTAGTAAACACAGGGTATTCTGGACCAAACGGATTTTATCCAAATAGGTTGCTATGGTATCAGTCAGTCCTTAGTATGCCCCTGGTCCAAGGATGCTCCAGCCTCTTCTATGAAGTGACAGAACACTTGTAAACAACCTGCATACATGCTGCTATATACCGTGCATTGTCCCTAGATCACTTATAACACATAACACAGGGGAAACGTTAGGTCAATAATTGTTGTACTTTCTGTTTAATAAATAAAGAAAAATAAACTGTACAAGTTCAGTAAGAAGCAAGGTTTTCTTTTGAATATTTTCCATCCATGGTTAGTGGACTCTGAGACATCTAACCAGAGGATATGAAGCACCAACTATCCTTAAACTCTGCCTTTTAAACTCTTAGAAAGCATATTCGCTACAGGATTTCAAGGTGAGATGATACACAAGAAGGCACCTTGAAAATATGAAAGGATTTGGGTAGGAATCACTCTGATAATCATCTCCCTTGAAGTTTGTAAGTCTTTGTGTGACAACTTTCAAACATACATATTTTTGCTTGTTTATTTATTTTGTCTATTGGCAAGAATAAGATAAATGATGTGTTCCACACCCAGAACTTGACTTTACAATGACCTGATATGTTGGCAGGGAGCAGATCCCAAGAAAAAGGCACCTACCCTGGGATACTGATAGCACAGGAGTGTGCTTCAGTATCCCAAGTAGCAGAACAGTCATAATGACTGCAAATGCTTGAGAAGACTGTTTTCATTTATCTTCTTATAAGAGAATCAAAATTTGTCACTATGATGCAAAGAAGCTATTTCATTTTTCTTACTTAAGGAAATACTTTTAAGTTTGTAATTAATAGGTTTTTCACCAGATTTTAATGCATCAGTCTGTACTCAGAGGCAGGGTGGGGAACCAGAGGGTTGTACTGCCTGATGATGGCTGTGATGATCCGGCTGGTGGAGGGGCCACTGGCATCCAGGTTGGCAACATCCTCAGTGGCCGAGGCAGTCCTCTCTCAACAAACATCAGCGATGCATGAGCTTCAAGATGTGAAAACGTAGTCCTACAGGACAAAGCCACTGATTTCCCATGAAGTAGAAGGAGTTTTCAGATCAACTGTCCTAGAAAATATTTAAGGTAATGACATATTCTTATCAATGAAATCAGGTTTCTCTCAGTTTAAGACTTTTTTCAAAAAAAAAAAATCACAATTTTTATTACAAAGAAGTTAGACAAAGAAAAAAAAATGTATTATACAAATTCTTTTCCAGAGGCCAGTTACCCTGTTTCCTCAGCTGAGCACCCAAAGATCTCTTGGTGACAAGTAACTTTTAGTTTATGCTCTAAAGTTGATACTCGGGGCTGGGGATTTGGCTCAGTGGTAGAATGCTTGCCTAGCAAGCTGGAAGCCCTGGGTTCGGTCCTTGGCACCAAAAACAAAACATAAACCTTCCCTAAAAAACAATTCAACCAAAAAAATGTGGTAAAAAGCTACAACTCTTGTTGCATAGGTTCTGCTTTACCTTGGTCTTAACCATCCAGTAGAAAA
>NW_004524607.1:8810615-8828817 GCF_000260255.1 Octodon degus
AAAAAAAAAAAAAAAGGAAACTGAATCTATGTCAGCTGCTATTTTGCTCTGGAACGTCCTTTGATCCTTGAAAGATCTTGCTTTCATAAAATCGAATGCATGAAACATATTGTTGTCTCCCCCTTGATCCCACCACAAGGTAGGATTGACTGCAGACACTGACTTCATTCTTAGATTATCTTGTCCTTTGATTTCTTTTCGTTTTGTTGTTTTCATCATATGCATGCCATCATTGAATGGATATATATGCCCTAGCCTCCTGGCCTAATGAGAGCCATCACACTGGGGTGCTTTCTTTGCTCAACTTGAATCCAAGAGGCACATTTGCACATTTTCACTCTCCAGCAAGGTCACTGGGCCATCTCTGCTGTCCTCCTTTTTCTCACGACAGCCCTGTCTTGAGATCCTTTGGGGTAAAATGAGAAGAATGCCTTGGAAGGATCATTGGTGATAGCCTGACAAACAGGCTTTTATACATGTGGAAATAGTTCTGTCTTTCAAAGGCTGAGCTGAGTTAGTCTATTGGAATGGTGTATGATTACTTGCAATTTTGCAGTCCCTACCATCTTAGAAGGACACAAGAAAAATTTGTGCTGTAGGTGAGAAA
Source organism: Octodon degus (assembly GCF_000260255.1). NCBI lineage: Eukaryota > Metazoa > Chordata > Mammalia > Rodentia > Octodontidae > Octodon > Octodon degus. The sequence goes on from NW_004524607.1 coordinate 8,811,223, forward strand.
GATCCACTGGTTGTAGGCTTGTTTGTATTCAGGAATCAGGGAATGCTGTGCATGTGAAGACAGACCTGGTATTTCAGTGGCTCTTCTTTCATCGCTGGGACAAATAGCCAACACTCAAAATGAAGGAAAGAAGGGTTTAGTTAGCTCGCAGCTACTGGAGGTTGCAGTCCATACTTGGCAGGCTCCAAGGCAGAGTGGCACATGGGGGAGGGCAGCCTTTCATGGAGGTGGCAAAGAGCAAGAGAGTGCAGGAGGAGGAGTAGCAACCATGGCTATAGGAAGCAAGTCTCTCTCCCTTATGCTGCATTCAGGCTGTCTGCCCCAGGCTGGGTGTAGTACTCAGACCCAGAATCCCAGCAGCACTCATACCCAGAATCCCAGTGGATCATGAGTTCATCACAACACAAACTCTAGAAGTCCGCCTCATGACTGTGCAAGACTTTGGGGGATAGCTACACACAAACCATAACACACGGTGGTGAAAAATTTAAGACAAATTTAAACTTGGGCAAGATGCTTCTGTGGACGTAATTCAGGGAGACAGACAGGGTCAAAGGAGGAAATGGATTTGCAAGAAGCAGACAATAAGAAGAGCCCACAAGGTGGGGGTAATCCTAGACCGCTAATGTGTACAGATGCTTTGTTAAATCCAAAATACCGCAGACAGAGTCTGTATTACAGTAGAAATATAACTGGTTCACAACCCTAGATTGTTTTAGGGAATCTGGAAAGAAGAACTTTGTGTAACTGATTTCCTTTCCTCTCATCCTTTTGTGGAAGGCGGCATTATATAAATACATAAACACACAAGTCATCCTCTACTCAAGTTCAACTAAGTGGTATTTTTACTTCTTCTATACTAAAATTTACTGGAGAAGAAAGAAAAGGGAAATTGATGCTGAGCAAAAGGAGTAAGCAAAGGGGAAAAACATTGCTAAAAGCTTTGAAACTACTGTGTTTTACAAGAAAAGAGGTGTTTCTTGGATAACAATCACATGTCATAACTTTGGAGCGGCAAGTACACAGTGCAATTGCTAACAAGCTGTCCATGACATATTTAGTGAATCCTTCTTTTTCCAGTTATATTAAAAAAATGAAGAAGGGTCTCATATCTTGCATCTAGCATTCCTATTAATATTTGAGTATATTGTATCTGTTACCATGAATAACAGTAATATTAACTAAGATCCATCCTTTATTCAGATTTTCTTTCTTTTTATCTATTGACCCTTTTCCTTTTTCACAGTCCCACCCACGGTCCCACATCGCCTTTAGGCAGTGATTTAGTTTGTAGGTGGCTGCAGTCTCAGCCTCGGGATGCAGCGTGAATACCTCTGTATCCCTGTGTACTAGACTCGTTACTCTTACAAACACACTATGCACTCTGTCCCAGAGCTCCCCCAGGTAGCCACTTTCTGTAAGCAAGACACAGGCGAACCTTACCATGGAGATTTTAAAAATAGCCCAGAGGAGACACAGTAAATGGGAGCATGCCAGCAGTATCCATCCCGTCTTGTGTAGCATTGCTTCTCGAATTCGTACTAACTGGTTTTTACTTCACTCATATTTCCAGCCAGATCATTTTTACCATAGACTAATGGATACCCATAAGCAGTGGATGTGTAATTGAAATTCAAGAATAAGCCTTGGAATCAAAGGACTCAAAAGATAGTGGTAAAACATGATGCTGTTCATATTTTTAGCATGTTTTCAATTCAGCATTCTCACAATGCCTCTGGTTAAAAAAAAAAAATAGCAGAGAAATAGCAAATAAAATTGGCTTGACCTAGGCTGTGCTATGTCTCATAAAGTTTTCAACTTGTAAAGGGGTTTGGAAATAGACTAAGAAATCAGCCTTCTAAAGCCGGGAGTCATTAGACAGTTAAATAATGGTGACTTTATTATTCCAGCAGAGAGGTACAAAGCCAGAGGAGCCAGCACCAGCAGACCCTAGGTCAAGCTTTTACCGAGCCAGTCATGAACAGCATGTCTCAGTATGAGGTATTAACTACAAGAAGCACATCATTTCCCTCAGCCAGCGCTCCTGTTAGAAGCCATGGATTCTGAGACTCCAGGCTTGGAGACTAGGAAAGCAGAGCTAGGAGGTGGGTGCCACCGGAGACCAGGGGAATCCCATGGCCTGACATTTTCACTAAGACCAAGATGAAGCCTGGGATATTTCCTAAGCAAGACTGGAACTTTGTGATACAGACTGACAGTTGTACCATCTCATTAACGTCCCAGAAAGATCGTTGTGAATTCTCTGACAAAAGCAAGGGTAGGGCAGGTAGTGAGGTGCCTTCACTCGGCCGGAACATGGGACTCCAAATGGATACAGCGGCACAGGTAGTAACACGTACTCCAATTCTGAATTTATTTTTAAAATAAAGCCAGCAAGATCTGCTAGTGGATTTGACATGGGATTTAAGAAAAGAGGAGTGAGACGCCTAGCCACCAGTAACTGTCATGGTCATTATGCATGTCCACAACACACTAGAACTTGGTGCGATAGCCTATCCTCAAACTGTTAGAAGTGCTGGTCACTTACTTGCCATTCCAGTATTTATCTTATGTTTTCCTCTTAGTACTTCTTTGCTATCATGAAAAGCTTAGTGCAATTGTTTTGAAACATTTCTTAATTAGTATTTAATTTTCTGAATATTGGTTAATCTTCATTTTTGTTCTAAGATTTATACTATATCTTTGACTTACAATTCATTTAAAAGACATTGTATGATATCTTCTAGTATTAGAAACTTTAAAAAGTATATTTCCATTTTCTGTTGACTTTATATTACTTCCTGTCTTTTCTACACACATACGCACACATATATGGAAAAAATACATGTATAACCCAAAATAAGATTGATACTGTTTCATAGAAATCTGCAATGACCTTTAAATAAGGGTTCATCTAATATATCTTTTATATAGTCCTGCCTAACTATCATATTGAGAGCTCTTTATTGTTCATCCAGGAGAATACTGCAGCTTCTCTTGCCTTTTGAATTATGCTCTTGGTTATTTCCTATATGCTACTTCTGGAGGTATTAAAATATTTCAAGTTTGTATAACTAGAAAATCTTACTTTTAGTTTTCAAAGGTATGTTTGCTAAGTATAAAATTCAAAGAGAACAGATCTTTTCTTTCAGTCCTTTAATTAATCTAGTTTCTTACACCCTTGGTCCTTTTTTTTCTTTCTAATGTGGAATAAGATGCTATTTAATTTTGTTCTTCCATAGCTAATATTTTTATGTATATGCTTTAATGATTTTTTTCTTTACAAGAAGTTTTGGACAATTTCATTTTTGTGCATCTTGGTATGTTTTTATTTAAATGTCTTTGCAAAAGATTCATTTTTCTTGGAAATTTTCATAAATTGAACTAAATTCAGAAATTTTAAATCTTTAAAAAAATGCTTGAAACTATTGTTTGAAGCAAGGTACAATTCCCCTATGATGAATGCTATCACTATGTATCTATAAAATTTACCAATAAAAAAATTCAAGGAAAAAAAAGAAAGAAAGAAAAGAGGAGTCAGAAACGCATCTAGATCTTGACAAGAGAACCAGGGCTTCAGGAAGGAAATCCAGAATTCAGGTTTTGAGAAGTCTGTGAGCCATTTAAATAAAGATATCAGGAAGACATGAATACCTGCCTTTCCCCGCAGGGAGAGCGCTTGGAGCCATGACACTGGGTAAGAACTCATCATGCAGAGGATCAGCACAGGCCAGCAGTGCTGACCTCCAATGTGGTAGGTTAAGAATCTGGAGGAGGAGCCAGTGAAGCAGGCAGCTGATCTGAAGGAAACCAGGAAGGTGATGCCCGCCTGTATTTCCACACTCTACAGGCTGAGGTAGACGAGGATGGCAACTTTCAGTCCAGCCTAGGAAACTTAGCAAACCTGCTTCAAAGTAAAAACCAAAGCAGGACTGGGGATGTTGCTCAGTCTGAAGGCCCTGGGTTCAAAAGAACCTGTACTAAAAAAGACCAAGCAGAGTTGTCATCCTATGTGCAAGACAAAGGTGGTCACCATATCTGACTCTTCTGCAGGCAGAGGAAGAAGGACCCAAACTATGAATTATGACATTAGGTGGCATGAAACCCAGGAAAGCCGCAGTTGCTGCATTTTAAACTGGAATCAGTTATAGTGCATGCCTATAATTTAAGGAAATCAACATGTAACGCACATTGCCCCATGCACTCGGCACAGCAACTGTGCAGCCGTTCACTGCCTGTGTGCGTGGAGGCCATAGATCACACCAGGAACAGACGGCTTTGCTGAGCCTCCCACGTGATCTGAAGGCAAGGGACAGCCATGGTGGTTACTGTTCTAGCACAGTCACCTGCAGACAGGTCAGAGGAGAATCCTAAGGTGGCTGACACAAAGTTCTTGCCAATCTCTGCTTCCCTGGGTGTTCCCGCGTCTGGCCCAAGATTTGTGTGTTTACTATATGATGAAAAACAAACCTGTTTATTGGAATTCTTCATTTTCTACAGTGAGTGGGTTTTAGAGCTTTTGCCTTAGAAATAAACACCTCATGCTTCTTTCGTCTTCTGGAGTCTGCTTACTGTTTACTTAAAAAGAAAAGAGCAGATGACTCATGATCCCAAGCCCTCTGAGCAGAGCTGGCCTCCCTCCAGTAAGCATGTAGAGGACCAGGCATTGAGACAGCAAGGCCCTGATTCCTGTGTCCCAGGCAGGCAGCTGAGCTCTCTGCAGCCCCATTACTTCTATGCTTGTTTCCCTCACTTGCAGTAGTCATCTTCTGCCCTAAGTGTTAGAAGTGCATCCTTCCTAACTTTGCCTACATCCTGGAATCACAGGAAAAAATTAACATAATGCCTCTGTCCTGACTCATGTTCTGGTTTCCTGACTTCATTCATCCAGGCATGGACTGAGACATCAGCATATTTTTGCAGTTAAGCATATTGTGTTATAGTTTGCAAGCAATAGAATTTACCCCTTTTCATGGACAGTGCTTTGAGTGTACACACACACACACACACACACACACACACACACACACACGCACACACACACACCTGTCTTGCATGCAACACCACCTCAGGCAGAGAAAGGCCATTGGTACCACTGCACACAACTCCTGTACACTCTTTGTGGTCCTCTCCTCCCCTTCTCTGGCCTGGGGACCATGCATCTGTCTATTTCCTCTGCCATCAGCATCTTTAAAGGAAGGCAGTTCTCACTCTAGCAAGATTGAGTCTTGCTTCCCTGGAAAGCCATTTAGAGATGTCAGCGAGCAGAGGTTAAGAACTGCTGAGCTTTGTGACACAGCTCAGGGAATCCATTGGATGACCGCCCATGGAAGCTTTCCACCACATCAGCTAAGAGAAGATAGTCCTACCCTTTCCTGTGGGTGGTTCTTTGTTTCAATAATGGTTCCAAGGGGTAGAGGGTTGGAATAAGAAGGGTGGCATTCTCTAGGGATACTGGACCCTGTGCCTAAATGGTGAATACTGAGGGTATCAGATGAACTGCAGCCCTTGCTAGGTGCCCAGTGCTGTCCCCAGCAGTGTGGACATGTGGTGAACCACGTATACAGCATCTCTGCTGAAGTGGGGCTCCATGCACGTGAATGCGGGTCAGCAATTACAGCCTACCACAAAGAAAATAATCTATCCCAGAAAGTACCCTGCATAGAACTAAACCTGGTGACATGATAGAGGGTATCAGGGCCACTTGATACTTGGTAGCTTAGTAATTGCTTGTCTGGCCGCAGTCCCTCTGAGATGCAAGTGTAGAGGGAAGCAGCTGCAAGGGTTAAGGAGTATTTCTGGGTGAAGGAATGACCTGTGTGAGTCCTTTCCATTGCCAAAGAGATTCATGGGAGGAAAGGCCAAAAGTGGGTCAGTGTGTCTGCCTCTAGGGGATGGGAGATGGGTGGAGACCAGGGGCAGGCGGGGGTCACATCTCCTGCGACTTCTAGAGTGACGTAGAAGTAGATCTCAGCCTGGGTGTGATAGCACGTTGTTTGATTCAAGGAAGTAACATGTTCCACTGCATGGGTCACTGTGGGTGCTGCATGGAGACTGGGCTGTGGCAGCAGAGTGGTGTCCATGGAATACAGACGGATGGAAAAGAGGCTGGGGAGGTGATGTGTGTGGGGACTGAGATGGCAGTGACCTGTATCAGCCTCCAGCCCCTCGGGATGGAGAGCAGTGGCTTTAGAGATAACTGTGTTGGAGCAGGGTTCCCTGGTCTTGATGTTGATGATTGGGTGTGGAGTGTAAGAGAGGAAATGGAACCCAAGATGCGTTGGATTTGGGGTCACTTTGTAATTGATTCTGCAGTGCTCACCCAGTAGAACCTTGTCTTTCCCATACAGACTTTGCCAATCACTTCCTGGATGTCCAGTCTATTGTAACCAGACACATAGCCCACAGCTGTGTTGTCACTCACGTGGCAGTTGATCAGCTCTGCTTCTGATGCTGCTCTCCTGTGGATTAACACAAGGAAGAAAGAACTCAGTGAGAACCAGGAGATATCTTTGCCTTGTGGCAGCGCTATGGTTCAAAAGTAATTAGCTACATGTGCTCTGTCTGGATAGAAAATAAAGTCAGAAGGTCGGGGAGATAGCTTGGTAGTCTAAGTGCCTGCCTGGCAAGCACAGGGATTGCCACTTGCCACGCTGGCCCTGCACCAAGCTGGCCACAGAAACTGGGTGTGGTAGCACATGCCTATAATCCTGGTGCTGGGGAGGATGACACAGGAAGGTCACTACAAGCTGAACTGTGTAGCAAGACCCTATATGAAAGAAAGAAAGAAAGAAAGTAAGAAAGAAAGAAAGAAAGAAAGAAAGAAAGAAAGAAAGAAAGAAAGAAAGAGAAAAGAAAAAAAGAAAAGAAAAGAAAAGAAAAGAAAAGAAAAGAAAAGAAAAGAAAAGAAAAGAAAAGGAAGGTCAGAGAGCTATGACCATTTGGTGCACTTCTTTTGGGTAAGATAGGGATTGAAGTCAAGGCTTTTGCACTGAACTGCATCCCAGGTCTTTTGTACTTTAGTAAAATTTTGAGATAGGGCTCACTATATTGCTAAGTTGCCCAAGGTAGAGTTGGATTCACAATCTTCCTGCCTGAGCTCACCCTAGCGCTGCAATCCCAGGTGGGCACCACTGTGCCTGGCCATGCTGGCCACACCTGAATGTAACTGCACAGGCAGCCATTCAGTCACAGAGTCCTCTGGGGTGGGGTTCCTGCTACGACATGCAAACTTTGTTCCTGCCATTGGCCTCACTGCTGTGCATAACTTACTACTCATATTTTCCTTTCTACTGTCTTGAAACTCTGTGTGTGTGTGTGTGTGTGTGTGTGTGTGTGTGTGTGTGGCTGGGGAGTGATCTGTGGCCTTGCCCATTCAGGGCAAGCTCTCTACCCCTGTACTACCTTCCAGCCCAATACTCCCATTTTCACTACACTCGTATAGGCATTATTTCAGGTGCTGTAACTTCCATTTAAACTTAGGCATTTATCTTAGCTTCATGTCACAGACTGATTATTTTTGTGTCTCTGCCCTGCTCCACATCCCTTCATTCTAGCTCTGACTTTGTGGGGAAAATGGATTAGAATAAAGTATGAAAATGGGGTTTGTTGTAAGTGGATTGAGAGGGACACTGGGCAGTGAACACACGTGCGAAGAAGAAACTGTTATGCACAGCCTGGCCCCAAGTGACTGCACAGACTCAGACCTCATAAACAGGCTGACCTCGAGCCTTCTCTTCTGCGCTCTGCCTGTATCCACCAGCACAGACTTCCGTCTCAGCCCTACCTCACCAGCCCAGAGTGTCCGCCAGGCCGGCGAAGACCTTCCGCTTTGAAAATAGACCTTGTGTATTCCCAGTCTGTCCATGATGAATATGGCCTTCGTGTTGTTCAGGCTTATGGCTGTGGCATGATGAATGATCACATTAATCTTGGTGCTGTTTCTTTCCCCGGTGGACTCCATAGGCATGGCCAAGGTCGGTGCAACAATGTGACCTGATTCCTTCCTCTCCTATACAGAGTGTTGATACCACCTATTATATACGCTGCTTTTTCTGTAATCTTCCCAACTTCCAGTTCTCATTATAGCTTTTAGATTTATAGAATGCTAACAAGACAATAACAAAGCACTTGTGCTTCTTATGATGATGTGTTGGCTGATAAACTGCACACTGCCCTATTCACTAAAATGGAAGCATGCGGGCTCTAAGCACAGGTCTTAGTGGGTGAAACACACACTATAAGCACAGGTCTTAGTGGGTGAAACACACACTAGGTCAAGTTTGAGACTGACTCTGTTCCAGGGCACACTATGTTCGATAGATCTTGGATAGAAATAGGGATTTGCCATCTATCACATTTGCATATCGCAGCAACACACACCCAAAGCAGCCAGGTATCCTGATGCTGGGACTCTCACTAATTCTGTGTCCATTAATATTTCTGTGCTAGTGATAGTATAATCTTCCATTGGAAGATCTACTGTGCCAGAACTGGCTTCCTAACAAAGTCACCTGTAGAGCTATTACTCCAGGGAGCCAAAGGAGGAAAAGACCCCCAACCATTCCTCTGTAGCTTTGTGCTTTGAGAATGATTCTGTCAGATAATAAGTGTACAAATGTGCATCTATCTTCGTAAAAGTGTGCTCTCTAGTGTATTGACTACTGTCCTAAATTTACATTAGTTAGAAACAAATTAAAAAATTAAAATTTCCTTACTGAGTCACCCTGGACCCTGGCAAGGGCTCAAACTGCACACAAACGCATGAGCAGCAACAAAAACAAAAACAAAACACCCACATGAGTACAAGTGGTTCTACTGGGCACCACCACAATATACCTTTCCTGAGTGAAATGAAGACATTTTCAGTCTTTGCACCCTGAGTTATTCTGGATTGCTGTCTGCATTCTCAGATAAGTCAACATGATGTTGATTATGGGTGGAAGGAAATGAATTCAGATGAACAAATAAGCAGAACTCCAAATTTTATTTATCTAAATAAGCCGTGTGTTTGCAAATGCAGACTGTCAGGAGTAGGAAGAAGGATTGGGCTCAGACTAGATTAGGTAATTGGATTTTCCCAGCAGGAGGCTGTGCAAGGCTGCCACAGTATCTGGCTTTCTAGTCCTCTAGCAATGATGTTGAGTGGCCCATGCACTCCTCTGGTGCTTATTTATGGTGTGCTAACCAGAAAAGTCAAAATTGCCCCCTTAGTGCTTCAATTCTGCTTATTGTTGGGTTCATGCTAAGGTAAACAGAAGTAGGGATTCATTTTCTCCTTTCCTGGGGAAGAGAATAGAGAGGCACTGTGCTAGTGCCCTGCTCACCCTGCTGCCTTGTATCCAGAATATGAGGTGTACTACATGGAGCGAGGGAGCACAGAAACCTCCATTTCTCCTCTTTTCTATCCCTAGGTCCAAGTGCTAAGGGCCCCTAGGAGGATGGAGACAATACATTGTCTTATTAAGGAAAGAACAGCGCTGCTTTGAAACAATGCGAACCATTTTTTCACATACTGTAACATGCCTTAATCTGCGCTTCCGATCATGTGATGCATAAATGATGTAAAGGGAATCCTTTTGTGAGTCCGTGTGTCCACGTACAGCTGTCCCTACAAACTAAGTCATGTGTACTATAGCAGCAGTGGTTTGTTCTCCTAAATGTTGTAGAGAGCTTTGTCTAATTTTTTGAGGGAAAAAGTGAGCCTCACAGAGGTTTCTAAGTGTTACGAGCCTTAGTGTGCCCTCCTATCGATGTATGTTGAGGTCCAAATCCCCAGAAAGGCAGTATGTGGTGATGGAGCCCTTGGGAGGTCTCTAGGTGGGGAGGAGATCATGGGGGTGTTGCCCTCACAAAAGAGTTAGTGCCTATAAAATAAATACAGTTGCTGTCTGGAGAGCAAGAAGAGGTGGTCCCCAACCCAACCAAGTGGCCTCCTCCTTCTAAGATTCCAGCATCCAGAACTATGAGAAAATATATTTCTGTTTTTTAAGCATATTGTTTATTGCATTTTGTTACATCAACCCATGCAGACCTACACACTTGGTTTCAGAATACCTTAGAAGGAAAATATCTGGGCAAGATAGAAGCTTGTCTTGCCTTAAAAGAATCCTAACCTCTGCTGCTGGGTCTTTAAGGTACTACCCCTAGGTAGAGTATTCAGAAAAAAAATAACAAGAAGATATCATAGAGTCCATCCTGGTGTGTTAGCATCCTCTGGCTCACTCGCAGGAACTTCCATGCCTCATTCTTCACTTTCAATGAAATAAAAGTAGCAGTCGTGGAAATACCAGTGCCACATGGGCAGTAGGTCAGTGACCGGAGCATCCAGAGGCAGGGTGACTGTGTGGCTGCTGTGTCCCATCAGCTGAGGCCACGGGGATACAAGAAAGTCAAGCACAGGCTAAGGCAGCCAAGGAAACCTTGGAACAGTAGGAAGGAGATGAGCTGGAGGCTGTAGGGCAGGTGTTGCCGTGGGCCTGTCGCTGATGCTGGTTGTGTTTGGCTTCCAGTGAGGCCATCTGTGTCTGGCTCTCTGGTAGAAAAAACAGAAAATGACAGAGGACAGTTAGGGAAAATATTATTTTGTGATGGGGAGATAATGACCAGAGTGGGTGAACACTCAAACGTGGTCTTTGGATATATTGGTTTAACCCTCAGTTGCAGTTTCCAGATGGTGTCATTCAAGTGGTCTGACTCGGCTGTAGTTCAGTGTTGATTTGTTTAGGGTTTGAGCTGCTCAAGCCAAGCACATCTTGAAGGCATCTGTGGATACATCCAGTACCATCCAGCCAACCAAACAGGATGATATTTTCTAACAAAACACCTGTGTTTGGGTTTGGCAAGAGGTCTGTCTGAAAAGAGATTTTGTGGGTTGTATTGCTGAACTGAACCTTGCCCAGCCCACTTCCCTCTGTCCCCCTGTACTGCTTGCTAAGTCCTTGCCCTAGGAGAAGAGAAGGGCTTCCCGGGAACTGCTCTGTTCTTTTCCATCCTCCTATGCCACGGGGTTAGTGGACACAATTGACTGTAACCCAGTGAGAGAGAAGAGCTGATCAGATTTTGGCTGACTGTAGGGAGGAAATGAAAACATAAATGTCAGCCTCGAATGAACAAAAGTTTTTAAGGTTATTGAAAGGAACAGAAGAGAATGTGTGACTCTCCCATACTGAGCACAAGAACTCTTGGCATCGGATGTATTCCAGGGAGAAAGCTTCATCACAGATTTTCTTTTGTTAAAATAGTAAAGGACTGCTTCTCCTCTTTTAAGCAGGAGAGTTGCCATTTTGTTTGTCATGAGTTAAAGTAATGGGTGAAGAAAATTTTGCAAATTAACTTTCAATGCCTCGTTTTACGATTTCCTTGGGAGCATGTTTTTTATTCTGTACTAAGTGCTTCAGTGTTTATCTCCAGTGAATTTCCTATTCCACACCACTGTATCGCTGCTTTCCCTCTGCTTAACCTTCACGTTTCTCTCATTTGCGTCCTTCTCCCGAGACCTGAAAACTCAGGCTGCAAAACGACTTTTGTTACTTTGGTCTTCTCCTCCCTCATCATGGGACAAATCTGCCTTGCAATCCCTTTCCCAGGCCCTCTGTTCTTACCAGAATGTTAGGCCATCAGAGATGCTACTTCTGCCTCTTTCCTTCCTAGATTCACAGACCCTGCACTCTCAGGTGCCTGCTTCCTAAGGCTGGACACGGAGCCGCCAGCAGGGAGTGCCCACTCACAGGGAAGATACACTCCTGTGCCTGTGGTGGTTTTGCGTGTGTTTCCAGCACTGCCTTTGCTTTCTTTGTGCCTAACGTGGCTGCTAGCAAAGCATTATTTTCATACGCCCTGTTATCCTGCACCCAGAATGCTGAACACCATCCACCCTTGCCAGGAGCCTCTGCAGTAAGTAGGTGGTGAGTATTTTCAGCCCCTTCTATTGAAGCAGAGGCAGAATCCACCACAAACACACACACACACACACACACACACACACACACACACACACACACAGATCCCTTGGGAAGCAGAGCAGTTTGGCCAACTTGGGCTCTGCTTTGTTTGGTTCCTCAGCCACCTCCAACCCGTTTCAGACAGAATGCATGCAGTGTGACGCTGGCAGGCAGACTTCATGCATGCGTGTTGGAGGCTTCTGAGGGCCAAGGAGACAGAACGGAAGACTAGGTGGAAGTGGGATTTGAGATGTGATTACCTGGGAAGTTACTGTGGGGGAAAGTACATTCAGAACAATGAATTGGATCTTAGCCTTCCACTGGCCCAATTCAAATGCCAATTGCTCTAAGGAAGTACACCTCTCTTCCTCTAGACTGACTCCTTCCCCTGTTCTCTCTTTCTGGTTCTGCTCTCTCCCCCTTACCCCCCTCTTTCTCTCCCTCAGTTTCAGTTACTCACCATCAACCAAGCTCCAAAACTTCTAAATAGAACATCACAGAAGCAAACAAACCCTAAGGTTTAAGTTGCACCCCATTCTGTGCCGCCTGATGTCATTGTACATCAGCCACTCTGTCCTGCCTGGCATCTGAATCATTCCTCTGTCCAGGGTATCCTTCCTGAGACTCATCAGTCACTTAGATACTATCTTTGTTATCAGCTCCACTGTTGTGGAATCAGGGTGCTTGTGTTTAAGTAAGTTTTTAATTTATTTATCTGCAGTGGAGATTGAGTCCCTTGCTCTCCCATTGAGCTACTTTCTTTTTATTCTTTTATTTTGAGTCAGAATATGAACAAGTTGTTAAGCTGCCCCAACTAGGCTTCAACTTGGGATCCTCCTCCTTTGGCCACTCAGGTCAGAGTGCTGTGTTTACAGATATGTGGTAAGCCTTGTTTTACTTCATAATGGCCCAAAATGGCAAGAGTAGTCAATCTGTCAGTTAGGATATGAGGAGAAGCTGTAATGGGAAAAGATATAGGTCCCTGCGTTGATCATGGGTCTGCATGGACAGGAAAAAGAGTAGCCACGCATCTTGGTGCTATCCATTGTTTGAGACCTCCACTGGGGGAAGTCGAAGGCATCTGTTACAAATAAGGGAGGCTACTGTGTATACCTCCCTGTATACACTCTGAACATGTCTTGCACCGGGAGGTCACTGGAGCCTTGAAGGGCAGACAGACAATCGCTGTACTTTGGTTTATGCTCTGGCCTAGCTCTCTGTCCAATGCCTGACTGTGGGGACAATGCCACTCGAATGGACCACCTCTTGAGTATGATAACCAGTGCAGCCCAGCAGCTCAGAGAGGCCACCAGGCATCCACCTAAAGAGTGACACGGAGCAGTGTCTTGCCCTCCCTGGAGTCCTTCTGCTCCCCATGGACTGACAACCCACTGCAGTAGCCACTGGTCGCCGACCCCCAGCAAGGAATGTGAGCACTGGCTGCATGAAGCCTCCAAAGCATATCTGTGCTACTTTGATAAAAGGCGCTCTAAGTACAGCTGCTTGTTAAAAATAAGTATGCCATTTCCAAACTGCCCCCTGCACTCCCTTTCTCTGGCTCCCATAGATGTTTTTAAAGGTGCCAATAAAGCCCACAAAACATGGGTAACGGAAAGAAAGGGAGAGCAAGCTCTTTCTGTCATAAGCGTGAACTGTGACTCATCTTTTCTGACTCACATACAAAGGAAGCCAATCAGTGGGGTGCAGGCTAATGGGATGTTTCTGCAGTGACTCACGGAGGCCTGGAATGCAGCCTGAATCAAGCCAAACAAGTGTATTTTTAAATACGGGAGGGCGCGTTTCCTGGCACGATGGCATGATGCATCCCACTCACCAGTGCGCTTATTTTAGCGCAAGCCCTGAAATGTGTGGGCATGGCCTCCACAGGGCCTTCTCTGGTGGCCATGTTTTGTTTTGGCATGTTGGGGAGGCATGGCTAATGATTAACTGGCGCTAGCCAGGGTATGAGTTTCCAGTGCACTATTTCAGAGTGAGGATGTGAAGAGTTTTTGAAGCCTATTACTTCAGTAACTTTGCCACCTTGCACTAGAGCTGTTCTCCAACTAACCATGCACTCCACACACATTTTTTCAAGGCCCCAATATACAGAAATAGAGAAGCCATAGAGCATCCCAAGCCTCCAAGGTCTTAGAATTTCTACAGAGAGACGAAAAGCAAAGTTGGAAACTTAGCAGAGGGTGAGAGGGAGACACTTTGAAGCATAAGATGTAGGCAGAAGGTTGAAAAGAATCCTTTAGGGACAATGGTGAATTCACAGGTTCTGGAAAGCGCCGTAAGCAGAGTCCCAGGAAGGAGAATGAGATGAGGAAGAGTGCGTAATCCAGAGGGAAAAGCATATGTTTAATTCTAGAAGCTGTGCACAGCATTGACTTTAGCTTTTGTTAAATATATTTTGTTTTCAGTACTTTGAAACTGTTTTCTTCTCTCCCCTCACAAATGTATCCTGGAAGTGCTATTTTTAACTTCTGACCCTGAAGTGGTGTAATTCTGGAGAAGGCAGTAGTTGTAAAGAGATACTAAGGTTTAGGACTTCCTGGATGGATATCTAGCAGAGAAGTGTAGCCATGGTAGGCTTCATTGAGCACTCCTGATGGGGGCTTTGTGGAAGCAGATCCATCTAGAGTCTGAAAGATCATTTTAGAACCCTTTTAGAGTTGTTATCTGCAGAGTGGTGCTGGCTGAACCTTGAGACTAGGCCAGGAGCCATGACAAAGGAGCACAAAGCTTCTCTGGGAGAGCAGCCCAGGCTGAGCCAGGGCCAGGAACCCTGCACACTGGGACCCACCCTGAAGATGATGAGTTCCATTTTGTCCATTTTGAATTGGAAGTGATTCAGGGACAGCCAAATGGACACGTCCAGTCAGGAGCTGCTTGTCTGGAGCTCAGTGAAGTAGCTGAGATCAAGTGTGAAAGTCAGGGGCTCCAGGAGTTCCAGGAAAGAGCGAAGAGAACAAGGAGAAGATGAGAACACAAAGGAGGATGGAAACAGAAAAGAGCCAAGGGCCAAAAGGGAAATTAAAAAGTCATTAAGTCTGTCAGAATTATTCTATGAGACCGGGAAGAATAATCTTCTATATACTTAGTACCCAGTATTAGTGGGCCATTATTACTTTTCCTTATGTGATCTTAAGAGCTCCCAAATAACTTGGAAGGTGTTCATCAGAATCCACAGCAGACTCACAAGCCAGACAGACACAATGTCTTTCTTAGGTAGAGATGTGGCTTTGAGCCAGGTAGTTAGGGTACACTGGCGGCCTGATCAGGTGCTCTGTGTCACTGATGTAAGAGAGTAATAGTCATAACAAAACATCCTCTATTTTTAGAGAATTGAGATATTTTGATAAAAACGAAAGTTCCACACTGCCTTTGTCAGGAGAGAAAGAAAACAGTTTCAAAATCTCAGTATCTTAGTTACTCTTCTCTCATTGCTGAAATAGGGTTTCATAGTTTAAAACAGCCTGCATTATGCAGCAAGTCCACAGGGAGGTGCTGCCATGTCCAGAATGACTTCTGCCATACCTCCAAGAGACCACAGCCTCGGGCAGGGGCGGAGGGAAGTGCATGCTGTCAGTTTAATGGGTTCACGCCTCTCTGACCCCGCCCCTCGAGCTCCGCCCTGGTCCTCTGGTCTTGGCCCCTCAAGCCACTCGCTGCTCCTCCAGCAACATCTGCCCCACAACTTGTATGAGGCTGGGGGCAGGGGATAGAGCTCAGCAGCGTAAGTGCCTGCCTGGCAAGCATGGGGTCTAGAGTTCAATGCCTGGTACCGCCAAAAAAGAAAAAAGAAAAGCAAAAAAAAAGCCAACTTATATGAAGCTTTCAAGGGACAACTAGACACAAACCATAATAGTCAGTCACAAAATAGAATGACTAGAACATAAACTAAAACTATGTGCAAAAACAATGGAAATCTAGTGTTGGCGAACATTTTTATTCCATGAAGAAGGAAGATCTGAAAAATTTCATTGGTGTCCTTCTGTTGGGATTAAAAGCATCCTATTTTGAGTTTTACCCTTAGTCAGGTTTTCTCATGAGGATGTGCTCTTATGGAGAAATGATCTCTTTTTTTGTATGTGTTGCTGAAGCAGCCCATGATCTCTTTTTTTGGGTAAGGATTATGAAAGACAGACAGACAGACAGTCAAGAAGCTAGGGACCAAAGTAGCCTTTCAAGAATTTGGTATAAGGCCATTTGAGCTGGGGGCAAAATGCATAATTGGGTAATGCCTACTGCAAGACTTGCAGAAGATTCATGGAACTGCAGAAGTGAATTATCATGGCAAGTTAGCAAGACAGGAGAAAAAGGAAGCAAACATTCAGTATTAGGAAGACAGGAGACAAGTAAAGAGCTGTGGGAGCGGAAGCCACCGGGTGCAGCTGGCCCAGTCCACCTCAGTGGGCCTACAAGGAGGGAGCCTCAGGACCGGCAGCCAGCAGGACCCAGCAGGCCCACTCCACCTGCTGGGAAGGAGTCGCAAGACCTGCATCCAATGGGGTCTAGTAGTCCAGTTGGATTGGGCTCAGCTGGAAGAAGCTGAACGCAGCAACCAGACCCAAGCCAGCTCCTGCCAGCTGAGTTTGAGTCCAGTAGATCTAGAAGTAAAAAAAATTTGGCCCTCAAAATTTAAAGACACACTCCACAAATGGGTGTATGAGATGAATACACACTTCTCAGAGGAAGTAATACAAATGGCAAAAAAAGAAAAAAATGTTCCATAACACTGTCATTTGAGAAATGTAAATTAAAATAACATTGAGATACCATCTCTCCCCAGAAAGAATGGCTATCAGAGAGAAATCAACTAATAACAAATGCTGGAGAGGTTGAAGAGAAAAAGGAACCTTTCTCTACTACTGGTGGGACTGTAGTCTGGTGCAACCACTATGGAAATCAGTGTGAGGACTCCTCAAAAAACAAGGACTGGAAATCCCATTCAATCCAGCTATTCCCCTTCTGGGTATTTTCCCAAAAGAACTGAAATCATCACACCATAGTGATATATGTGCACCCATGTTTACAGCAGCACAATTTGTGATAGCCAAATTTTGGAAACAAATTAAATGCCCATCATTTGAGGAACAAATGAAAAAGATGTGGTATTTCTATACATTGGAGTACTACTCAGCTATAAAAAAGAGAAACTTAAGCAAAACCTGAAAGGTATAATAGATACAGTAAAATGGAAAGAAACTGAATTTACAGATTAAACAATGAAGATGAGAGGAAGAAAAAAGATAGGAAAAAAGGAAGGAGAAAAAAACATGCAAACATATATACAGATGGCGGAGATGTACTCATTATTTCCATCAATTTTTTTGAAAATAGCAGTTAATGTTTAGAATTTTCACTTTGACTAACTCTATATGCTGATATCTGCAATCTGAACAGCTACATAGAGGACAGCCATGTGTAATACAAAACTCATGGTTGAATGCCTCTCATCTTGGTCTTCGAAATGTGTACGGTTCCTAATATCTTATCAATTATTATACTATCTTTAAAATAAATTAAAACAAAAAAGACAAGGGAAAAATTAAGATTTATTGAAAGCAAGTGCCAAAATTAAATTATTTCCCCAATCTTGTATCACTATATCTGTTAATCTGAACAACAGATTTGAAGATAACAATAG
>NW_004524607.1:8829347-8859314 GCF_000260255.1 Octodon degus
ATATATGAATTTGTGACTGAAATTGTCACAGAGACATAGTCATAAAACAGAAGCCACACATGCATCCCTCCAAGTGTCCTGGAAACAAGAAACCAATATTTTATATGTTGGGACACTGATTGACACGATGGAAAAGTAGTCTCATTACAGTAATAACATGAGTTTAAGCCTTTTGTTATTAGTGCTTTTTTCATAATCCAAGTAGTTTTTATCAACTGCAAAGCCAGATTCATTGCAAGAACATCTGAGAATTCAAGACATTTGATGCGTTCTGGGAGGACCATGGGTACCACCGGACATTGGCACCTGGTTTTTGGTTTTATTTTGGGTTTTTTAAAGGCTTTTTCCATCAAATAAAGAGATCCATACAAAATCTGGCATAATCATTTTTAAGAAATCAGAGTGCATGCAATTTTTAAATTAATACAGAAATGAAATAATTTAGGGACTTTTTTCTTTTCTTACCTCTACCCTTTCCTTCCCTTCCTTTCTCTCGCTTCCTCCTTCCCTCCCTCCTTCTTTCTTTCATTTTTTTTCTTTGTTTTTCTGGCTCTACAAATTGAACACTTTCATACTGAACACTTTTCTCCTTTCTTTCTCTCTCTCTCTCTCTTTTTTTTAAATTCATATTTTTGGTACATGGTCTCACTACACAGCTCAGATTCCTAGTGACCCTCCTGTCTCAGCCTCCCTAGCCCTAGGATTACAGATGTGCATCACCATGCCAGGTTTTGGTGGCCAGCTGGGTGGGCCCTGGGCAGGGATAGAACCAGGTCCTTGTGCTTGCCCGGCAGACTCTTAAACCAATGAGCTATCTCCCCAGACCCAACTCCTCCTTTTTTTTAAGTTTATGGTTTTTGTTTTGAGACAAGGTCTCCAAAAGTCCATAAATTTCTCACAGTTGGCTCAACTTTATCATTCATTCTCCTGCCTCCACCTCTCAGAGTACTGGCATTACAAGCGCAAGCCACCGTACTTCACTACTTTGGCTATTTACTGATGAGGGATTCTAATGAGAAAGCCGGAGTGACCATGGACATGAACGGCAGCATGAGGATCAGAGAGGCCTGTTAA
The DNA here is from genome assembly GCF_000260255.1 of Octodon degus. Taxonomy (NCBI): domain Eukaryota; kingdom Metazoa; phylum Chordata; class Mammalia; order Rodentia; family Octodontidae; genus Octodon; species Octodon degus. The sequence goes on from NW_004524607.1 coordinate 8,830,422, forward strand.
GTGAGCTCCAGAAAGTTTGCATCTTCTACTGCGTAATGGTGGGAACAACAGCAGCAACTGGTAGCTCCAAAGCTGTGGGCTGTGGAGCCCGCAGATGCGCTGCTGACACCCGGATTGTCTCTATAGTCAACTCGCTTCCCACATGCACCTGGCTCTGCCTCTGACTGTGTGGCTGAGGTGAGCCACTTTGTCTCTCTGTGCCTCAGATTTCTCACTTGTGAAGTAGAAACAAAACTCAGACTTGTCTCATGGCGATCCTATAAGAATTGAATAATGTAATATTGTAAAGCACTATGAGCAGAAGCTCTACATAATTACATCACACAAAATGAACCATTGTGATCAGCTGGATTTTTTTAATCTAGGATATTAGACCTTCATTGATGGAGACCCATATTTTTTTCTTCTTTTTTAAGACAAGGATCTATTGTGCCAATGAACAAATAAAAGATCCCTAAAACTACCTCTATATATTGATTTTTTTTTCTTCAGGAATTACAACAGTAGCATTTTGGTGGAAATATATACCAAAGAGGCATTGAAAAAGACATGCTGGTTAATCAATTATAAGAATTACCTGTCCAAGCTGGGGAGGGCTGTGTACACTTATAAGTCCAGCACTCTGAGAGGCTGAAGCAGGACTGTGAAGGTTGAACCCAGCCTGGGTATCTTAGTGAGTAGCAGAACCATGTTTCAAAAATAAATAAATAAAATGAAGTGGCAAGTGACTAAGAATGTAGCTCAGTGGCAATGGTGAGGCCCTAGGTAGGTTCAATTCCCAAGTACCCGGAAGAAAGGGTGGAATTGTATATCCAGCAGTTACCATAGGTGCCAAGATAAAATCCTCAAAAAAATACTGAGTCAGAGAAGAAAGGTGTTAAATTTTTATTTTAAATCACAGGAGATAAGCATTCTAGGAAGCTTAGCTTCTTTCCAGGCCAAAGAGAGAGTGGCTCCCTAAGGAGAGGGGGACTAGGTCCTTTTGTTTTAAACTGCTGTGTGGCCCTGGCTGCATCTCCTGCTGGTTCTGGGGCTGGGACTTTCCACATCTGTTAAGTGGGTGTGACCACAGCTGCCCCAGACTTGTGGGATTGCTATGCAGATAGAGAGGGGAAAAAAAAAAGTAGAGTCTGGAAGGAGACAGCTCTTGGCCCATGACCATCTCATTGTCCTGAAATAAATGCCCCTCCCCCAAGTTGCAGAAGCAGATCCCTCAAGTGTCATGTTATTCAGATTATGTCCTTTTCAGACTTCATGGCCAGCTGTTACCAGCTTGATATTTAATGCCTTATCCTTTCTTTTTCTTCCTTTTCTGGTAAATCTCAGTCAAGTGCCTGGGTGAAGCCTGACCTTTTCTAAATTATTATCACCATGCTTCAGGATGTGCTTCTGGGGCCGGGTGTTCTGTCCACAGACAGAGGGGGGCCTCTGCATCCCCAATTCACCCTCCCATGTGACCAGAGCTGATAGTGCAGTCCTTATGCTTTCTTGTCTAAGGGTCTGGATAGGCTTGCCTAAGGCAAAGATGTTAGGGATTGACTCTTTGTTTATTGATATAAATGTCTGTCCTCTCAAATCCCCACCTTGGCAGAAACATGATTATGAATACATTATTCCTTTAACATCCCCCATATTGTGCTTAATTCTGCCACCTACAGTTAATTGGTTGTCAGTGCTGTTGAGCAAATGTGGGGTCCGGTGTTCACCCAACAGCTGAGACCCCAGAGGAGCCTAGGATGGACGCTCAGCCCTGCGCCCCTGCATGGCGCAGGTGACTGGCAGGTGAGACAGATGGCAATACTAGAGGGGAGCCCCTTGCTGGGGACCAGGGTGCCAACTGATCTAGAGAAAGATTATATTTTTATCTTTAAGAAACAGAATTATTTTTCTTCTCTGTTGATTTTTCAATTGGGGAGGCAGTACTGGAGATTGTACCCAGGTCTCTGCACTGAGCCACATTGCCTGTCTTGTTCTATATTTTATAGTCAGAAGGGGTCTTCCTTAGTTGCTAGGTCACCCAGGCTCACTTGAATCTAGCCATTCTTCTGCTCAAACTCCTAGAGTGCTGAGATCACAGGTGTGTGCCACCACACCCAACTTTTCCTGTAGAATTTCTGTAATTAACCTGCTTCCATTAGAGCATTCTTTGCTGTTCTCTTTTAAGAGAACACACACCTACATGCAGTGCAGAAATTTACAGGAAGGAAGATAGGGTCCAGTTCAAACTGTGCGGAGTCTTTCCAGGTGAGCACAGCTTCTCTAAACTATCCTCTGTCTGTGCTGTGATATCCTACAAAATTGAGGGGCTTTTCTCTCCCAGCTGTGGAGCAAGACACAGAGAAAACCAGAGAGGGGGAAAGCATGGGGGAGGCATAAAGAGGAGGGAGACTGAGGAAGGATGGGTGGCGCTTTCTGTCTCTGGGTGGCTGCCTGAGCGAGGACCCTGAAGGATGCAGCCATGGAAGGTCAGAGCCCCGTTTCTCCTCGCTCATTGTCTGGGAGAGTGGGGAGGTCCCACCAGTGCAGAAGATGAAAGAAGCAGAGGTGTGTGGAAGCGAAGGAAGATGAAGCCCTGTCAAGCTTTAGGGGGTGAAAAGGCTTTCAAAAGCAAAGGATCGGGCCTAGGGAAAGGCCTCGGTGTCCTAGGAGAAGGGAAACTACAGCTGCCTGTGTGCTAATGCTCAGGGGCTGCCTGTCTGCTGAGGAGACAGGAGCGATGATTGACACGAGGGTTCACCTGCAGGTGACAGAAAGTTGGAAATGGTGGCATGGAGCAGGTCACAGGGAGGTAACTATCTGCTGACGTATTTGCATTCATGGTGACACTTGCAGGTGATCACTATAAGGTAATGAACTCATGGGGAACCATTTATAGAGCCCAGGAACTGAGAAAAAACACATGCCTTGAACAAGCCTTGGCATATGCTCCTTAATCTTTCACCAAGTCTTCTCAGGATGATTTAATTTCAGTCTATTTCTGACAGCTCCATAGACCCAGTAAATACATGGTGTGACCTGAGGCCTCATGGTGACCCAGCACAGCACACACAGCCCTCACTGGTCTGCAGCAAGGCATGTCCAGTTGCGCAGAGATCTTCCTCCCAGCTCTCAAATGCTCATCTTGCATAGCCAGACAGTGCCCTCCATCCATGCTAAATGTGCAGTGTGACAGCCTCTTGTTGTACCACTCCTCAGACTCACTTTCTTCCCAAAGAGAGTGGTAGCAAGCACATGCAGAGGCCACTTCTGAATATGTTCTCCTTTGCCTATATCGGACTGCCAGAGCTTTCTGTATAGAACTTGCTTAATCTTCCACCATCCCTTCCTGTTTGAGTCAGTGTTCTCCAGAGAAAAACCTATAGGCTATATGAAATTCCTCATAGTAGATCTCTTATACATATTCATGAATATGCATATACATGGGGATTAGTTGCAAGCTATTATGTCATACAATTGCAGAGGCCATGGAGTCCCAGCATGTGCTGTCAGTGAACTGAAGACCCAGGACGTTGGTGGGACAAATCAGTTCATACTGAAGTCCAGAGAACCTGGGGAGCCAACAGCATAGATCTCAGGTGTTGTGCAAGGCATGACGAGGCAGGGAAAGGGGCCTTCTGCATCCATCTTTTGCTCTGCATGGTCCATCTTTGACCCCTTAGCTGGTCAGGCTGACACAAAATTCATTAGCATCTCATGCCACACTCAGCAACACAATGCCTACCAGGAAGGTAGCACGTGCAGAGCAAGATAACTATGCTAAAGGCTTTTGTTCATGTTACTGACTCATTCCACCATCCTGATACTCTTTATCAATAAATTCCTTTTCCTGCCCTTCTTTTTGTCTCTTTAGTCCAAGTAAGAGCTACTTCTTAGCTTTGTCAGTGACGCCAGCAGTGATATTTTATGAACAGATGAGCATCAGGCACCCAGGTTTTGTCACATACATGTCTTGATTGTTGCATTAGAGGACAATAGAAAAGAGCAAATACATAGGCGATCATTTTTTTTATAAGCAAGCTCCCAGGGGTCATGTTGCTCTTATCAGAAATCTTAATTTACTAGAATTTCTGCTTACTTTGTCCTTTGGTTAAGCATCCCACAGGCTGACGTTGGAGTCTTGCTCTGTAACTTTCCAGAGCGAGGGGCCTTCATAATGGGAAGTTTAATGCATAAGATTTCATCATACATTAAACTAAAGATGTTTTGGAAAAAAATTTGTACATCACATTTATATTCTGTACAACATTTTTATGACTAACATTTATTGAGTGCTCAGTAGAGTCTAGGCTCTGTGTGAAACGTTTTATGGAATATATGGAATATATATATATATATATCCTCAATCCTACCAGATGTAAGTTATTATTATTTCCATCATAGCAGGAGAACCTCAGGAACATTAAAGGACCTGGTTGAGATCACACAGTTAAGTTTCAGAGGGAAAATTCTAGCCACATCCCCCTAACTCCAGAATAAATACTCCTAGCTGCTTTGTGCTAAAGTTTCCACCTGGTTCCCCACTCATCCTTGATACACTAAAACATCTGTTAATTGGATTCCAAATTAACAAGCCTTCTCAAATTACCTGAATTTTAATGCCATTAAAAAGACCAAAAAAAGTGAGAGTAATAATGTATATGGAAGGTTGCTGCTTTATCACAGTTCTTTTTTAAACCACCTTGATGGTTTCCCATGGCAAGTGGAATACAGTCTGCACCCCACAATGGGGTCTACAAGGCATTGTGTGAGCTGTGGTGACCTGCTTTTTCAGCCTTGACATTTACCCATCTCTACTTATCATATTCTCATGGCCACACAGAAGTAAATGGCAGAGTCAAGATCCAAACTCAAGAAATATTTTTTTCTGGAGACATAAACCTAACCACCTTGATAATTTGATAGATAAATGGATGGATGGATGGATGGATGGATGGATGGATGGATGGATGGATGGGTGGATGGATGGTTGGATGGGTGGATGGATGGATGGATGGGTGGATGGATGGTTGGATGGATGGATGGATGGATGGTAAAACTGATAGATGGCTAAATTGATAGATGAATAAATATGTGCATGCATTGATAAAGGACAGGAAGGAAAGAGGAATCTTATGGATAAAGAGACAGAAGAATCAAAGGAGACCATTTAAAAGAAATTTGCCTCACTTCCTGGAGTTCAGACACAACCAGTTAGATCTATCATAGCCTTTGTATCACTAAATTCTGTTCTTTATTGTAAGAGTAGAGTCCCTATCCATGAAAGACAGTGCACAAGTGTACTCCAGGAATGGAGAGGTGTCATCTGTCCAGCATCAGAAGCTGGTGCTACTTGGGTGATTGTATTCATTTACCTGAGTAGACAAGTTACATGATTTTTAATCCAGCCAGTAAACCTTGTTATGTAAAATATTAATCTGTTCCTGGTGAGGATGGGTAAGGAAAATACAGTATTAATTTTGAAAAGTCCATTGAAATCATATGTTTGAAGTAATTTTACCCTGTACCCTGTCTACAATGTCATTGTCCCTTCTCATTCTCCTGAAAATTCAGTCTTTTTTATTGCTAACTTTTTTAAAAGGTGTAGCTTGTATACACAGAAGTGGTCAAATCTTGAGTTCAGCGTAGATGAATGAATTTCAAGCCACCACCCATCTGTATAGTTACTATCCAGACAATATGACGCAACCGCTATGAGTTCTCTAGGGCAACACATTCCCCACTACCAAACTCTTCCTCCTTCCAAAAAAACAATGCCATATTTCCACTACCCCAGATGCATTGTGCCTATTTTGAGCTTCCGGTAAGTAAGATCATCTATTGTATTGTATGTACTTTTAGAGTGGTGGAGGGCTTTTTTCGATCAACATTATATTATGCTTGTTTCAAGTAATTAATGTTAGTAAGTATGCTATCTCAGTAAATGTATATTGTACGTAGCACTTAAAATAATGCTTTCATAGTAATTACACTGCTTTTTGAATAAATCAGGTTACCTGCCCATTCTCCTGGTGGATGGACATTTTGATTGTTTCAAGTCTGGGTCTGTAATGGATAGTACTGCTTCGAATGTTTGTGAGCACTTAGAGCACATTCTCACATGTTTCTTCTCATTTTTTTTTTAATCTTTGGCTAGAATTGCTGTAGCATAGAGTAAGGATGGTTTAGATTTAGCAAGCCCTACTAAACGAATTCTCAAAGTGGTTGAGCCATTCTATACACCTCTCATCAGTACACAATTCCATTAGTTTTGTAATTTTATCAACCATTAATATTTTGCATCTTTCTGTTTAGCCATTCCTGGTGAGTTTTGACTGTAGCTTACTGTTGTTTGAAGTTGCATTTCCCTCAGGGCTAAAAAATGGAGCGTGTGTGTGTTGGCCACTTAGATGTTCTATTTCATGAAGTGCATATTATGTTTTGCCCATTTTCCTATTGGATGGTCTGTCTTTTCCTTACTAACTTATAGTTTCCATGGATACCACTTCTCAGATAATATTGCAAATGTTTATTTCCTTTATTGTAGTTGCCATTGTATGTGTCTTCTGATAAACAGATATTCTTATGTTTGATATTAGCCTGACAAAACCTTTTCACTGAGTCCGGGCGCGGTGGCGCGCGCCTGTAATCCCAGCACTTGGGAGGCAGAAATCAGGAGGATCACTACTAATGTGGGCTATGTAGTGAGACCCTGAGCAAAAAAAAAAAAAGAAAAGAAAAGAAAAAACAAAACCTTTTCACTGTTATTAATGACTTTCCATTGTTCAGGAATCTTTTGTCCATCTTCACATCATGGATATGCTTTCTTATATTGCATAAAGTCTTCTTTCCCATTTGATCTATAATCTGCTCATAGATGATTTCTGCGCAGGCATGTGGCAGGGAACCTCAGTTCATTTGTTCCAGGTGCATATGTAATGGACACAGACAAGTTTTAGAAAATCCTTTGTACTGTGCTGTCATCATAAATCAGGGACTACATGTTCAGTTTTCTTTCTTCTCTCCCTGTTGTTTTCCACCATCCTGTTTTTCCATTCATGTGCCATGACCATAATGTTGAGAATGCTATAGTTTTATAATGAGTTTTTCACTTTCTAGCATTAAGTCCTGCAGATTCATATTTTGGCTAAATACTATAATAATTACTTTGGTATCAGACTTAGTAGCAACTGACATTTACTGAGGGATTCTTTAATCTGAGGTAAAATATGAATCACTTTATACTTTAGTCCTAACAACAATTAGATGAGAAAGAAGATCCAACCTGTTCTTTTTCTAAATGAGAAATGGAGGTAAAGAATTTTAAAATAATCAAAGTGGCATTGCTGTTAAGTGACAACACCAAGACTTGAACCCAGATCAACAATGGCTAAGGAATCTCTGCCCCTTTGGTAACACATACTGCTAGCCAGTGATGTGTCTTATCGATTTTGGCTGAATTGGATATCTTTGGGGGCTATGTGTCTGATTTTTAGCCCTCATACTAGCCAGTATTTTCTTTTTCCTCTCTTCATATCAGGAAAAAAAAATGAAAAGCCTTAGAGAAAGTCAACAGAGAAGCATTGACTTAGGGACTCTGTCTTCTCCATGTGGACTCTACACTATGCTTGGGTCTGATGAAGGACAGAAGAAGCTGTCCAGAGTTGTTTGGCCAGACTGCAGGAGCGGGCAATGGCTGGGAAGGCTTGAAGCCTCTGATCTTCCATCCCCAGACTGCTGGCAGGCCAGCTTCCTCAGAGACTGAACTGTGCAGTGAGAGAACTCCGAGTTCTTTGCTCTCTCTCTCCCCTTTTCACCTCTCTGCTCACAAAAGGTGCTGAACTTTTAGTGTGCTCCCACGTAGCACCACCCTCGAAAATCGGATCCTTACAGAATACCAAGCCTAAAAATGAAAATTTCACACTTTTATGGAGAGGGTAAGATGATATTTTTCTGCAAAAGTATAAATAACCATTTTCTTCTGAGAATTAATAACTGTATAATCCAGATTGACCCTATCATAATGGATTTCCGTGTTATGAGTATCTGGTCAAATTTTCAGACTCCTCTGGAAATTTTCATGCGTCAACTGTTCTTGGATTTGTATGACTTATTGTCTTTTCCTGTTATACTTTTTTAACAAAACACCCTGTATATTAGGCCTACTTATCTCTCTCCCAATATACACTATTTCCACATACATGACTAGGGAAATAGCTCTTAACAGATTGGTAAAAGTATAATTTACTCAGCGTCTCTCAAATCTCTATCTCCCTAGTCATTTATAAATGGTTCAGAGTCCCTCTGAGATGACCAGGATCACAGAAAGATTTCACCATTGAAAACATCGTATGTCTTAGAAAATTCCCTTGAAAGAACAAAAATGACCTGTCCTCTCCTGTGCCATTTGTCATTCCAACATTAGTCAAGTAACTCTCTTCTATAATGGCCTGCATTACGTGGTATAAATAAGTTGAAAGGATGTGAAAACAACTAACAGTTTTCTTAAGAAGGGTAGATACTAGCTCTTCAGTTATTTTCTAGGGCTATCAAATGTCATTCCCATAAATTAGCACCCTAAGTCAAATGTATAGCCATCCCGTCAATAAAGGAAGTAATAAGGCACTCAATTTCAGTGCAAGTGCAACCTTCAAATGCTATTTTTTGTTTGTTTGTCTGGGGTTTTTTGTTTGTTTGTTTGTTTTGTTGTTGTTGTTGTTTTTGTGGAACCGGGGATTGAACTCAGGTCCTTGTGCTTTCCAGGGAAGCGCTTTTTCCACTGAGCCATCTCCCCGGTCCCCAAATGCTATTATTTTTGATGAATGTTAAAAAATGAAAAATGCATGATCTGATATGCTTGTGTGTATTTAGGCAGTTGGAATTTTAGAACTGGCTGGAACCTTGGAAATTAGCTTACCTCTTTTATAGGTAAGAAACTTGGCCTCCAAAGAGCTGAAATGAAAGCTGCTAACCAGCATCAGCCCTTGTTCTCTGAAAGCCTCATGACTCTGCCTTCCTTACCTTCTGAGCAAATGACGAATAAGAACAAATGACATTGGTGCTACAGTTTGGATGTGGCAACACCTCAGAGTTGTACAACAGCTTTGGTCCCTAATGTAGCCTAATAAGTGGTCAATCATGTAAGAGGGAGGAGATAGGCATTTGGGGACTTGGATCGTGGAAAAGAGTAATACAAGACTCTTGATGTGAATTTTCAGGACAATGAACTATTATACGAGACCAACCCTGGTTCCCTGCATGTTGTTCTGAGTTTCTGTCTTGCCCACATGACCACAATTATTCCATCTGCCATGCTGCGATGTAGCCGAAGGCTTTCACTAGAGCCAGCATATGCTAAAATGCTGAGTTATCAAACCTCTTTTCTTTGTAAAACACCTAGCCTTAGTCATTTTGTTAGACCAATAGAAAATGAACTAATACAACAAACAAAATGCTACATAAATATACCATGTTCTTAATTTATTTTTAGAAACTACATTGTAGGTTACAATTGCTTTCAAATCTGGCCTACTTATAAATTAATTAGATGTCAGCAAACTAATAAAATCCTACCTTCAAGTTTGAAAATATCATTATATGCCAGACTGAAAATCCCAGTGAACTGATTTCTTTTTTATGAAGCAGAATCTCACTGTGTTAAAAAAAAAAAAAATAGTGTGCTTAAAAACAAGTTGGTTTTTAAAATGTCTTACTATTTTTGTCCCATTGAAAAATTCTCTCTAATTTTTATCTCATTGAAAACTTTTCTCTAATTTTCATTTACAAAACCATTGCCTGCTAATTTTTTTTTTTCTTTTCCACTCAATAAGAGTTGTTACCTTCCTTAAGAAGCAGTACTAAACTTTACACTCCTTGTTGCCTTTTGCTTTTGTGTTAGACCTCTGAATCGAGCACCCTATTCTTTAGTCCATTCCTGCAATCTGATCCAGACTCGTGTTTATGAAAGAGTAGATGAGGGCAGAGTCCCCTGGTAGTTGAACATGGTAACCCTGCTGGCCCAGACTTACTCTTGTGATGACATAATTCCCATCCCCATAGTGGGGCAACCTTTGCACTGTCGTTACCCCTAGTTTTCAATTGAGAAAACTGAGGCATAGAGAGGTAAAGTTGGTTGCTCATATGATTCAGCTCAGAGGTAGTAAAGGTGCGATTTGAACCTTGGCAGTCCCTTCAGCATCTTTGTGGCCTTCTACAATCACAAGCTCTTGAGCAAGCCCTTTGCCTCTCTGAGAGTTCTTAACGGCAAACAAGTCAAATTGTCTGGACCATTCCTTCAAGGTGGGTGACCTATAAGCCCAAATATCTATACTTTGTAAGTTTCACAGAAGCAGCATTAATGCTTAATACTTCTAATATGAGAGCATGTTTAGAGTAAAAATTTGCAAATCTCATAAAATTCTTCTCACTGTTTCTATGTAGCACAGCAAGGTGGACATTGCCTTCATTTTGCTTTTTTCTTCATTTTTCACAGAGAAGAAGGGGAGCAAAAAATGCATAGGAAGAGGCTAACTCCATGTCTTTTAAGGGAAGTAGAAATGCAAGCTCTAGAGAAAGAATTCTGAATTTGATTCCTGGCCCTGCCACTGCAGGTTGCTGAATTTCACTGTCACTCATCTTCTCATCTGTAAAATATGGATATTGATAGTGCCTTTGTTGTCACTGTGAATTCAAAGCCCAGGATAGGAGAGGCTCTTAGAATACCCCAGCATGTGCAATTTGAGATTTCAGATCTGAATATTCTCCTAGATTTTTTATAGTCAGCCAGAATGACTGGGAACTCCACCCTCTCGTATCTACTGGGCCTCCAAGTGTACTCACTTGGTTCCTCTTCACTGCCTCCCATCCTAAAACTGCTGGAGTCTGTAAGAAGCTATGCAGTGTGGTGCTGATGAGGATGAGAGTAGCAATTAATAGCCACTGTTTATTAAGTCTGTGTGGGGCACTTTCCACACAGTTATAAATAAACTAATCTGATGCTTACAAATGTATGTGGCTAAGTATTTCACAGATGATGAAGCAGGTTCAGGGAGTTTCATTACTTATGGCTGTTTAGCAGGGTTGGGATCACCAGATTCGATATTTGCATTCAGGTAACCATTGCACTTCTTGCCACTTCCTTCCTACTTCTTGAGTGGCCTCCAGTAATCCCACATATGTGTTTCTTAAACTATTATTGGTGTGCTCACTTGAGTCTGCAGTTTCCGTATCAGTAATGACATGCATCTGAGAGTGATAGATAACCTGAAAGAGTGATTTAGGCACAGCTTGCATGAAAAATTCCGAAGGAAGGCATTTGCTGGTTGGTATGGTTGCTCTGTAGAAGTCATTCGTGGGAGCTCTTTCTAACTGGGTAGCTGGTGGCCTTCATTTTTATGCTGACAAAGTGGCTGTAGGAGCTCCAATCATCACTTCCGTGATCCTGATCTGAACAAGTTGACATAGGAAGATGGAGGCAGAAGAGGGCAAGCCATCCAAATCTTGTCCCTTCAGAGTTCTTCCATGGAAGCTCTACTCAGGAAATTGTACTTTTCTATCATTGGTTTTCTATCCTATGGCTACTTTTATAGATGAGCCTGATTTTTAGCCAGGAGCGTTGTTGTCATGAACAAAATCAGAAATCTGTCAACATGGAACTCAGCCAGTGAGTTTCTAGAAAAAAAATAAATGAATCTACCCAGTAGGTACCTTTCCCGAGTGATGGACTCTGCGTAGACACTGGTTGCAGAAGCTGGGGACATCTCAAGGAAGACAGAAGAGGTCAGTAGGTGGCAGGAGTCAGGGAAACTTTCTTGGGGACTATTTCAGGAGTACAGCTTGGCTCAAGCCTGGGGAAAGAAGAAGTCCAGGGATGGGTTTCAACCCTGATGATTTGAGTCTTACTCCAGGGGGGGCTAGGAGGAGTAGGACAAAAATAGAGGAATCCCAGCCTTGAAGTATACTTTGAACATCTATAGTTCATGTCAGGCCCCAGAGATAGCTCAGTGGCCTAAGCACCTGCCTAGACAAGCAAAAGGCTCTGGGCTCAATCCCTGGCACCACAGGTCATGCCAGCCCCAACTCGGTGCGTCGAGCCTGCCACTGAAACAGGGTGTGGTGGCACGTATCTGTAATCCCAGTGCTGTGGAGACTGCAACGAGAGGGTCACGATGAGACCAAGCTGCACGTTGAGACCCTGTACCAAATACATGGAAAGAAGACAAAAAAAAAAATTTAAAAAATAATGCCATGCTCTTGAATGATTTTACTTCATAAATACCACTGATAGATAGAAGAGCTGCTATTTTTTATTTTGGGGAGCTGCATTAGGAGGCAGAGTTATCAGACAATAGAAGGAGCAGGTAAAGTTCAGCAGCACAAGGTTGGATTTGAAACCACAGTGGCCCGAGTTCTGACCTGGCATTCATGCTGTGATCCACGTGGCCTCAAAGGAGTCACCAGCCCTCTGTGACTCTTCTGTTTTAAATCTTAAAATAAGAAACAATTAGTAGTACCACTAATAGTAAGAAGTGATTATATGAGGTAAGATAAAAATATACGGTGAATTCTTTTTCAAAATGCTTAAATCCTAACAGTAAAAGGCACATCGCTATGAATCCCCCTCACTTCATATACAAAATCACAGCACACATGCATCCCAGTCTCCTTGCTGCTTCCTGAAGCAGCTCTAGAAGTCCTCTTTCGTGAGTGTCTGTAATAGTCTGTCCTGACTGCCTCAGTGTCCTGAGACCCTTTGAAACATTTGTCTTCGTGGTCATTTTGACCAGGAAGAGCCAGATGCCAAGTGAGACCTGATCCAGTGAATGAAATGGGTCAGGACACACCACTGAGGTTTTTGTCTTCATGAACCTGCCTTGCCTGTGGCTGACACTTGGCAGCAGCATCCGCCATAGTTTCAGTCTCATTGCCTAAACATTCTAGTGCAAGAGGACTTTCAGAACTCCCTCAGGAAGAGGCAAGAATGATGGGATAAATGTGTTTGAAACAAGTGGGAAGTTTTCGAGGGAGATTCATAGCAATTTATCTTTTACTGTAACAAATGTTTTAAAACTGAAGCATTTACCATGCATTTTAATTGCCCTCGTAAGGTAAGTCAAGGCCACCACCCATGTCCACTCAAGGTCCGAGGTGCGGGTCCTGCCTGCCTTGGTGCCATGGCCTCACTCGGGTGTCCTCATCAGCAGGTGCTTACTGCATACTTGCTGGGAGCCCCGTGGACTGCAGATCGTAATCTGGGTTTCTGCGGCAGGAGGAGTCCAGGAAATCCAGGAAAGTAGGTGGGGGAATTAATTTTCAAAGCAGCAGCCATCAGGAAACATCCTGAGCGGCTGATGTCAAGGAAGGCAGGTGGCTAGCTGCTGGGTCAGCTGAACTGTGCATTCAAATGCTCGCTTGGGGCCATCTAAGAAAAGCCTGTGATGGGAGGTTTCATTTCTGCAGGTTCCACCTACCTCCTGCGTAAATGAGGGTGCCCAAGACTCCTGCCTCCAGGGCCATCACGTCGTGGTGCCCTTGGCACTGAATGCGCCCCTGGCAAGCCTCACCTGTTATTAACAAGCTTACTCCCCCCCTCTTCACCCAGAGGGGCTGGCATATCTCAGGTTCCTTTGACTCCCAGCTCCAGTGATACCATAAAAATTTTGACCAGGGCACAAAACACACATGTAATCACCCTAGGTCCAAAGCGGATACTGTGACAATGTGGTTGATAATGTGGAGTTCTGGAGCAGTCACAGCATTTCAGGGTGCTTCTGCATACTCGTAAATTTCACTGGCTGCCTGCAGATGACAGTGGGCCTGACAGCTCTGGCTCAGCGGGGCAAGCAGCACAGTTTGCCTGTGGTGGCATCCCAAGGTCTCTAAGTAGCTTTGTGTCGCAGGTCAAAATTGCACATTTGCTGGTATCTCTCTGCCAGTGACAAAGGCTGTGCTCCAGTGACTTAGTGTGTCCTTGCTTCACATTGCTGAGAAGTGGACAAGGTGACTAGGAAGAAAGATGTCGCAGAACAAGCCATGTTCTGAGAAGCAATGTGTGGGTGTAATATTTACCATCACTGCTATCACCTCTCTCCAGGCTTGTGTTGACATTCATTCTTTCCAACACACTCTCACAAGAATTGCATCATTGTATCTTCTCTGAAGCCTCGCAAGAAGTCCAAGAGAAGCTTTGTTGTTGCTCAAGGCTTCATTCGGTCCATGGATGCCTGGTTCCATAAAGAAGAGCCAGGGTGGAAAGAAGGGGCTGAAATCATGGCAGCAGGGAATCAAAGAGAAAATGGGATCAGGGGGAAGGAGATGCATCCCTCCGAGTCACCAGCCCAGGGCCTATCTCTTCCTACCGGGCCCCACCTCCTAGCAGCACTCTCAGCTGTGAACTCATCAGTGACCTAACCCACAAAAGAGTACAGTACCCCCAAGGCCCAGTCATCCTGTACAAGCCCCTTCTATGAATGCACGATCTAAGCCATAACATACCTGTGCCCGCACATTGTCTGGGAGAAAATGGGGTTTCTTTTCTCTCAGATCTGGTGGTGCCTTTCAGAGGGTGTGAGCTGTACCAACACACACACTGATTGGTGCTTGCTCAGAGGTCTGAAATTTGCTGTACTCAAGAAGGCTGAAGGTAGAAAGGGTGGCATGGGACAACTGGAGGCCAGGTCAGAGCACGTCCTCTTAGGTGTGATGAGGGCTCAGGGCATGGGGTCTGCACCCAGGATCTGCTCTCTGACCACACAGATACTCATCCATGCAGTCTGCTGCAGGGAGGTCATCAAGGGCGGAGGTCTCTGCTGAGACCTGGACTCCCATCCTTCCCACTTTTGCTGTCTGGGAATTCCATGATTCTGGTCTTTGAGATCTAATCAGTAAACAGATTCAAGTAAAACATACCTACTTTCACTGGTTATAATAGTATATGCACAATGTGAGCAAAATATATGTGTTTATATTTCTATAATTTTATAGCAGTTACAAGACACGTTGCCAAAAAAAAAAAAAAAAAAAATTCAGGTTTAGTGAAAGGAAGAGTTGATGTTTAATTGCTTGATCAATCTGATATGGCTATGTTTGGTAATCTGAGCAGCAAATTTGAGGATAATGCGTAATATAACAACCATTGCTAATGTGCTATTCTTGTTGTGAAATTCTGTACCATTTTTATAGTTCTATGTTGCTTATTTTTGTCTTTGTTCTTGTTATTTGTTTTTGGATTTTTATCCTCTTTAAAAACAAAAGGATGCACTCCCATGACCGCCCCTCACTTCAAACACGCTTATCCCCTTATTCTTGCCGCTTTCTGAAGCAGTTCCAGAAATCCATTTTCATGAGTCTCTCTACCAAATGTGATCAGAAATAAGGTGAATTTTGCTGGCAAGTGCTAGTCAGCAAAAAGGCAAGTGTAAAATCATGATGGTCCGTCCTTATCCATCTTACTCACCGAATCTGGCACCAGGCCACTGATGCCTCCTCCCCCGAGTCAAAAAGATGATGAAAAGTTAAATATTTTGACTTGATTCGAGACACTGAGGCCACCATGACTCTGCAGCTAGAGACACTTCCAGGACTGCTTCAGAAAGCTGGTGAGGAAGACGGGCTAAGTATGTTCAGAGTGCGGGGGAGAGTTTTTGCAAGGATTCTTTTTTTACTGCAATACATTTTTAATTTAAAATTTTACCTTATTCTATTTGGGTCACTCTCCATCTATTTACTTTTTCAGAACACTTAGAATGCTATTCCTGAGGAATCAAAAAGCCTCCTCCCTGGGCTCTGTAGTGTCCTCGTCCTTAATGTACAAGTGGGAAGGGCCATAGCAAAGCTCAGGTGAGATGTTACATCTGTAAAGGGCTGTCACGGTGTAGGTCTAGTGGATGGCTGACGTGCAGGGCCAACCTGATGCAGAGTTGCAGAAGAGGACCAGACAGGTGGCCACACCTCTAGCTCAGGCACTGGGCTTCATCCGGCAGAAAGCTGTCCGATTTGCTCTGCCCTCCACCCATCCATGCCTGGGAATGTAAAACAAATGGTTAATGACATCAAGTCGTTAACCTCCAGTGTCCCCTACTCTGCTATAGGAGCTCTCCAGAGGAGTAATCTCAGATAATGTTTCCAGAGTTGGATTGAACAGTGTAATAAAATAAAGGCACAGTAAGTGTGCAGGAGGAGCAGTGCCCAAGGGCCACCTGTAATAGTTTTTATAGGATCGGGAAGGCAAATGGAGAGCTCATCTGGAACATCAGCAGCCATCAAGGTCGGGGCCTGCTCGAGTAAGAAAATGATCTCTTTCCTGTGTTTTAAGGAAAGTCTAGGGCAGGCCAAATAGCTCAGCAGATCAAAGCACCTACCTGCATGTGCAGGTTTAACCCTTGGGCCTTCTGTGCTGGCCCCAGTCCTGAGGCATGCTGAGATATCAATTGATACTGGATGTGGTGGCACGCGCCTGTAATCTCAGCTCTTGGGAGGCAGTAAATAGACAGATCACTACAAGTATGATCTAGTAGTGAGACCCTGAACACCTTGTAGACCCCTCCCTAAAGTACAATAAATAAAGAAATAAAGTCTAACCCTCTGACCTTGAACTTTTAAATTGTCTGAGGACTGTCCTTTAGTTGCTTTTGCAAAACTCCTCTTTTTGCTTAAGCAAAAAGTGCAGTCTGTCCTTGGACCCACCTTGTGATTGTGCCCTCTGATTTCCTTGTTCTAAAATGCCTCCTGTTTTGCATCTCTTTCCTCCAGCCAGTGAGACCTGCAATGACTTCCACCCAATGTTCTTCACTCACGACAGATCCTTTGAGGAGTTTTTCTGCATCTGCATCCAGCTCCTGAACAAGACCTGGAAGGAAATGAGGGCAACTTCAGAAGATTTCAACAAGGTAAAGTGGGGCAGGAGCTCCCGAGTCATCCAAGGGGTAACGACTCAGGTCTGTGCTGTAATCTCTCAGCTGCCTGGACCAGTTTGTTGCAGGAAGCCATCAATTTGAGGCTTCTTCCAATAGCAAAGTGGTCTCTAGGGATATTCTTAGAGAAAGACTGCTCCTTTTGTCTAAGCTGCCAATAGGGACTCATTCTCAGAAACTTTGTCTGGTGAACTTCTTCCTCATGGTGTTAATTTAGGATGCCTTGTCAGTACTGCCAGATCACTGGGAAAGACGTCTTCATTCCACGTGTGCAGGAGACTGCGCCACAGGAAGGCTGTGCTTGGTGGCCCACTGGTTTCTTTATGAAATATAAATGTGTTGAAATCATCTGCCCTGTGCTGTGTCAAAAGGAATTTCCGTCGGGGCTAGGGAGCTAGCGCGGTCATCTAAACACCTGCCTGGCAAGCACAAGGACCACATGCCATGAGTGCACCACGCTGGCCTCTAAAACTGGGTGTGGTGGCACATACCTGTAATCCCAGTCCTGAGGAGGCTGAGACAGGAGGATCACTACCAGTCCAAGCTGTGTAGCAAGACACACTGTACCACATAAATGAATAAGGGCTGGCAAGATAGCTCAGCAGCCTAAAGTGCCTGCTTAGGCAAGCTGTGGCAAGCACTGGAACTAGGGTTCGATTGCCACATGCCGCACCAGCCCCACCCCAGGGCTGGCTGAGCTGGCCACAAAAATAAATAAATAAATAAATAAATAAATAAATAAATAAAAAGGAATCTCCATTGAAATGAAAGATCTCTTCCAGGAAGTTGAGTATGTTTAGGGCTAGCATTTCTTGGTGATTGTAAGTATTCGATCTTTTGAATGGAGATATCTATCAGTTTTGTGTCTTACACGTAGGTCTCATGGTAGTGTGACTTTTTCACTTTCACATATGTGTACATTTTGGGTGAGAAGAAAACTGTTGAGCAACTCAAAGGAATCACAGCCCATGCTTTAGATAAATGATGCTTTTATCCTTCTGTAAGGGTGACAGGCCTGATCAAGAGCAGTGCCGTGGCCAATAACTTGTTTTGGGGTTGGTCAGGTATAGCGTTTGGTACCTTTAATGGGCTTGGAGAGATGGCCCTGGAGGGCTCAGCCCCATCGTCGGAGCCTGGTGCCCTGGGGGGAAGGGACATAACCATCGGCAAGGGCCTTAAGGGTCTGCTCTCATAGTCATACTGAGGCACTTTTATGACTTGGGCTCGGTGCATGAATAACATTTGAATTTCAGCTCTTAGTATTCTCATTGACTTTTCCCTTACTGTCACCTTCTCTCCGAATTGACATCTCATCTTCTTGTCTACTGTCTTCCTGGTTTGTGGCATCCTGAAGCAGTATTGTTTGGAAATAAAAAGTCAGAAAAAGGACCTACACTCAGTCAGGCCTAGCCTGACTCTCGGACTGGACTTGATGACCCCACTTAACTGTGTGGAAGCAGACAGATGCCGAGCCCTCTCAGCCATCCGGCTGTCTCTCTTTTGTGTGCTGCACTGTAGACTGCATTCACGGAGATAGGCCCTGCCCCGGGACCCTCATGGAGAGCTCTAATCTAGAGCTTGATCTTACTCAAGGAGGACAGAGGAGAGAAGCCTGTTTATCCCTTGTGATTATACCTGCCACCTCCCAGATGTGTTTCCCTTGCTAATGACAATGACAGACTTTGCAATTCAGGAGAGAGAGAGAGAGAGAGAGAGAGAGAGAGAGAGAGAGAGAGAGAGAGAAATCAGTACTTTCAAAGTGGCTCTGGCCACTTTGCCCTGGAGCAGTCTGACTCCACTTGCTATGAGTGTCCAGCTGTGTGCACATAGACACCTGCCACTCCCAGGGAGCAGATCTCACTGCCACCGCCTACTCTGGCATTGTCAGAGCCAGTTCACAGATGGGAATGATGAGGAATTCTAATTTTCTACATTACATATTTTTGCTACATTTGCCTTTTCCCCCTGACCAGGAGGGAATATCAGCTATAAATTTTTGTATCATGTGTGTATTCATTTTCTCTTCCTGCTATAACAAAGCACCACAAACCTAGCACCTTAGATGATGCAGTTGTATTCTCTTATAGTTCTGGAGTTCAGAAGTGAAAGATGGCTGTTGTGTGGCTAACCACAAGGCTTGGGTAGAGCTGTATTTTGTTTTGGAGCTTCTGGGGGAGAATCTGTTTCTTTTCCTTTCCAACTTGCCGGCATCTCCCGCAATCGTTTGTGCCCCTTTTCTCCATCTTCAAAGCCAGCATCTGCAGGTTCCCTCCTCCTCACATCACATCCCACCACTCCCATCCTTCTGCTTCTTTGGTCTTCTAATTGTAGAACCTTTGAAAATGATTATCTTGAAGTTGGATAATCCAGGTTAATCCCCTTAAAGACAGTGGCTAGTGATCTTAATTCCACCTGCAACCCAAGTCCCCATTTGTCATAAAAGGGCAGCATGTTCCCAGCTTCTGAGGATTGTATCAAGGACATCCACAGGGGTCATGATTTTGCTTGTCACAGTGCATATTTGAATTTTAGGTGGGCATATCAATTCAAAGTAACAAACCATGGTCAGGCAAATCTTTTGTTCTTTCTGCTGGTAGATATATTCCCAGACACAGAGTTTTGCCAGTGACTGCTTGAATACAGATACACTCATGTCCTTTTCTTTCATGTCCCTCTGCCTCCAGTAGCTTTTTCTAACAAAAAGGGCCTTGCGTGAGAGCCACTGGTTCAGTGCAGAGACAGTCTTTCTGATTTTTCGTGCCCCTGCCTATCAGCCCCTGCTCTGCTTTACCTGATAATAAATTGAAAAGTGCTGAAATTGAAACCAGTTCACTTTGCTTCTTGTTATTAACTTGGTAGCAGAGGAGATCGAATTTAGGAACAAATGCGGGTTTGGAGTGACTGGTAGATTTAATGTGTTTTTCTTGTTCCCTAAGACTATTTCAATTCAAATGCAGAAATATCTTAAAAGAGCCCTACATGGGATATAATTTCCTTTGAACTTTCTTGGACACCATCTTGGGTTCTCACTACTTTGAACAGAGCAGAGAAGGCTCTATTCAAAGGTTTAATTGTCAATCCTGAGACCCAGGGCTCTGGGAGAGGGCTGAGATGTCTGCCTTCCTGGGCTCTTCTCTGGAGAAGCAGGACACCTCAATTCAGAATTTTAATTGGTTCAGCAGACTACACCGGATTCTCTGAGAGGCAGGAAGAGCTCCTCCTGCCACGCGCCTTGCTTTGCAGCATCCAGTACTTGATAGTTATGTCATTGCTGGAAGAGAATGTTTGGAAAAGCAGCTGTCTTCTGCTCTTCCAGGCTTAGGAAGCAGCAGATGGGATGTTTTTTTATTTATGTAAGAAAAGTAGAATTGGAGAGTGATTAAAATATTTATGCTTTAAAAAGTACTTTCTTTTAGCTTCTCAATATAGCATTCTGTGGAATAATCCATTGATTCAGGCCATTGAGTTTGCCTTCTATGTTTTCGCCTTTTATTACCAATACTTTACAGTAGGCATTATTCATTTTTATGGGCATTAGAGAAGAGCTAAACTGTAGCTAGTTACATCTGCATGTAAGTGGCACCATAATTATTTCATTGAAACTTTCATTTTTGAGCAGGGTAGGAAAAACGAGACTATGATGGGTTATATCAGGAACAGAAGTCTCATTTAACATACTCGTGACAGGGCCATGATTCTCATGTCTTGCTGCCAGGTAGCTCCAAACTATCAGTGGCACATATATGACTGTCCCATTGGGCAGCATGGGACAGTCTATCTGGCAGTACAAGCCACGCAGTGGGCCAGTCATGCATGTATGTTAGGTGGTTCAAGCTGGCAGGAACATGTTAAAGTTTGTGTGGATGACTGCTCCACTTGGAAGACTGTAACAATGACTCACATGTCACAACATGTACCTGCATGTCGTACTGTTTCTGAGCCTTAACTGTGCACGGTTATCACACAAAGTCTTTTATCCAAGTGCCCCGTTGTATCATGAATCAATAAAATCATGGCTCAGGACCAAAAGCTATCAATGAATATTTTAATAGGGCATGTTTGATCACTGGAAGTGATTTGTTTGTATAGAATTACCATGCGTTGACACATGTAACACGCATCACACCTAACTGGCGGGAGTCACACACATTGATGGAGCTGTATGTATTTTCATCTGTATGAAACAGGTTGTAATCCTTGTTTTTCTACTCAAGAGCTCTATGACTAAACATAATTGAAAATAAATAATATAGACAAGTGTTCCATCACCCTCTCCTATGGTCATATGTGGTATTAAATTGAAGTAAGCAATGTAAAACTGCTTCAAGGACATCAAAAATCCTATGCAGTTGTAAAGCATTCTTTTGCAGTCATAAGACAAATCCCACCTATGAAATGTGAGTCGATTATGCTTTTCAAAATGCAGCCCTTTTTCTTGTGCACTACGTTAAAAAGAAAAGGTAATGCTGTCTATGAGCCCCACATTAAGTTCTGGATTGAATTAGTAACCCATTTAACTTTGGCAAAATATACTCTTAAGCTGAAAATTTTATGAATTTTGGCTGAGTCTCTTTTCAAACAAGTTTATTAGGTGTTTCTTGTTTCCCAAAGGCAGCAGCTTACTTCTCAGTGCGTTCCATGGTTCTCACATACTTGGTGGCTGGTAAGTGTTAAGGCCTTTCCAACCTACTTGCCTAGACCTGCCCAGAAATGGCTGAATCTTCTTGGAAATCATCAAACTATTTGTCCACAGCCTTAGTGTCTCTTTAGACCCAACCAAAACCAACATTAATAAACCAAGGTCACAAGACTTGGCCAGAGGTTCAGCCTACCAAAATAGAAAAAGCTAGTGATTTGGAAAATGTCCTTAGTCTAGAGTGAAAGGGCTATTTTGGAACTTTCTTCCACAGCATAATAAGCTGAGCATGCATGATAGAGGGCCGAATCTCAGGCTCACTGATGAGAACCCATCTCTGATTAAAATAGCAGAGGCTGCGCACTGGGAGAATCCAGGCCCAACAAAGACACAGCTGCCCCGGCCAGGCTGTGAGCTTCTTCTGAGTCAATGGGAGAAAATCTCAATTAGGCAGAATTGGAAAACAGACCAGAAGAATTCCCCTGGAAGATTATCCACCCAAAATGAGTGCCAACTTGTCACTTGGAGAGGATTGTAGTATGGTATAGGGAGGGAATCATATTTGAAGCTTTAAAGGCAGAGAATGCATGAATGAAAAGGGGAGAGACATTCGCTCTTCTGACTGCTTGCAGCTTACTGACTTTCTGCGCAACGTTTTCAGGGACAATCATATATTCAGGAGTCCCTTTCCTAGGCCAGCTCAACTTCATAGTAGCGATGCAGACGGCACTGTGTTGGTTCCCGAGCTGGCCTGGGGAATGAAAGGTGGTCTGTAACTCTCTCCATGAATAAACATGAATCTCCTCATTTGCATGAGGCAGGTGACTGTAAAATATCTTGGAGCAAGTTATGAAAGGAAGCTTTGTGTGTCCGTGCCCAGGGGAAGCTGGGAGGACTCAGCATTGTTTATCTTCATTAGAATTCCATCTAGTGCTGCTGTTATTGATCTCAACTGGGCCTGGTGTGGCTAATAAAGTAGGTATATGTTTTAATTGAAACATGAATATTTAAGTAGTGGAGAAGTCTGTTAAAGAGCCCTAATGTCATCCAGTGAGGTGAGCCATTTTTTAGCTGTCTAGACCATTAGCTAGTATTTATTCCAAAGGCTTTTCACATTAGCACAGGTCTTCGGGTTTGGCACACAGGCAGGCAAATCTTTTCTAGCTGCAGATACACTGTATGAATAGATTTATTTTTCCTTTCATGTTTCCCACTGAATGCATAGCAAATGCTTCCATGTGTGCGTGTGTTTAAGCTATTCATGTAAGATATTTTTAGCTGTATTCATAGACTTTGCGACTTTCTATTAGATGACAATTAAGACATGACCCCAGTGGACCTCATTGGTAACAATTAATACTATCTAAGTACAGCAGACAGTCTGAGAGTGACTTTGCCAACAGTTTTTCAACAGCTATTCATTTAAGTAGATCCCAGTGTATTAAAACGGGTGACGGGGGCCCAAGTCAGGGGACACTGTGGTGAAGAACAATGGGTTTCTTTCTTTCTTTCTTTCTTTCTTTGTTTCTTTCTTTCTTTCTTTCTTTCTTTCTTTCTTTCTTTCTTTCTTTCTTTCTTCTCTGTCTTCTCTTGGATTTTATTTTCTTTTATTTTTCCATCTCTTCTGTATTACCAACCCCTAAGGAACCTCTTTAGATAATTCCCTCCCCATGACCTCCTCCATAAACTCTTTAATTCCAATAGATAGTGTTTAATCTTACATTGTATATGTGGGCTATGCTTTGCTTAGAACATGAGTGAGTCTCACTGCTCCTCCCAGAGATACTTTTGTGTTCCTGAGGATGAGATCCCTGCACGCGTTGGGTAATCAAGGCTGAGAGGCAAAAGGAGGCTCTGGTGAGAGCAACAGCATGCCCTCCACCAAGGAGTGACCTTGAACGTGTCCTTTAACCATCACATGGCTTCTCGTCTGTGTGGGACACTGGTAATGATTACAACAATAATATTTCCCATTACCACAGGGAGGAAGAGGCCTTCATAGGTTTGTTTCTCAAGTGGGTCGCCTCAAGAAAAGACCTGAAGTGGCTGCACTTTGCACTCAATTGTGCAGTGTAACTTGCCGCTTTAACTTCTCAAGATAATTGGTCAAATACCTGTGTGGACCCATTTTCTTCTTGTCCTTTCATGGGGAAATCCATTGACATTCAATTTGGTCACAGAATGGGATTCTGGCCACAATAGAAACAAACTCCTGGGTGAGGGAGTGCTTTTGTTCAGAACCTGGTTGGGGGATCCTTCCTCTGCACCTGCCAGCAGATGTCCTGCATGTGAGTTGGTACTGGATAGAGTGAACACAGAAGAGCCCAGGTCCTCCCTTCCACATGAGTGACCTTGTGCAAGGACTTGCCCCTGTCAGCATCAAGAGTCCTTGTCTGTGCCATGGGGACAAAAGGAATGAACCCTGAGCAAGATGGCTCTGTGCCCTTTTGGCTTCAGTGAGATCAGCTGCTGGGCTTGAGCAGGTTGGAGCCAACGTGAGTCACCAGTCATGTTGAGCTAGAAGATGAGGTGACAAAGAATTCTCATTGTCCCTGGAGGGGAGGGGAAGTGTGAACGGCAAAGAGTTTCAGGAAAGACGGGCAAGCTTCTGGTTCTAGCTGCACTGGGCCAAGCAGTTTCTATGAGGCCCACCAGGATGACATTATGGTGTCCACTTTCAGTTGTATACACCTTGATCCTGCACTTGCTAGGGATATTCAAGGACCCGGAGTTCATCCTGGAAGACTTAAGTTGTTGTTAACCCTATACATGTTGCTGCCACAAAAATTCTTAAATTGTTTGAAATCCTGTTATCTTCAGTTGGCTGCTGCCATTTCTAACATGTTTTGATTTCTAGACATTCCCTATAATTGGAGCATTAATAAAATTCTATTTACCATGAGAGACTGTCATGAGTAATTTGATAAAGCCTAACAATAGCAAATACGCTTTTTTGGTTGTTCCTTTGTGGCTGAGGTCTGGCATAGCGTTCTTCTCGCTTGTGTAGTCTTTCTAGGGCCTGTTTCTTTTTCTTTGAATGTATCCCATGTGCTAATCTGAGACTTGATTGTTAAGAATAGGAAATAATTGGCAGGCTCTTCTGCAGGACAGCAAGCTAGCACATCATTCCTCAGATTCACTGCTGACTATCCCCAAACAGGATATTGACTGCTCTTCCAGTTAACTGCCCTACATAACTCTACTCAACCACTTCTGAAACTTCTCCCCCTTCTACAGATTGCACTTAGGGATTCTGTACAAAGCTGTTAACAGGTTTCTATGACCTGAATTCCAGCCTCCATTGTGGATTCTATGAGGGACTTGATAATGGCACAAACCGTTTTATTAGTATGTGTCCAATTAAAAAGAAATCACCTGCATTTTAAGCAAGGCATAATGAGATTTAGGCATTTTAAATTAAAGGGCAAATAGGAATAACAGTTGTTTAGCTAAGGAGTGAACATTAAATCAGATCTCATGAACTACAAGTCCTCATAGATTTAAAAGGAAACAGTATGTATTTTTCCATCGCACAAGAAGTTATGTTAAACAAGAGGTTAAAAATGCACATCTAGGATAGAAGGCATCTCCTAAGGGAGAAAAGAATGCAGAGCACATGGGCGCTTCATGCTGCCAGCTGTGGGTAGGGGTGTGATAGGCAGAGGGCTGAAGGCGAAGGGAACCCCTCATGGGAGGGAATAAGAAAGCAGAGGGAAGGGGAAGGACCACACCCATTTGCAAAGACTTCAAGACAAGAGTGAGGAGAAGTTAGAAACCCCACACGAGATTTCCAAACCTCCTTTGCAGAAAGGACAGAAATGGGCTGGGGACTTTGCTCAGTGGTACAGCAACTGCCTGGCAAGCTCAAAGTCCTGAGTTTTATTCCTGGTACCAAAAAAGGAAAGAAGAAAAGAATAGAAGTCAGATATAGGCGTCATGAGTTTAAAAGGACATTTAATTATATATATCAATCTGTGTATTTTTCTTAAATAATGCTTTTACCCTGAGCAGCAGTGGATTATGGATTAAGATTATCCACCTTCACTTTGTCAAACTGGAGCTAAAACACTGCTCTGCCTTGTTCACCTCATGTACTAGCCAGCCTGCTCCATCACCAAGCACACAGCAAAGCCACTGAGTCAGACAGGTTACAGCAGGGACAAAGCTTGAAAGACAGGAAAGACAGGAAAGATTCAAATTAGGCTAATTTAATAGCAGTTTTCCCAGCATGTCTATGACCATTACTGAAGGCATAAAAATAAACATTAAAACTTGAATCCAAGAAATGAAGTTTCTGAATCGCTAGTTTCTTCTTCTCCTTTCTCTTGACTTGCTTCTGTCTCTTTCTTTTTAAGTGCATTTGGTTGTTATAGGATCTCACTACATAGTTCTGACTCATAGTGATCCTCCTGTCTCAGCCTCCCCAGCTTTGGGATTATAGGCATGCGCCACCATGCCTTGGTTTTGGTGGCCAGCATGGTCCATCCAAGCTTCTGGACCCAGCACAGCAAGTGGCAGTGGGGACTGAACCCCAGGCCTTGCTCTTGCCAGCTAGCTGCTTAGACAGCCAAGCTGTCTCCCCAGCCCACCTTTGATTTTTGATATGGCCAAGTGACTTGCTTGGACCAATGGGGTGTGCATGGGTGTGAAGTGAGCAGTCTTGGTGTCATTTATCTGGTTCTTGCACTTCTGTCAACATCTTGAGAGCGACAGACCCTGGGTCACTGCTGTTCTCTCAGTGAGGCCTGAGAATGACACAGATGGGGGCAGTTTTCCCTTTTTAGTCATAGAATTACAGGTTGAAATAGGCATCTCAGCTGACCTATAAACCTGGGAGGATGAAAATGACTATCAGGATTGTTTGTTACTCAGCATGAGTGTGGGAATAATTTGCAAAGACACCCAGTGCTGCACTATCCTGTCTCTCAAATTTGAAATATTTTCATGGTCCGGTCTCCTCCAACACACATCTGTTCCTATCATTCGGCCTTAACCTCTCTGCGCCATCCATCGTCTGACAAAGAGAGCTGCCTGGGCCTTGCCAGATTGTTTTCTCCTCACTTAGCCTTGCGTAGCCTTCCGGTCTCACCCATGTCTCTCCCTGCACCCGCCCTAGATTCTGCCATGCTGCCTTGGCACCCGCCATTTCTTGCCTGTGCTAAGCTTTCACGTCTCAGGCCTTAGCTCATCCTCCCTGCTGCTGCCAGAGCTGTCTTCCCCCAGCTGCCTGCTGAAATTCTGCCCCTCCTGTAGGATGTTGTGCCAGTGCCGCCTCGTGAGACGGTTCCCGGCTCCCTTCCATTCAGTGTGAAACTGAGTACCTCAGCCCCTGCAGAAGAGAATTTCAGTTTCTTTTGAAAAATACCTCCTAGTTTTGTGGTACTTGTTGATTTATAAATTTCTCTCTCTGAATAAAGGCGATGTATCTTAGAAGTAAAGACTTCTATGTCCCAGGATTTCCCGAATTCTATTTAAGTCGTACTGTTCTATTCCTTTGGATTGAATGTTGAATGTTAAATGAATGAATGGCCAAAATCTCTAATTTGTTTATTAGAAAGAGTCCACCTGGCCGATAGCTAAATTAATTTATGCAACTTAAATGTGAAATGATTACTGTGGCTCAATTCTGGGGATCTCAAGTCCTAGTTTTCAGTTCTACCTAATAAAGAATATTCTTTTCTCAAGTACAAATGGCCTTATTGAAAATCACTTTAGGACTGGTCTGTCAGCATCCCTTCTTTATTGCTCTGAGGAAGTTATGCAATGGTGTGCCATTTTGGGGGGTACTGGGATTGAACCCAGGGCCTTTGCTATGAATTACATCTCTATCCTTTTGTTGCCGTTTTTTGTTTGTTTGTTTGTTTGTTTGTTTGTTTGTTTTTGAGACAGTCTGGCTGACTTACTAGGCTGGGCTCAAACTCATGATCCTCCTGCCTCTACCACCCAGAGTGCTGAGATTACAAGTGTGCATCACCTTTCCTGACTATTGTCTTAGTGAAAATGAAAGAATATTTCCCTTTCCACCTATGTATTTTTCATGAAAGGTAAATAGGAAGTTTCAAAGAGATTGAACCAGTGTGTGTACATGTGGCGGCGGGCTTTCCCCTTTCTGGGGAGTTCCTAGTTTTAAAACACTCCTCTGTTTTGTCTCTCAGCTCTGCTCATTTATTCTCACCTTTAGGTGTGCTTAACCCACATACCCTGGCAAGGCAGGGAGCACTCTCTTTCAGCACTGCCTTGTTTCCAGGCCAGTGGGGGAGCTACTATCAGCTATAGCACTTGGCCTTGAGCAGGCTGGCTGTCTCGAGGCTTTCCCGTGCAGAGGACACACGCCGCTTCTGGCCGTCTGAGCCATGTAGGCGACTGTCCCTCCCCAAGCAGATGCGTTAAGGACGTCTCACTGTAACAAGCTCATCAGACCACCACTGTAAGCACTTAGCCTTCCGTTGCCCACCTACGCTCTTTACAAAAAAAACCCCGATCACTTGTGTTTCACCTTTGCCTCCCCAATTCTCTTAAATTAGAGGGGAAAAATTGCAATCTCCAGCATATCATAAAAGCAAGAAGGCTCAGCCCTTGCCACAGTGATTGTGTTTGAAACTAGAGGGAATCAACTCCCTAGAACCGCTCCGGGCACCAATTTCCTTATTTCTCTTTCGCATATCCGTTCGCGTGGCTTGGCTGGATCCAAAGTGGATGGCATGTGGCTTTTTGCCGCTTGAGCTGCCTCTGAAGGAAATGTCACTGGCATAGAATGCCAGATTTCCATTTCGTGAGTCGCAGAGCATGGAATCCTGTCCGAAAGCTCCCTGGCCGCTGTGCGTTCTTAAAACAGAAGTAGGAAAGGGAAGGAGAGAGCATTTCTATTACAATGCATTTATCGTGATGAAATGTGTATCTGGAATGGACATGCCAGCACTCCCAGGAAGAGCTGGTGGGCTTCGTTGATTATGCCCAGGGTCCTGGGTGAGCACAGCGTTTGGTGCCAAGCCTGCGCCACCCAGGTGCTGGGCAGAAAGGGAGGCAGAGTTGGATTTTTTCCAGATAGATAAGAATTCACGTGTGCATATCCCAGAGAAATGAGACTGAAATAAAAGATATCAATGTTGACGGGATTTGGTTCACCACAATGCTATATTCGGCCCATTCTCGAGTTATACATTGCATTAAACTTGTGGCCAATGAAGGAGGCTTCAGACTATCACAGATATAGCCCTGGAATTTTTTTTTTCATAATTTTATTGAGAAACAAATAGCAATGAGACAGTTTCACATCAAATTGGTAGGACAGTTTCAATAATTAACACATTGCATACATTCTTCCTAGTGGTTAATTGCTGTACAAGATGCGGACATGATATCCTATTTACA
>NW_004524607.1:8861429-8862305 GCF_000260255.1 Octodon degus
TGATTTCTGTTCATGAAGTCTTTGCCTACCCCTATGTCTTCAAGAGTTCCTGCTACTTTTTCTTCCAGGAGATCTAGTGTCTCTGCTTTAATGTTTAGATCTTTAATCCATTTTGACTTTAGTTTACTGCATGGTGATAGACCTGGGTCAAGTTTGAGTTTTCGGCATGTAGAGAACCAGTTTTTCCAGCACCATTTTTTAAAGAGGCTATCTTTCTTCCAGTGAGTATGTTTGGCTCCTTTGTCAAAGATAAGGTTAGCCCTGGACTTTGCCCTCCACTGCTTCATGGCTGAGGATCCAACAGAGGGACTTGGAGAGTCACAGAAAAGAGATTAGACAGGACCATATGAAACGGCTCAAACTTGACAATTTTTGTCTGACTCAATGCAATTTCAAATGGTTGGCCCTCATGATTGTGTGTTATGTGCAGTCAGATGTAATTAAGCAGAAGTGCTGCCATTCACGGTCCCTGTTTCTCTTTCTGTGCCTGTGTCTGCTGGTCACTTATCAGATAAATCGCAATCAGTCCTAACAGCCAAGGAGCCCTGGCTGTAGACTCAAGGCATGGGGCTCACACCCCAGCTGCACCCTTATTGTGCTGGATAATTAACATGCTCCTCACTCTCTTCTTCTATAAAAAAAATAGGATCTTATCTGTAGTCGTTGTGGGGGATTAAGTATGGCACTATGAAGAAGGAGTGTTTTCTAAATTTCAAAACTAGCACTCCTATGTGGCTCATCCCAGTATGGCTGAAGTGCTTGGGCCACATTTGGATGGGAAATGTCAGGAGAATTCACATAGCACTCACCTGGGGCACGCGAGGCCTGGGTTCTACTCCAGTGCAGTTTGTGACTCTCTGCATAACCAGGGTTATG
>NW_004524607.1:8862970-8892938 GCF_000260255.1 Octodon degus
ATATATAATCAAATTTTGAAAACCATGTTAGCCACAGAAGCCACCAATTTTGACCAAGTCAAGGATGACCTTTGACAGACAGTTTCCAGCCTCAGTTCTATTTTGCTTTCTTTGCAGGACTTAGATGATGTTGGCTACCTTCTCTCTGTAGAGATTTACTGTGCCTTAAATGGCATCACAGGGGCTCATGAGACAGCTATGCATGGGCAGGGAAGACAGGTCCAAAGGGCACACTCTGCAGACATAAGGGAGACATAAAAGAACTGTCACTGTGTCTGCTGCTAATGTTATGTGTAGGGAAAAAAAATTGAAGGTAACCAAAAATATAACACAAAGAAATATGAGTAAAATGCAGTGATATGTACATAAAGCTTAAAAACCTCTTTCATCACGAAAGACATGGTTGGAATGTATTTTGTTTGTTTGTTGCATTTGTGTGCACAGTGCTGGGGGTTGCCCTGGCCTCACACAGGCTAGGCGAGCTCTCTGCCACTGAGCTGAAGCCGGCTCCCTAAAAGATGTGATTGCTAAGACACGTGGAACTGGAGGGGAGTCATTTACTTATTCTAAATTTAAGACCAGGAGAGAAACCACGTTCTTATGAATCCTTGCTGTGATGAATAAGATAGATGTCAGAAAAATTATAAAGTAAATCTTTCATCTCTTACACCTTCTTGCTTTTTTTCATCTTCCCAATTTCCATCCCTTCAGCCTAAAAATAGACCCCAATCGTTTCTAGCCTTAAGCAGTATTCTGAAGCCTGTTCCCCTTCCAAGCTCTGACCCAACCCCTACCTGTCCCTGTGATCTCCCCTGCCCTGTCCTCCCTCACTATGGTCTAATGGCCACCTCAGCTCACCTGGCACATCCAGGTCAGCCGCCAGCCTTGAGGGTCACATCTGAAGGTCTTTCCTGGAGCTCCTCCCACCCTGCTGCTGGAAGCATGACGTCACCCTATGCTTCTTGGGGTCCATTGCATTCCTGGCTCCCGGTGACGCTGCTCTTAAACTCTGAAGCATAAACACTTCCCCCGCCTGCTTTTTCCTCTTGTACCACCTCCTCCTCTTCACCTGCTGTCTCGCCTACCTTCAGCCATGACCTGCAGCAGACAGAAGTGCATCCTCCTGCTTTCCTCGCCTCTCAAGCTCCATCCCTGTGGATGGTCCAAGACCCCACCAATGAGTCAGGGCCCAAAGCACATTTGCCCTGCCTGGTGCTCCCTCCTTGAGGATGTCTGAGCTCTCCCATTCTAGGAGCAGCATGAGCACCTGCCCTTCCCTGGGATGATTTCTGGGTTCCTTACCTGTTCTGTCTGAGGGGATCCCCAAATCTCTCCAACAGTGTGTAGATGCCTCTACCTTTGGTCCAGTGTTCCTGGTTCCTGGATCCTCCTTCTCTTCCCAGTGAAGACAGGCAATGCACTTGTCTTCTGATTGTTCTACCTGGATTTGGATTTGACTTACCTGTGTGCTGTCATCCTTAACCTTCTGAAACACCTTTTTAGAACACAATATTCTTGCCCAGCACATTCCCACTAAAAAACATACTCTTTGGCTCCCTCTTCTTATTCACTGATAAAGTCCCAAATTCTATGTCAGGTGACTTTGCACACAGTGTGTCTGTTGTGCCCAAGAACTTGCCCCTGCTTGCCTAGGATGCACAGGTGGCACACTTCCCACCACCAGGCCTTTCCCTGTGACCTTGGTCACACAGCAGGGAGACTCTCCACCCTTTCTTCCCTTGGGAAGAGCGGTCGCTACCTCTGAAGGACTCTTCTATCTCTTGTATTACTGACCATACTAGCCACAGACTGAGACTGAAACTTCTTTCAGCCAAGGACCTTCACTTCAGAGAAGTTTCTAGCCCTCCTATCCCCTCCTGGCTGTGCCGAAGCAGTGCTGCAGAACTTCAAGGGCTCAGACAACTATGGTCCTAGAGGCTAGGGAGGGACCTTTTTTACACTGGCTCTTTTTTTTTTTTTTTTTAAGAATTTATTTTATTTTATTTATTTATTTATTTCGTGTGTGTGTGTGTGTGTGTGTGTGTGTGTGTGTGGCCAGCTCAGCCCACCAGGGGGCAGGGCTGGCTGGCATGTGGTGCTGGGGGATTGAACCGCAGTCCCTGTGCTTTGCTTAGCTTAGCTTGTTCTAAGTAGGTGCTTTAGACCACTGAGCCATCTCACCAGCCCTACAC
This sequence comes from Octodon degus, assembly GCF_000260255.1. NCBI lineage: Eukaryota > Metazoa > Chordata > Mammalia > Rodentia > Octodontidae > Octodon > Octodon degus. The sequence goes on from NW_004524607.1 coordinate 8,865,163, forward strand.
TGGCTCTTAAGTACTGGAACTGTTGCCCACCAAAAAGAAAAAAATGTAATACTTGCAAACATTCATCTCTAACCCAAGTACAGATACTCCTACTCCTACAATCCCAGTTCAATACAGATGTTAGCTGTATTGACTTTTCGTCCTGTCATTGTGAGAGAAACATAGCTACCATTATTGCCTTTTAAAAAAAAAAAGATGGGGCCAGCCAAATAGCTCAGCGGATTAAAGCACCTACAAGCAGACAAAGGGGCCAGGAGTTCAATACCCTGGCTGGCCTGCGGTGCTGACCCCGCCCCCAGGACATGCTGAGACTGCAATTGAGACTGAGTGTGGTGGCGCACACGTGCAATCCCAGCTCTTGGGAGGCTGTAAACAGGTGGATCACTGTGAGTCTGATCCAGTAGTGAGACCCTGAACATCCTGTAGACCCTTCCCATATAGATAGATAGATAGATAGATAGATAGATAGATAGATAGATAGATATAGATATATATGATGGTAATGTTTAGTGCTGGATGTGAAGGTGCATGTTTGCAATCCAAGAACTCTGAGAGGTTGAGGCAGTAAGATTGCAAATTTGAGCTAAACCTGAGCAGTGTAGCAACCTAGAGCGACCCTACCTCAGTTTTTTTTAGAAAATGAAAGACCTTGGGTTCAATGCAGTAAACCAACCCCCTTAGCCAAAAGCAGATAATATTTTAAGAGAAAAAGGCACATTCTAGGTGTCTGTAGGTAAGGGCTTTATTGGCTAAGTTATGATAGGAGAAGAGTCTTCATAGTGACAACTTCTTTTAAGACCAGAACAAAAAATAATAAATTTATAAGAAAAGTCTTTTCTGTCCTATCTTGGAAACCTTTGAAGGTTGGTTCAGTGCTATTTATTGCCTGAGAAGAGCCCATTGATCTTTCCAGCCAGCTTAGGCTCCTGCACAGGGACCCAGGTCTGAGATACTTGCAAACATTCATCCCCACCCCAAGCATGGCAGGGGCAGGGAGACCTGGCCTCCTGCTGTGGGCGAAGTGGATTGCTCAGCTCTGCCGGTGACAGAGACCTGTGGATCCTTTTTCGGAAAGGAAAGGAGAAATTGGCCCCCAAGATGATTGATACCAAAGGGCGAGGGCTCCTTGATGCACTTTGCTGGCAAAAACGTGACATTTCACGTTTTTTAAGAAACGTGTTGGGACAAATTTCCTGTTGGGAAATTCACCAAGATTTGATGATCTCAACTGTAAAACCATTCAGCACCATGTTGTGATTTAGGATCCTAGGCAGTCAAGGATGAAAACATCTATGCGTACAGATGGTCATTCTGTTGTTATTTATAAAAGGTAAAAATAGACATATGACTCAATTATTCAGCAGTGAGGATATAATAAACTACAGCACATTATTTATATATTATGATTTTGTTTCTCTCATTTAGAATATATGAGAATAGTATCCAAATATCCAAGAATACTTTTTATATTATGTTTATTATAGGAAGATGCAAAATTCATTTACATCTAAGTCAAAACAGAATTTAATAGACTTGAATGCCTTAATAATGGTTTATTTGTATTTTTCCTAGTAATTCCACATTTTACCTATTGAACTTGTATGCTTCTGTAATCACACACACCCACAAAGCTTTGAACTGTCACCCAGCTCTGGGTGTGGTATGATCTCATCAGTGGTGCTGGTTGGGGAAATTTCCTTGATCTTGGTCCTCCACATTAAAAATCAGGAAGAAAATTGTTGACTATGCAATTAAACATGGACTGGGGCCAGCTATCCTCGCTCTGCAGGGCTGAGCATCTTAGCCTGAAGTTGATTGCTGCTAGGATCACAAGCTCTGAGGCTGGATTCAAGGAGGCCTCATTAACTAGAAGGAAGTCCTGAGCAGATGTGACATCCTTGAAAAAAGAGAGACTGAGCCGGGCCCAGCACCTGCACTGTCTGTGAGGAGGGTTTCCAAAGAGGTAGGATGTACAGGCAGGCTTTCCAGAGCACCCTCCTCCCTCTTAGGCTAGGATTGCAGGAGTGGGAGGAAGAAGGGATGGAAAACAACGGGGATGAGTCACAGAGATGTTTGCAGATATCTGCATCCATGACTTCATCCACAATATAGAACAGAGCAACAGAGAAGGACCCAGAAAGCCTTTGTGATGTGCCTAAGGAGTAGAGGCTTGCAGGAGGATGTCATTTACTTGACTAAGGTATCAGGGACATTCAGAAATGGTGTTCCTGGTGTTGTTTTCATCAGCTCTATTGAGTTTCCAGTATTAAACATGATTGGAGAAAAAAAGTCACTTTGCAACCTTGGAAATACATTGATACCTCAGTTCATGAATTCAGTGTGTTCCATGATTCTGGAAAAGACATCCACATTCGTGTTCATGTGGGAAAGATAGCTATGGTCATGTTTGTCACCTGATGCAGAGCTTGCAAACAAAGGCAAAATGTTGCCAAATGCTTCTCACTTTGCCAAACAAGTTGCTTGCAGACGAAAGTGTTCCTGAAGCAAGAAACCACCATAATCCAAAGAAAGAGTTACCTACAGGAAGGACTTTCTTTCCAAGAGCTTTGATGTGTGAATCAGAGCTCACCCTGTGGTTGGAAGAGTCTTCTGGGAAAGACCTGAAATATGACAGAATACATGAATAGAGAATTTAATAAGCAGAACTTCAGAACCTTCCTGATATTAAAGTTATACTTGTGAAAGAAACGAGGGAACATATAAAATGACATTATAAGTTCCTAAATAATATTTTAATGAATGAGTGCAAGCGATTAACTTCCAAAGTGAACTCTTTATGCAATGTGTTCATTTTGTGCAGAACCACTGAGCTGTCTAATACACAATAGATGCCACATAAAAACAAGCAAGCCAAGAGAACACATTTATTCATGTATCACCATAGGTGATTATTTGATATATTTGCTTTCCAGTTCTCATTTATATTCAGAAAAATTGTGGGGTTTCATTTACTTCCATGTTGCTGGGGTGAAATAATTGATATGTCTCAAAGGCGAAGAGGCTTCTTTGAGCCATAGTTTGAGGTGGGTTCAGTCAAAAATGGCAGAAATGGCATGGAGGAAGGCCGTGGCAGAGGACAGCTGCTTGTGTCGTGATAACCAGGAGGCAGAGAGAGAAGAGAGGAACTAGGGAGAAGAACACACTGCTCCTTTTCATTCCTCTGATGATCCTCTTCCAACCAGGCCCCACCTATTCAGCTAGGAACTTAATCAGTGGATGAGCCTACTGGTGAGTAGAGGGCTCCCTTTACCTAATCACCTTCCAAACACAGGAGAGTTTTAGGGGAACAGTTTAGATCGAAACCATGACATATAGACAATGTATTTTGGAAACTGTTTCATACTAGCCCTGGGGTGACTTGGTGGGGGTAGAGGAGTACTTTTGCATAGCATATTTATAAAATAGCTATTGCCCTTGGGGCCAATTTTTATATTATCAAACTGACTCCAAAATTTATAGCTTAAAGATGCAGACAAATGCTGTGCAATAAAGTATGATTCTATTTTATCTGAATCTAATTTATACACAGATTGGGTTGCAGAGCTGGTTCTCTTTGGGAATAACCTGTTGCTCTTATTTACCTAGAAGTCATGGTTCGTATTTCAGTTTCCTATTACTGGGAATAGAGAGAGGACAGTTTGAAGCGATCTGGTTCATACAAGCTGTTGATATGAACGGACTAGGTTTAAGAACACCGTGCCTGTCCTTGCAATGGTAGTGGTGTTTGCTATGACTAAGCATGCACCTGAGTTGGTTTTGTGAGTGAGGCAAAAGCAGTTATTACTGAAGTTCTTGAAAACTCTTTGAATGCACAGCTGTGACATAACTGGCTTTTGGTAAAACCAGCTGATTTACAAACAGACAAAGTAAACATATCTGGATTTTAACAAGACTCATACTAGACCTGCATATGTTGGTTCTTAGGTTTTGTGGGTATGCCCACCTTGTGGGTCCATTTCTGGCCTTGTACTGACCACCTGCAAGCCCCTCTACTTTGCCTTCCCTCCTCCACCTCTCAGAATATAACATCCCTGGCATGGTCTCAGTAAAGCTGATAGCCTCCTCTTCCTCCATGCTTGCATAGGTGAAATGAGTCCTCTTGTCCACTGGTAGTCTTGGTTTCTTTCTTACACGCACACCCTAAACACCTCCATTGTCCCTGGCTTAACCTGCTCTGCTGTGGTGTAATTCCCATTGTGACAGGTTTTTAAGATGCATAAGTTATCTCTGTACCCCACCCTCCTTCTCTAGTATGGTAAGACCCCAATTTAGGAATGAATTCCATTTCAGGAGAATTGTTTGTAAGTCAAATTTGTTTATAAGCCAAGAAAGTGAACCTTACATAGACCATCTATGAAAGTCAGCAACGGAAATGTTCACAAGTCAAAGATGCACTGTACTGGAGATGAAATCCAGGGTTTGTGCATGCTAGGCAAGTGTCTACCACTGAGATATACTGCCAGCCCCCATGAGCTTTTTGATCTGCAAAAGTACCTGTGAATCCATGAGCAGAAAGAGCAAACAGAGGAATAGCATCTAATGTTTACCCACAGACAGAAACATGGTATACCATGGATATAATGGCTGTGAACTTTGAAGAAATTAGTCTTCAAATTGAGAATAGGAATTATTTTTTTTTTTCCTAGAAAGGTTGAATTATTTCTATGGGGAATTCACATCTCAGAGTTAAGAGAGCTGGACTTACTATTAATTAGATCTGGAAGCCGGGAAAGGTGCAATGCCAGCTCAGAAGTGTCCCCTTCCTTGATGGTGAAGAAGCTGTTTTTCATTTGGCACCATCCAAAGCGTCTCCTGCTGTTGGGCTCGTAGTTTTTTGCCACCATATTGCCTATGGACATGCTTGGCACGAATGAGCTGAGAATTTTGGCATTTTCGTTTTTCCTTTTGGCATGATTTTTCATCAGCCTGCAATTCTGGAATGCACTCCCCTGTTATATTTGGAAAATCGAATTGGCGAGATGCTAAGTTTTCAGAATTTCACCAATTATCTCTTCGAAGGCACTCAGAATGATCAGACATGCATCGTACTAGCCTTTCCTGTCTGGTCTCCACGCGCCACTCAGGTCAGTCTGTTCATTTTGGTCATCTGTCATGGTTCAGGGACTTCCGGACCATGATCTTTTAACCCTATAAAAGCAAATCATGGTCCCCTGTCAGAAGTTGATGCTCTGGACGGGGAGGAAGAAATGTGTGAGTTGGAGATCTGCTTATAGACAGGTTTGCTTTTGTAGATCTGGCTTTATTTCACAGTGCTTGTAGGATGTGCTTATATTTTAGGCATTTTTTGTGGGCAACACAAACAGCAGTCTGGGAAATAAACAGCTTCATATTAATTGTCCGTGGTTCATGACTGAGTTTTACAGGCTGGTTCAGCCACTTTCTGGAGGAACTCTGAGATCCTGTAACTCTGTGCTACTTGAAGTGCCCACAGAAAGACTCCTGGCTCTTGGCCCTCCAAGAGCAATGGGGACTTTGGTGACATTGGTCTATGGTAAGCACTGTGTTTTTTCCATACCCCCACAGATATTCAGGCCTGCCACAAGTAGCCTAGCACCTTGGAACGTAAAAGATAATGTAGCAGATTTTGTATGTTCTGCTCAGGATCGTCTGTCCATTGAAGTAGGAAAGAGAGAGACAGCTGCTTAGTTCTGTGAATATTTCTATGAGATATGATTGACTGTGTTCCCTGGGGATACAAAGATAAGTAAAAATTATCCTATCCACGGTTAACCGAGGTGTAGCATGAGTTTTGGTTTTTAAAAATGCACCATGTAGATGGGTCAGAGATTACTATAGGGTCAGCTCCACTGACTCCAGACTCTGTTTCCAGCGTCTCTAGAATGAAGTAAAGGAGTTGAACCAAGCCAATAGTCACCATCGCTCTGACCCAAGAGGGCAGTCTCCACTTCAGACTTCACACCCTTAGGAAATATAGTCTGTACAGCTTGGATTGTGTTTGGTTCTTTTATGGAATTGAAGTCAGGGACAGACAGACAGACAGACAGACACAGAGGCGTGTGTACATGTAGGGATATGAAAGGTGCCTTATAAAAACAAAGATGCTGGAAGTGAGCCTGCTGCCGCGCACACCCTACTGTATGGAACTTGACCCACTTGACCTTATGATGACAATGAACTACCGAAACCAAAAGCAGCACACAAGCAGTGATGTCATGAGCTCTGGGGACACTGTTGCTACTACATTTCCTGTGGCTAGCACGGTCCAGAGGAGAAGGATGCCCTGATGTGGAAGTGACCTGTTTGGAGCCAAGAACTGGCAAATGTAGGGATCAGATATTCATGTCCCTCATCTGTGAGGAGGTGAAGGGAATCACCTGCCCGCACCTCTAAGTGCTTACATTAAAACTGCTCTTAGGATCAGCCTGTGAGTGGACAAAGGGCAACTCGGATGGCTACTGTAGAAATCATTCTGTAGCACTCACTTTATTTTCTGATCTCAAAAACACACAGTATTTCACCGAACAGAATTCTTTTGATTTGTCAGCGCAGGTTCAAAATATTCTAAAGGAATATGAGTTACATCAGATTTAGTAATAATATGTTCAATAAAGCATATTTATGGAGGGTAATAAAATTTCATTAGGTTAAACTTGTCCCTAAATTAAGTGAAGGATCAACAGTACTGGCAGAACCTGCCCAGAGCAGAACAAAGATAATGGGTTCTGTTGTGTAGTTGAAGTGGAGAGAGATTTCTCCTGATGATTATTCAGATTCAGGGGCCTGATTGACACCCCTTGAGTTTCCCATGTATTTGGTGCTGTGATTCCCTTCCCTCCATGTATGCAGCATGTAACAAAGCTGGATATGTTCCGAAGCTGAATGCATCACTACTTGCCTTGTCCCTGGACGCCTGAAGTTCAGGTCCACTGTCTATACGCAGGACACCTTCATACTGGCCTGTAGGACACTGGCAAGCACTGGGAAACAGAAAAAAACAAATAAAACCTGAGGCTCCTCACTGTGAGGTTGAGCAGGCATCCTGTAAACATGCGTATTTCCTTTTCAGGATGCCCGTCTAGAAAGGAAAGAATCAATAAAGCCAAATTAACTAAACAAAACACCTGCAATCTCAGTAACAAAACTATTGTTAAAAGATTCCGCAAGAAAATTCTGCATATGTTTCTTTAAAGATGCTGTAGCTATTTTGCAAGAAGCAATCCCCTAAAACTGTCAGGGAAGTTGGTTATATTTCAGATCTAAGCTCGAGTAGCTAGGGGAGACAAAGAGCTTGCATGCTTGCTTTTGAATAGATAAGGTGATGTGCATCAGATTGGAGGTAAGCAACATTATCTGTCTACCTCTCAATTTTGTCTGCAGAATGTGTCCCAGGGAAGAAGATATCTGAAGAAAACCGATAGTGTTTCACACAATGTCCATGATAATACATGATCTACTAACTTTATCTCTGGCAGAGTTGAGACTATCTCCAAGTTACTGGTGAAAGTAGACTTCAGGAACTTTCATCCTTCTACATAGGCCTGCTATGATACCACCTCTGAGGCCCGCACTATGTTAGATGCCTACTTTCAACTTTCACTGACTTTGAGTTTGGTGTCACAGTGGGGCTTTGCAGTCATTCCAAAGAGAGGACCTGATTCTGATGTGCATGGGTCTTTGTGAGATGCCCTTCACCATTTTACACATTGAAGATCAGTATGGCCACTCCTTACACGCCTTTTTTCCTTTATGCAAATATTTCTCAGCAATGCTTCTCTTATAGAGCTGTAGTAAGAATCCTCTGGTATCCTTGGGAAAATGTTCCTAGATTCTATCCCCCAAGATTTTGGTTTGCTAAGGCAGCCATAGGCTCCCAGGAATCTGCATTTCAATGAGAATTCCAAATAGTTGCCATTCACATTGGCAGAGTAATTCCCTCTGCTACACTAGAAGACAAATCCCAGCTCTGCCACTTACTGTCTCTGTGACCTTGAACAATTTATCTCACCTCCTTGTACCTCCATGTGCTTATCTGTGTAGTAGACGTAGTAGTGATATTTTGTAGGGTTTGTAGTGAAAGTTGAATTGATTAGTCCGGATAAAGTACTTAAAACATTACCTGGGCTATGGATGGTTAGGTGTTCACTAGATCAAGCCAATGAATTACAAATGTCATCCATCAGCTCGATACTCTGTTCATATTATCATTGAGTCAGTGGAAGGATATCTGAGCTCTGAGTGTGTATGTTGAGGAACAAGGGCTCACTGAATGGCAGATTGCAGTGAATTGTGTTTCTTGGTGGATAAACATGAAACCCCTTCACGTGGTGGCTGAGGCCTGCTGGTTTGGTCTCACATCGCCAACCAACTCCTTTTTCCCCATCAGCCTCGTTTGGCTTCTTTTCAAGGCTCCGCTTGCCCTGTAGCACAGGGCCTTTACTCATGCTCCTGCTTTTTTCTGGCCCACTTTTCCTCTCACTGGCACTTTATTGCAGTGCATATTATCATCGCATGAGCTCTTGAAAGGGTGGGTTGGAGTGCCAGTGGCAGAGGAGAGCTACAGGCCAGGTTGGGAGGTTTCTCCACAGAAGGGTAGTAGAGAAAAGCTGAGCTACCCAAAGCCCTGGAGTTCTGGAAAGGTCTGAGAAAAATTCCCAGTATTGAAGTTGGCTACCTGGAAAGTACAACTTGGGAGAGAAGTGTTTCCAAATTCTTGGTGGCATAAAGAAACAAAATAGCCAGCCAGGCATAGTGGCAGAAACCTAAAATCCCAGCACTTTTAAGAGGCTGGGATTACAGCTTCCTAAAAGGAGGGTCATAAATTTGGCCTAGCCTTTATGACTTAAGGCGATTTTTTCTAAAAAAATGAAAACTTGGGACATAGCTCAGTGCAAACCCTCTGTGGTCAATCTACAGGATCATGGGGTGTGTGTGTGTGTGTGTGTGTGTGTGTGTGTGTGTGTGTGCATGTGAGAGAGAGAGAGAGAGAGAGAGAGAGAGAGAGAGAGAGAGAGAGAGAGAGAGAGAGAAATCAGGATTCTGAACCTCAGAAGAGAAATCCAACATCAGGACCAGCGGAGCAGAGCTGAGCACTAGGTGGTGGATAGAAACTGGGCTTGGATCTGGTGTCACTTAAGCCATAAAGCAAGCTCTGGGCTATTGTTGCCTGTGGGGCTGAGAGCCTGTGTGGTAAATAGACAGCCCACTGTGATTTCCAGTGTCAGAAATATATACACATTGAGCCCCAGCCCCTGCAAAAGCCTGTCCCGTGTCACGAAGGTGCTGGTGGCCTGAGACTCCCAGAGACTTTTATGAAAGAGAAGTTTCTCCCTCAAGTTGTGATGCTGCGAATATTAATAACGGAGAGGGATGAGTTGCTTCTATCTAGCTTCAACCCGCATCTTAGCTGTCTCTCTCAGATCACTCTTTTGTGTCAGCCGCTGAGGAACTAGAGCTGCCAGTGAAGCAGCGTGCGCCTCCGCCAGCAGCGGCCAGGCCAGTCACACGGCTACTACTGCTCAGTGGCGGCCCCTGCTGCTAAGGAGCAAGATGGCAGCAACGCAGAGTTGGTGACATCAGAGCTGCTCAGGCAACCCCCAGGATTTGGAGCAAGCGGAGGAAGAACTGAAGCAAATAAAAAGCACAGAAAAGAAAAGTCCAGGGAGATCCCAGGCGTTGGAGGGTCACCCCGGTGAGGGGCTAATATAAGAAAGAGCTGAGCCTAAAGATTTCGTGCTTCTCCAATCTTCCACAAGCCTCTGGATTTCATCACTTCCCCGCAAAGGTTTGCTAGGACCACCGCAGCACCCTCTGAGAAATACCATTGCAAATTTTTATTGGGGGGATTTGGGGGCTGTTAGAAAAATATTTCTTTTAAAAATCACCCCACAGATTCTTTAAAAGTTTCTATGCATTTTAATTAGAGGCTGTTTGTTTCCACCTCTAGTGAGAATCAGCGTGGGGCTTCCGCTAGGTGCACTGTCTCATGCTTGCGTGGTGGGGGTGTGAGCACCCCTAGTGTCCGTGCCCTGCGTGTGCAAAGTGAGGCTCTTGTATGGCATCTCTGGTCAAAACCTGTATGCAGAGAGAAGGTGTAGACAAGCAAACTCACGATCAGATAGAAGTAGCAAGATGGAAAGAGATGAGATTGTGTTTGATTATAGGTCTGGGAGCAGATGTTCTACACGAATCCAACTCCTTGGCAGCCAGTCTGTTTCCATGACAACAGAATCGGTAATTATTGAGCCCAAGCAGCCCCCCCCACACACACACACTGCACGCTGTCTCCTTACAAGGTGGAGGCTGATGAATATCAACTATCTCCAGCCCATCACCAGCCCTTTCTTCCTCCTATTTTTTTTTTCAGTTCTTTGAAAGAAAAACTGGGCATATTAATGACTGTTAAGAAAGAGAACTGTATGCTTATTGACAAAAGGAATAGAGCACTAAAACAGAAATGAAGTTACTTTTTTTTTTTTTCCTGGTGACACTAGAAGAGAAAAGCTCTTCCCAGAAAAGCCGATGATCTCTGAAGATGCTAAATAAATGAGCAGGAGTTTCCCTGAAATGGAGGCTCCCTTTGATTGGCTGGTCCTGCTACGACTCCTGCCAATCGGAGCACCCCTGGGCTCCAGCCCCATAAACATAAGCAAAGGTACATGCTTATTTCTCCGGACTTGGAGCGGATGGCAGTCAGGGGTGTGCAGCCAGTCCCTGTTCACATGGCGCAACTGGAAACCTATTTCCTAGACACGCTTCCTCGGACACCAGCTGGCTTTCCAGTGCATTGTTCTTCTGGGGGTCGACTCTAAGTCGCTCTGGGGTAGCAGCAGCTTAGAAGCAAAGCGGCATTTGTAACTGGGGAAGATGTACTTGTGGGAGCTTGGTGAGTAAAACTCAGCGTTACACATCTGTCCGCGGGTGTTAGCAGCCTGAGCTGAGTGCAGCTTTGTCCCATTGTCTGCAGAAAAAAAAAAACTGAATTGGAAAAGCGCGTGGAAGAGCAGGCATTCAAGGGTACCCATGATGCAGGGACTCTGTCTTCAAAAGGCTGCATGCTTTATGTGGTGCTGAGCAGATTTGTAGCTGGCTGTACGTTAGATTTGGACATCAGTGGTCCAGGCTGTTTCATTTCCCTAGGTATTGATTCATTTCAAAAGGCAATGTTTTTCAAACCCAATTAGTAAGAGTCAACCCGGTGCATTTCTGGGAAGAAAAAAAGATACACAGAGCCCAGAGCTGCTTGATCGTGTTGCTGATGTTTGCATTGTGGAGAGAGATGTTATTGCAATGGTCTGTTACACACTTATTCAGACTCCCGGTCATGGCATGAAGCATCGCTTCTCTGTGTGCCCCGGTTCCTTGCTCTGCTCAGAGAATATGCAGCTAAACCCGGTCATGTCCCTTGCTTCCTTTTTACAACCAGACTCCACATTGGAATATGTTTCTTTAAAATTAATTTTGAAGATAAGTTGTGATTTCAGAAAAATTTTAGCAATCAAAAAGCATGATTTGAAATTATTTTTTGCACCTTTTCAAACCTCTCGCAGTCAGGGAGGGTTTGCAAAGTTATATCCAAGGATTGGCATTTTACCAGGGAAGGGATCCTCTGAGCTAGTGCTCTGCTCCCAGGGGTTTAATTTTCTGACACTGGCAATGAAATTTTCAATATTGTTTGGTAGACGCAGGAAGAACAAAAAAGCAGGACTATAAATTGAGAAGCAGCATGAAGAAGAGGAAACTCTTTGCCTTTAAGGATCCTCCAAGCTGCAAACCTAAAATATATTTGGTGAGATAGAACCTAAGACACAGGGTTCTGGAAGAGTCTGGTGCTTCTCAACACCAAGGAGAAGGTGTTGCTTTCTGCTTTCTGCTTGCATGTAGAGAGTGGGGGCTGAAATTCTGTTGTCTCTATCTACTGCGACTTACTTGCTGTTGCTTTTTATGAAAATCTGATCTGTTATCTTATGTGCAAGCAAGACTTGTTGTCTTCCTTACAGTCCACTTTCAAATAAAGGACAGAAGCAAAGGAGGATAAAGTGTTATGATCAGGCTGAGAAAGAAATGTGTGTGAAATAGTTGCACTCGATTTGTCCTTTGGGAAGAAACCACCTTCTTGATAGAGGAGTATGTTGTGGGTCTTCATATAGCTCTAGAGTAGAATTTTCTCTTTTCTAAATGGGGATCTGTGATGAACCAATAAAGAAACAAAAGAACTGGGAAGATTTTGCCTGCCTGAGACTCAAGACAGGATGAGAACAACCAAGTGTCCGGAGGAAAGAGAGAGAGATCCTGTGCTTTGTGTCCATTAAGGAAGCGGGGTTGGTGCTGCAGGGGCAAAAGGAATTTCTCAACTGTGGGTGACAGGGCCCTGGGGACACTTGGTCACTTGACTAGGTGAGTGACATCTTTGTTAGCTGACAATCTTTCTGGAGAGGCAAGATAGCCTTTGGTTCCCAGAGAGTCAGACGCTAGGGTGTGTAAGGAATCCCACCTGCCCAGAAGAGCCTGTGTGAATGTTCTCTGTGCCTGCAGTTTCCCGCCCAAAGCATGCACAGTTTTAAGGCACTCTGGTTTGCAACAGATATATGTTAAGTGACAGTTACCTCATTAGAGTGGTTCTCCATCCTCCTTTTGCTTCCTTTTTCTCCCCCCGTAGTGTCACTCTACATGAGTGAAGTACTGGCACCTGTTGGCAAGAATGAGAAAAGAAACCAGCCTTTTATGGAAGCAGTAAAAATGTTTTTTTTCAAATCTAAAACTGTAGTTCATAACCTATTTTTAGATCATGGAGCTCTTTAAGAATGTGAAGGCTATGAACCTTCTCCCTTCCCCAAGGAAAATACACTTTGTATACAGCTCTAATATCCTGATGATGGACCACTTCAGGGGAAAGTAGTATCCCTGACCTGGGGGAATATTGTACCCTGGAGTTCAGATCACTCACTTTTTCTGCAGTAGGGGTACTGAATACTGCTGTAGCCCTACCTCCAGCAACGACTGGCTTTTGCTGGACATGGATACCTCAGTGAAGTCCAAAGCATGCTCAGTTTGTGTTCAGATTCAGAAGTCTTAAGGCTGGGAATGTAGCTTAGTGACAAAGTCTTTACTTAAAATGTATAGGGACTTGGATTTCTATCCCCAGAATGGAGGTGGGGGTGAGATGGAGACTCTTGGAAGTGATGGTAGGACACAGTGGCTTTCTGACTTCTGAGCACAGAGGATTGATGTAACTAGAGCTAACTAGGGGGACTTGGACTGAAAGTGCTCTGTCACATGGCAGAATGAGAAGTGTATCTTTGTAAATACTCTGTTTAGTCCTGAACAAGAGGACTTCTTCCTACTATCTCTTATTAGCATTTGTAGAATGTGCAATACACTAGAAAGACAAGTGTAAAAAGAAAGCACAGTGAATCTCCTTAGCTTTCCAATGGTCGGAGTCACCCCACACAAGTCGGAGGGAAGGTAAATACATTGAATCCAATGCTTTGAACTGAGTATTGAGAGTTTGAATGATAGAATTCCTCAACTCTCCAGTCATTGGACTAAAATTGATCACAAGAGTAGTAGCTAAGCTGCCTGGAGTATTTTCTAGGTGCTATCTACATGCAATGTGTCATATATAAAGAGGTGAATCACTCATTGAGTCTTCTGGGCAGTCCTAGCAGGACTACTTTTATGTCTATTTCATGGATGAGGTAATTGAGTTGCACACTGTTAAGGAATTTGTCCTTAGCTATCTAAATAGGAACTGGTGAGTACATGGCACCTCATGTATGCTTATTTAATTATTGCCACATGAGTCGGTGGAAGAAAAAAGAGTGAATAGTGGAAGAAGGTCTCATCACTTTTTCTGTCTGTCTAGTGGAATCAACCACAGATAGTTGGATTAAATGATTGTCTTCATTAAAAGTAAACTGCAGAGGTATTCTGGGGTAGTTGGGTAATTTATTAGCCATACCACTAAGGAAAACGAGTTTGCATTAACCTCGAAGTTGTCACCAGAATGGCCTATGGGTTGCCCCTTACTTTATTGCATGATTCAGAACCTCCTTCCATAAGGTTATTGGACGAGCATGAAGTGGCCCCCTCGACTTAGGGCAGTGGCTCCTGTGGAGCCACCTAAAATGTAGCAGGTACTCAGCATTCCACACCTGCTCTTCGCTGGTGTATTCCAGGAATGATTTGCTGCAGCCAGAGCAATGGCAAAGGCTGTGAGGAAGGACTGGGAAAAATGGGGCAGCCAGTTGCGGGTGTGCACAGCCTGTTAGTGCCTTGGGAGTCACCAGCCTCCCACCTGTTCTGAAAGCCTGTGAGCAGGAGCAATGAGCCCTGTGGAGAAATCACTTCCACTTAGTGACAACAACTGCCGTGCTGGAGCCACGGAAGGCTCCTAGGAGATGGCTCCTGGAATTCACTGGTGAAGTGGCTTTCAGACTGTGCTTTCCATAATTTGGGGAGGAGTTTATGGTCACTAGTATAAAAGAGGGGTGAGTAGGGAAGAGGATACCCCACACCCACTGCATCTCCTCTTCTGTCTGTTTTGCAAACTGACACCCAGTGAAGATGTAATAATAAAAGTGAACGGGGAGAGATCAGTCTGCTATGAGGAAAAACTATTGATCTTGTCAATATTTCCTGTTTACCATAGAAGGAAATAAAGACCAGAGCACATAAGCAAGACCATATGGCTCAGTGGACAAGGAATCTGTATCAGGAGCTTCAGAGCACATTTAAAAAACATTCACTATTTGTTATGCATGCCTAATATTATGGGCAGTCTATTATTAGACTAGGTATACTAGGGATGATTGAAAAATATAGTTAAGGCTTAAAGTTTTAAAAATCCATTGCAGTAAAAGACACATTACCAAGAAAGATTGCTAAATGAGAGGGCTTAATAGCAGTGTGTCCTTTACTATTTATTTTATTTTTTAAGGAAGGGTCTACAGGGTGTTCAGGGTCTCACCACTAGATTGGACTCATAGTGACATGCCTGTTTACAACCTCCCAAGAGCTGGGATTACAGGTGCGTGCTACTGTGCCCAGTCTCAATTACCTTCTCAGTGTGCCCCGGGGGCAGGGGTGGCAAGGCAGGCCTGGGGATGGAACCCCTGACCCCTGAGCCTGCTTGCAGGTGCTTTAATCTGCTGAGCTATTTGGCCAGCCCTTCTACTATTTTTTAATGTAAACATTTATTATACTTTCGATTACCTCACAATGATAAGAACTACACCAGAAAACAGTATTAATGACTTTACGAAAATATATGGTAGGTTTCTAGTCCAGCATGGCCTGCTGGAAGGATAATACATGTTATATACATGTAGTTTAATCATTTTGTTTTTTAATCTTTTATGAATTTATTTATTTGGTACTGAGTCTCACTACGCAGCTTACACTCATAATGATCCCCCTGTCTCAACCTCCCCAGTGCTGAGATTATAGGCATGTGCCATTATACACAGTTTCGGTGGCCAGCACAACACACCCAGGATTCTGGGGCCAGCATGGCATGTGGCACCCAGGATCAAACCTGGGTCCTTGCCCTTGTCAAGCAGGCACTTAGACTGCTGAGCTGTCACTCCCATCCCATAATTTATTTAGTAGTTACCTTGAAAAAGAAACAAGTTATTTAGTTTTAATAACATTTGTTATTTAACCTGTTGTACATGAGGTGTTAGCATTTTAACATGCAACCACAAAATTCTTAGCAATACATTTATGTTGAACTTTCCAGGTAAACCACTTGAAATTTAACGTGTGTTTCCCACTTACAACCCAACTCAAGTTGGACCCTGGATTTTCACAGGACACTAGTACTTAAACTTCATAAAGTTTATAATGAAAAAGATAGACTGACATTGCCAGTTGTTCCCCACATACTTGAAGGTCTTCCGCTAAGTGAATTAAGTATCAGTTTAAAAGTTTAAATTACCTAAAGTTAAATGAGATTTGATAGCCTGCATTCCAAGGCTGCTGTATCAACATGGTCAAAGCTCTCCACTGGACAGGGACCAGTGCAGTTAGTTTTACGCCTCTGTCATCATGCCCTGGCACCTTTGCTCTGTTATCTCAACAAAGTACCCCGAAGACTGTTCCGGTAACAAAAAAAAGAGCATTAATATTCACAGACATGTTCACGCTTGGCAAACTTAACCTGTAGCGAAATCTTGATGTTTTCCATTCCTCTCTGTGACATGGGAAATTAAAAGCTGCATGATTTCCAAGTGCAGAAATCCCACACTAAGCGCTCTGTGGGCTGTTTTAGTCCTTAAATATCTCAGCGCTGCTACTTTCTATGCTTCAGAGCTGCCACTCTTGCCTTAGTCTGTTTTCTGCTGCTACAAGAGAACACCCAGGATTGGGCAATTGATAAGAAAAAGAACTATATTTTTCACAGTTGTGTAGGCTGAAAATTCAATGTCAAGGTGCTAGCATTTGGTGAGGACATTTTTGCTGCACTGTAGTGTGGTAGAGGGCATGACATCCTAATATGCCCAAGATGAGAGGTTGTGAATGAATTCTCTCTTCCTCTTCCTGTAAAGCCTCTATATTATAGAAACCCCACTCTCAGACCTCACCTAACCCTAATTATATTACCAAAGGTCCCACTTCCAGATGCTATCAGCATATGAATTTGAGGATTAAGTTTCCAACACAGGAGCTTTTAAAAGACACATTAAAACCATAGACTCTCTTAGTTCAACATGGAACATGGATTTAACTGTAATGATAAACAAACCATGATTGAGACAGGAACCATACTGTTAAATGGCAATTCCCTATAAAGGCAAGTATAAATTAATGTTAAGAGGCAGTTTGACTATTACTATCTTATTCAGTTGAACATTTTGCTTAAAGTGACTAATTCTTTCAGTTAATCTTAAAATTTATACCTTTAATATCAGTGTCCTAGCTTTTCATTCCCTAAAAGCTTTTTTTCACATGAAAGAGTACTCCATGTCTTTAATGACTAGATCAAAATTAAGCTTCAGAGCTTTCATAGAAAAATCTAGTCTCTGCTAAAAATGACCCAAGTGGACTGTTTCAGCCAAATTAGAAAAATGGAAAGATAAGGTTCACTTGGAGGACCATTCTTATAAACTTTGCTTTAATGAAAGACTTGTAAGAAGTTCCACAAAGCAATGAGAAAGAGCACACACAAATTCCAGATGCTTGAACATCATCTGTAATATCAGGGTTGTCTTCTGGTCTAACAATTCCCATTTCTTCAATTTGGGCAGAACATTCTAGGAGAATGTTTTGTGTACCTCAACACCCAACAACGAATATTGGAACAATTTCTGTGGGTTATTTATGCCTCCTTCATTTTCATGACTTCACTTCTTTTTTAACTAGAGCAACACTGGTGGACCAACTAGATTAAACCATGGGTAGGGTTGACTCTATCTATAGAATGGGTTGCTTTGCACATCTGCTGACATCTGGCCAAGCCACGGACTCACACCTTTGAGCATGAGTAGGAAAATGTGATTTAGAATTTCAATGAATGTGGAGATGCTGAAAGACAGGTGTCAATCACATGAGTAAAATTATCGTTGCCATAAGAGTCTTTGCGTTTCCACAGGATTTGAAGACTATTAAGTAAGACTGAATTATTTCAAGCAACTTGTGATATCCCAGAAATCTGGGGCTAGAAAAATGTCCATATGGTTCACAGAGCAGTCTTCTAAAATCTGAGAATGTCCTTTATTGTTTCCACTTTGGTGACTAAATTTTGCAAGTTAATTAACTTTTGTGGTCCTCAGCATCCTCACGTGGGTAAGGAAGAGTTTAGACTCTAAGACTTCCCATCTCATGTGCATCAACCTTATTAAAATCCATCCATCCTCTAGGGCCCATGTTCTGTGGATCGGAACTGTCTTTTCCAGTGTACCAAGAGAGAGCCTCAGAGTCCTTCTTAACACAACACTAAGTCGGTCACTACTGAGAATTGACTTAAAGCTGAAAGTGTTTTTTTTTTTGTTTTGTTTTGTTTTGGTTTTTTTGTCCCTCTCTTATGTAGTTTCCTCATCTCTGTGTCTTGTGCAGGACTTTGGGAAGGAAAATACTGGGAATTATCATCAGGATGCAGAGTTTCAGTGATAAGGCAGTGACAGTTCTTTAGTCATCCTCTGGCTCAGCTGTTCCCTGGAGGTGTTGCCACCTGACAGGGAGAGTCGCAGCCTGGCGCTTGGGGAACTCACTTTTCTTTTCCTTTGAGCTGTAAGTGATGAGAGGCCTGTCAAGGAGAGCTGCTCACTGGCATCTTTCCCAGACATGGGAGCATAATGAAATAAAGCTTCACTCTGACTCGGTTGGAATTTTTGTGGCTGAGCATTTGAGATAGCATCTGGGACAATTCTAGCATCCTCTTGTGTGGTTGGAAAGAGGAATTCATCAGCTAATGGAACTGGGGCCTTTATACTGCTGGCCCAAGTCAGATCCTGGGAGTAAGTCAGCTCAAAATCTAGGCAGCCAGGCCGCAGAGCCGGCAGGCAAAGAAGAGTCCATTCCTGCCGAATGGGCCATACATTTTCAACCTACATTTCAGAAACGGGATCATGTAAGAAAGTTTGACACCAAGATTTGTACTGTCCCTAAGCCAAGAATATTTAATATTAAGGCTCCACCTGCACTCCTGTAGAACCCAGGATGATAGTAGCAGGATTGCATCCTTAAGTTCCAGAGAACGGTGGGAACCAAGGGGCAAAAGCCCCATTTCTCATTCTATAAGCCTGGCTTAAGCTTTTCTGCAAAGTAGACAGCAGGAGCATGACAGTGAACATCTTCTAAGTCACTGATCTGCCTGCTCTAAAATATCCTAAAAATCATTTAATCTCCTTCACCTATAGTTGGCTATATTGCAAAAGAAGAAGTAAAACACGTTTCTCATGAGACTGATGAAAAATGAAAATTATATAAGAATGATGTCTGTGTGAGTGATTGATAAGCAATAATGGGCTATGTAAGGGAGGAAGGGTATGATTTCATTATTAGGTAGAAGTCATCTATGTTCATATCTTATAGAATAGCTGTTTTAGTGGGGAAAGGTTTCACTGTTCTTGGATTATCCTCCTGCTTCGTCAGGGATGATTCAAGGCATGGTAGCACGTAGGCCTCCCAGAGAGAACACTACACTTACAAACAAGAAACTGGGCTCAGGTGCCAGCTTAGCAACCTTGTCCAGCTTGTCTTCTACCACGACACCTCTCTAATCTTTAGTATTTTTCCTTGTGGGTGAAATATTAATAATATCTACCCTATCCAACACATAGAAGCAAACAGAGAACACATGTGTTATTATATGCCATATGCTTTGTGGATTGTAATATCAGACATTACAGTTGTTCTTCCAAACCTAGTATCTTCCAGCAACTAAATCACACTTACATAAGAGGAATCACCAGAAACTTCTTTCTGGACCCAGAAGCTCCAGGAGGGTGTTGTATACACTTTCCTAATTATTGAAGCCAGTCCAAATCAAAGATGTTGTGCATCTGGGAAGATGCTTTCCAGCATTCAAAATGGCTATGATCTGTGGCAGGAAAAAAAAGTGGTTTTTATGTTTGAAGTTCTGGGTCTCTATAGAGTATATGTAAATCCTTCTGGATAGCCATGCCTTAGCCATTCTTCCATAGATCTAGCTTTTCTCTTCTTGAAGGCATGGTGAATGCTTTGAAGAAATCCACATCTTCAGTTCTCCTGTAGACAGATTTACAGTCCCTTTGATAGATTTCTTCCCTACCCTCCAACTAGCCACAAATGTCACACCTCAGTCAAGGGAGAAGGTAAAATTTCTCTTGGTTACCGGCGCCATGTATTTACTATACACCCACGGCATCCTGAATTTTGAAGAACTCTGAGAGCTTGAATTGCAGGTAGATCCCAACTGATGATGGCTTGGGTCTACTGGTGGTGTCTGCCCAAAGTCCCATACCTGGAACCCGTGAGCTTATCAGTAGTGGGGGAGGGAGAGCTGATACAGTGCACTTACGTTCTCATAGGAGAAGAAAGTGAGACTCGCAGAAATTCATTGACTTGCTAACATGCCCCTGTTAACAGGGAGCAAAGATCATATTTTCTTGATCTCTTATTTTATTCAACAACCAATGTTTGCTAAATGGCTACCATATATCAGGTACTATTCCAGACCTGGGAATTACAGGTTGTAAACATGTATGGATTAACCTGCATGGAGTTTTGTTTTGTTTTGGTTTTTTTTTTTTTTTTTTAAAGGCAATCAATAGTTTCAGTGTTAGAATTTCCCAAAACATGGAAGCTATAATAAGAAAAAGTTCCAGCCAATCACACTCACTTACATATTCGCCATGTCATTGGTGTGATCAGCTATGTATTTGTTCCCATGTCCCTTGCATACCCATATTTATAGCAGTGCAATTGATGATAGCTACATCTTGTAAATGTTGTATATGTCCATCAACAGATAACTGAATAACAACAATGTGGAATTTATACACAATGCAGTAACATTCTGTCACAAAAAAGCATACACTTGTGGCATTCGAAGGTAAGGGGATGCACCTTGACACTATGATATTAAGTACAATAAATTAGCCACACAAACTTAATTAAGTATTGCATGATTTCTCTTATATCAGAAATCCAAAATATAAAAGAAAAATAGAGGATAGATAAGAAGAAGTAGGGAGACTTTTTTCAGATGGGTAGAACAAGAGGTGAATGAGGGAAGGCTGAATAGAAAGGGAAAATTAGTTCAAAAAAATTTGAAGCAAAAATGGAAGTAGCACATTTGTAAATAAGAAAGGGGCCAGGAGTCAAAAGGAATAGGGAAGGCTAGGAGAGGTACAGATGAACAAAGAATGAAGAGATGTTATATACACATACTAACTCCCCAGAGAAATGAAATCATGTGTACCACAACTATGTGCTAAAAAAAAAAAATGAATTTCACTACAAAAAAAAAAAAAAAAAAAAAAAAAAAAAGAAAGAAGAGAAAAGAAAATGACCCTCATTTTAAAAACAGTTCTTATACTTTGAAAAAAACTTGAAAGGAGTTGATGAAAACAAATTGCCTTCTTGCTTCTTGTCTTCCTTTGTCTGTAAATACCTAAGAGTAATTGAGCCAGAACAGCAAATCTAATAGCTGTAGTCCATCCTAGTTTTATGTGGTAACCTCCAAAATGTGGCATGGATGAACCCACAGTTTCCCACTTTACCAAAGGTTTGTGGACCTTTAGAATTGCCAAGGGAGAAAGAATTTGCAACTCTGCCCATGTACAACTGCTGTGACTCCACGTTTCCCAGGTAGAAGGACAGATGATCATGAATAGGAAGGTCTCTGGCCCACGATGGGAGCTAACTGTACAACCATTCCCCACTCATGAATGCCAAGTTGTCTCTCTCCCAATCCCTAGAATAACTGGCCTTCCTAAGTTGACTACCAGTTCCCCATTTGAACATCAAGCCAACACCAGAGACGCATATCCTGATAGTTATAAAAATTGTGCATCTTCAAGATCCTTTTCAGTAAAATGTCTCAAATTGCTGTTGTAATTCTTAGAATGCAGCTATTAGTCTTAAATTATCACATGTGAGGTCTGTCAGGCAATATGCTTTTATGTGTTTATGCATCTCTCTAGAGAGAGCCTAATTCTCAGCCCCCATCCATGTTATTACTGTTCCAATAGTGTTAAAAGCACCGTTAAAAGGCATCATTCCCAGTTTTACAGATAAAGAGACACAGACAATGTTGGCTTATTACCCATCTAGTGATTGGTGTATTATCCATCTAGTAAGTGGCAGTGTGACATTCAGGCCCAAATCACAAGCCCATGTTTTAGTGGTATCTAAGGGTTCAATGGCAATACCAGCTGTATGTGGCTTTGCAGATGATGCCGTGGAAAAACAATATTCAAAGTGGCTGTTCATTTCTGGAGGGGTTGAAGAGTATGTAAAAGACAGGCAGGCATGAACAGTTTTGAAGTAATCCATCTCCACACTTCTGGCTTTCATGTGTGCACTAAAACGAATGTTCTTCATTGAGACAGCACCCGTCCCACATATGGACAGCTTGGTCCTGGGCCCTCTCTCACTCATTTTCCTTCTCCCTCCTCAGAAAAGGACTTCTCACCCTGTCAGAAGCTTCATTTCTCTTTATTTTTATTGTTCTGTATTTTGGGGAAGAGTCTACAGGGTGTTCAGGGTCTCGCTACTAGATCGCACTCGTAGTGCTCCGCCTGTTTACAGCCTCCCAAGATCTGGGATTGCAGGCATGAACCAACACGCCCAGTCTCTTTCGCCATCTCAGTGCACCCCTGGGGCAGGGCCTGCACGGCAGGCCTGGGGACTGAACCCCTGGGCCCTGCACCTGCTTGCAGGAGCTTTAATACGCTGAGCTATTTGGCCGGCCCAGAAGCTTCCCTTCTCAATCCTGCAAACCTGCTGTGAGAGCCAGAGAATTGCAGCGAATTATTTAAATAAGGAACAATATGAGTTGGTTGTAATCCCAGTGCTAAGGAGGCTAAAGACTGGAGGATCACTACGAGTCCGAGCTATATAGTGAGACCCTGTACCAAGTACATAAAAATTAAAAATAAAAATAAAAAAACAAGATCCACTATGCCATATTGTAAATAAAGTTTTATTGGAACCCAGATGTGCCCATTGATTATGTATTGCCCATGGCTGCTGTCATACTTCAGCAGCAGAGTGGAGCAGATATGACAGAGACCATCTAGAAAACTGAAAGTATGTAGTATTAAAGTTTTTCTATATAAAATTTGATGACCGCCTATTTAAGGAGACAAATTGTGATGCAAAATTTCCAAGTTTTTAAGAAAAGCTAATTCGTATATTTCAAATTAGTGTGTGCGGAGCTCACATCACCATTATGTGTTTATGCAAATGAGCATTTAAAAAAAGAGCACAGTATGCTTTTCTTTTTTAAATGTCAATATTGTAATATATTTACAGTTATCTATTTTGAAACTATTCAGAATTTAATGAAAACATTTTCACTTGTTGACTTTAAAATATGTGAAGAATATACAGAATTTTAAAATACAGAAAGTTGGGCCCAGGCTTGGTGGCACACGCCTAAGATCGCAGTGCTTGAGAGGCCGAGGCAGGGGCATGCAAGTCCAAAGCCAGCCTGAGCTACATAACCTAGTGAGACCCTGTCACAAAAACCAAAAACCAGACAAACAAATTGAGAGTTGGGGTACTGTTGCTCTAGAAGACAGGTGTTACTTCCCTAGTTAAAGACCATCCTGGGAATGGGAAGGAAGGACCTGGGAACCATGAGAATCCCTCAGCTCTCATTAAAGCTGACAGAGATAGGGCACTCGGATGCAATATTATCAAAGAGGGCTCTCTGCTTCCACACTTAGTTGTGTGGATCAAATAATTTCTTTGGTAGTTTTCTTTTCTGCCATCCACCGGGGTAGGAGGAGCAGTAGCATCCACCAGGGAAGCAGAACACTGACCTTACTTATAAGATGTATTTGGTGGTTCATGCCTAAAATCTCAACATTCCGGGAGGCCGAGGCAGTAGGATTTCATGTCTGAACCCAGCCTGGACAATTTAATGACTTAGCTGGATCTTGACTCAAAATGAAAAGTAAAAAAGGGTCTCAGAAAGTAGCACAGTGCAATGGCCCTGGGTTCAATGCCTGGTAAAACATGAGCGCAGAAGCTCATAAGAGCGTGCGCACGTGTGAGCGCGCCCCCCTCCCCACACACACATAGAGCTGCAGGAGTCGCGGGACCTACATCGGCTGGGCTGTGGCTGCCTCCCCATTGGTTTGCCATTCTCAAGTGGGTGCTCAGGTCTATGGAGTGATCTTGCTGTTTGTTGTTGGTTAAGTTGCCCCATCTTCTAAAAGCAGATACACTGGCATCTTCACCTGAGAATTAGATCTTATTTGGAGGTTAACTTAAATTGTGGTATTTAGAAGGCACTCTAGTTTAGTGTGACTGATAGTTTTATAAAAAATTGAGATTTGGTGGGAGGTGCATTCATAGAAGAGAAGGTGAAAACAGTGTCTCTAAGCCATGGACCCAGGTTTCTCAATACTGGCAGATTGAGAGTTGGAACGTATTCTCCCTCATAACTCTGCTGGTGCCACCAGGTTCTCGGAGTAGCAGAGAAGTCAGAACTATGAGATCATGAATTGTACTGTGTAAGGACCCCTGTCTGCATGCCTGCTGGGACAGTCCAGGAAAATTAATGCACTGCACTCAAAAGCATTGTCTTAGTCACGTTCCTGTCTCTGGGTCAAAATATCTGACACCCACAACTCAAAAGAGAGGTTTATTTGGACTCACGACTTCTAGAGGATTTAGCACATGATCTGCTGGTGTCAGGGCAGAAACCACTAGGTAGAAGGGCCTGGAAGAGGAAAACTGCTCACCTCACGGTGGCCAGGAAGCAGAGAGAGAAGGGAGGCGCTAGGGAGATTGCACCCGTCTAGGTCACAACCTCAGTGACCACTTCCAAGTAGCCCCACTTCCTGTAGCACATTCAGCTATAGGAATCCATTGAAGAGTGTTGCACTCCTGTGTTCCACTAGCCTTCCAAATCCTCACCTCGGAGCACCTGATTATCTGGAGGAGCATAACAAGTCCATGTTCTTCCAGTACACTCTCCAAAGCCCATGGATTTCTACATTTAATACAGCTATGTATTGAAGTCATTGCACACTTTGGTCCATCAGGACAGATTGGTCCCAGCTCCCATCTTCCTCCTTTCCCTAAACAGAATTCAACACAATGTTTAAAATCCAGACTAACACCAGAACTCTTGGGTTTAAACCTGACCAGCTTGTAGGGACCTTAGGCGTGAGTACAAAATCAAAAAGTAATACCTACCTGTTTAGATTATTGTGAGGACGAAATGCATTAACATTGTGGAAAACAGCTACTGAATGACATACAGTAAGTGCTCAACAATGAACCTTTACTGCCAGAGTTGGAAAACAAAAAGTCACTTTTTCCTGACTCCATTCCCAAGTCCCCAAGTGACCCAGGGAGGACAGCATGCACTCTTTTAGCAGTCTAGAAATTTAATTTTGGAAGTCAAAATATTAAATATTGGCCAAGGGGGTAAACACATCTGTGATTTCTTTTCCTTTGTTTCCTCCTGTCTTGTTCTTAGAAAGCTTAATATTTGAGAATAGCTAGCATCATTTATTCATCTTTTCAAAGAAAGAGAGTGAGACAGTCTGCTCCAGCACCATTCAGCACTTAGGTTTCATCAGTCATTCGAGAATATGGATTAACTCCCTGATCTTTTTACCCTTCGAGCTAATTAGCCTTTGGACAAATACAGCTAGTCACAGAGGCCAAGCACAGCTGATCAAACCGATTTCAAAGAGTAAATTTGGTGGGTAAATAAAGCCAGGCTTTGCTCTCCTGGTAATACTACTTTTCTACATCACTGGAATTCCAGGGAGAGATGGAAGTGGGTATTTACAGCCCTTCCAGACAATGGGAAAAATGTAACTGGTTAAACCAGCTATCTCTACCCTTTGCACCCTTTCCCCTCCCCTCATTCTTCTCTCCGTCCTCAAGTAAGTGACCCAGTTTAATGACTTAAGTGAGTCCTTTGGGACCCTTGTTTAATGGACTGCTTAGAAAAAAGGCTTGTCTAGATCCTCTGCTCTAGGGTGGATTTTCTCATTTTAATGTAATTACCACTACCTGCCAAGATTTTCTCACACCTCCACAGAGCTGCTCCAACAGTTTATGCCTCACCTTGGTGCTAAGACCTGTTACGTATTCATAGGTAATTATCGTCTCTTCTTGCAATCTGGTGAGACTCAGTATTTTCAGACCTTACATGATTTGCTGGGAAAGACCTCCCTCCGTACACTGTCTTTTTCAAGCTTCCCTCAAGTTGAAATGAGCCGCCAGTGAACCCAAGTGTACCACCAGTGCCAAGGGAGCATCTTCTTAGGAAGGAGGTAGGCTGTTGGTAAAGGCAGGGAGCATGGGGTATTCATTCTGATTTCCACCCTATTGGGTACCAAGTCAAACTGCCATGACCCCTGGCCTGTTCTCCAGTGTCTCCTCCCATGGGCAGCCTTCCACTGAGCACACAGGCCTTTCTCTATGGCCACTGTCCTCTCCTGATTACACAGAGCAGAGTGCAGGAGGAGCAAGAGTTCCAGGTAAGCTGACCAGTTCTGGCATCACTCAGCCATGCAGGCTTTGGGCTTTGTTCTTGTATCAAAGTAAAAAAAAAAAAAAAAAAAAAAAACCAGAAAAATATTTAACTCTTATTTTAGAAGAGTAATAAAAACGTGGTCCTTATGCATTGTTAGTATTTACTGATTCAACAAAATTTTGTCAAGTGAATATTAACTATCTAGCACTACTCAGGACAAAGCCAGCTTTTGCTGCCAGGGATCTAAAGAAACAACAAGAGTTCACAAAAGAGAAAACAATATTGTCTAGTAAAATGATAAGAGTTGTAAGCTCAAGCAGACCAAATCCAAAAACACTTTTTTCCAGTTTACCATGCTGGGAAGCACCATACCCCACAACCAGGGCATCTGGCCAGCTATTCAGACCCATCTGCATAGATTGTGATATTGTTAATTCACTGTATAGAATGAAGTTTGTTGCTATATATTTGATGTGGAAAGATTGTCAAGAAATTTATCATTGAACAAAGGTAGTAGCACAACATACAGCATGTGGTCCCTGCGTGTTGGTGTATGAGTGCTTTAACTGTGTGAATGTATTTGTGTGTGTGCTTGAATATAGATTGGAAAACTGGAAGAGTACACAGAGTCCTTTCCCCAGTATAATTTTTGTGTTAGCTGGCTTCCTCTCATAGCGAACAGCTCACATAGTCAACTTTCAAAGGGGATTTATTTTGGCTAACAGTCCTGGGGGCTCCAGTCCAGGGCTAGCTCACCCTCTGGCTTTTGGGTCTGTAGTAAGGCAGCATACCATGGCAGGGAGCTGTAAAAGGAGGCAGAGTGAGGCCAGGGCATCCCCGTTCTCTCAGGACAGGCTCCCAGTGACCGAGTCCTCCCACTAGGCCTCCTCATCAAGGCTCCGCCACCTCCGCGTAGCACCACAGACCCCAGGGAGCAGCTCTGCAGCACAAGGGGCTTTGCAAGCACGTGAAATCCAAGTTGCACCAATGTTCTTCTATATATATTTTTATTAACAGTACTATTGACTTTTACAGTAATCATTTAATTGTCAAAGTAGATATGTGAAAGATGTTTATCTAAAATACAAATAATCTCCATTATTGGCAATAGAGAAATGAATGAGGTTTCAAACAGTGTCCTTTATTTTACTCTTGGCTTCAGTTACTAGAAAAATATAATTAAGGATTTGTTTTAGAAAGAATTAAAGTAGTAATTTTCATCCTTTGCTACATCTTATAATCACCTGTTGAGCCTTTTAAAAATTGAGAGGACAGGTCGAGGATCGCCAAAGACTTTCTAAAGCCGGAGTGAACGTGAAAGTTAAGCAGGTGTGTTTCCAGAGGATAACAGTAGCTACCACACACCACAAGTAAACCACCCGCAAAGGCTGGCAAAATAGCTCAGCAGATTAAAGCACCTGCAAGCAGGCACAGGGGCCAGGGGTTCCATCCCAGGGCCTGCCCTGCCTGCCCTGCCCCCGGAGCATGCTGAGATGACAATTGAGACTGGGCACGGTGGTGAGCACCTATAATCCCAGCTCTTGGGAAGCTGTAAACAGGCGGATCACTATGAGTCCCATCTAGTAGTGAGACCCTGAACACCCTGTAGACCCTTCCCTAAAAT
>NW_004524607.1:8894143-8898314 GCF_000260255.1 Octodon degus
ATGTATCACTTACATGACTGTAGGGCTCCAATAAGTTATGAAAATAAAAGGCCTTTACATAACTACTGAATAAAAAATAAATCAATCAAAACTGCTACTAGTAACTTTAACAAAGGATGACAGTGGAAACATACTTGCCAGAATTTACAGGATACAGCTAAAGCTGCTTTCATTTGGTGAGTTCATAGTCCTAGGGTCACTATTATTTGAAATAAATAAATAAATGAATGAATTCAGCATTTAAGTATGGCTAGAAAATAAGAAAAACATCCAAAAAACCAAGAAAAAAGACAACAAAATAGAATTGACTATGAAATACAAAAATAGAATTCATAGCAAATCCAAAAACTACTCCTAATAAGCTATTATAGAGAAATCACTGGCAAATTTATCAAACTACATACAAATGGAACTTGAATTTTAAAATGTAATAGCTGAAAACTATACAAAAATAGACACCAAGGAGATGAAAACATTATTAATGAATATAATTTGTGCATGGCAAAGTTCGGTTCGTGTACATACATACACATATGCAGAAACAAAATAGCTAAAGGCTATTTGTGAATATGCAGCTTAGGAAAGAATATATAAATGTTCATGAAACAGAGCTGCATACTTTACTGGCTGAGGTACAGAATAGTACAGTCTTCCTGAAAATAGCAATAGGTATCCAAAAGTGAAAATTTTCTCCCCCTCTTTTACTTCCAAAGGAAAGAGTGTATCCTAAGAAACAAAGAATTTTGGCATAAATCTTTGATAAGTTAAGATACAAGAATTGAAGAAGATTAATGTCATGAGAGTGTGCTGGTGGTATTAATGGTTATGGTGAGAAAATAAATAGACCTATTTTATTTATAACAAATAATTGTAAACTTGGAAATAATTCTGAGTCTACGCCATCATGCTTTTTGAATTTGTCACAAGTGGGTTTTAACTTCTACCTTGAAGTTTTTATATCTCTCAAATATTCTTCAAATAGATAACAATAGGTTTGTAAATAAGCAATAATATTGCTGACATAAAAGGAGCAAGTTTAATATGAAAATAACAGACGGGTTCTAAGAATAAGAAAAGCACATACAAAAGGGGAGTGTGCGCATCCCCCCATGCTGAAAATGTCACCAACTCTCGCGTTCCTTGGGCGTGTGTGCGCCTTCCATGTCCAGAACAGGGTGTGGCCCAGAGCTGGATGGAGAAGAGATGCGCTGGGACAAGCTCTCTTTCCAAAACCTGAGCTCCTTGGTAACCACTGTGTTGCCAATGAGTTGAGTTTCTTGTTTTGTTTTGGTTTGTTTTTTTGTGTTTTATCATTGATCCCTAAAAAGCCAGTCATCTCTTCAGTGCCAGACCGCCACTTCTCTACCGGAAACAACTAGCTCCCAGCCCGGGACTTCTCTTCCTTTTGTCTGTCTGTCCTCTGGGTCTGTGAGTCTGAGCTCCAAGAAGCTTCTAGCTTCACCCTTCCTTTCCTTGAAGCAGTTTGGCCAAGACTCCCCCTAGTGGCCATCTAAGAGATCTCCTGAAATGGCCTCCTCCCCAAGGCAGGGCTGAAAATGAACCAAGGTTGGCCGGATTAATTGGGGGCACTTGGAAGTAAGACATACAGTGGGGATCCGCCTGGGGATCTTGGCCCAGAAACATCTATTTTCCTTCAACAGCAACCCAGGTGATGACCATACCTAAGTTTGCTATCTATGAACCTAGATGATAGATTCCTGTATGTTTTTAAAAAGAAAGAGGCAAAATGAGAAGAAGGAAACACTGGTAAACTAACTTAGTATCCATTTCCTACAATAAGAACTTGCAAAACACTAGCTGCTACTTCATGCTACTGAAAACTCATAGAAGCATAGGTACAAATGAGCCTGCTCCACCACAGCATCATTGCTTTGTTCTTCTCCACGCACATTTCTACCCATGCCTGGCACCTTGAATTTTCCCTCCAGTTGCGAGCCAGCCAGCTCCATTTGCAACAGCCTGCTGATTTAATCAACATGCTGCTTATCATGTTTTCCAGATGGCTAATGGGTCTCTTAAATAAAACTGGCCTTCATTCTAACTGGTGTTTCTATTCCGGTCCCTTTTGTAAAATAATTTGTTTTGTGGTGAAAGTTTCTCTTTTATTGTCACTCGGTCTTTGTCTTTGAACTGTTTTCCCCATGTCTTTGTTCAGAACTGTCAGGTGACACATTAATTCAATTCATTGGTGTTAGTCATACATGCAGAGTAAAGGAAATTTGTGGGTATGAATATCAACACGAGGCTTGAGTTGTTTATCATTTGCCCGTCACGTTTGGGAGTCTAGGCTTGTCAGCATTATTGATGGAGAAAGGAAAGCCTTTTCACTGTAGAAATGCAGGCTGGCAATTATTCTGCCTTGGGAAGGAATATCCTTTTTGTATGAAATGACATTCTTTAGGGATCAGCATATATAGAGCCGGTTTTCAGGAATCTCACTTAAAAACCCATGGTCTTAATGTTCAAATTATTCTAAATATAAATAGTCTTCAGGCTGACCTGCAGACTCAGCTCTGATTTCCATTTCACAAATGATTTCCAAGGTATACAGTTAGGTTGTATCAAAGTGACATTAAAGCTTGTGCTGACAGAATGCCGTGGTGGCATGACTTCTGCCATAATGAATGGCTGAGTGAACGGAGGCAAAATAATGTAAGACTTGAATGGGGCTGCATTCTGAAAAGAAGGCAGCCAGAGAACCTGAAAATTAGTAGAGGAGCCACAAAAAATATGGCTCTATTACACCACACATTTTACTCTTTTCTTTTCTATTGCCTGCCTGAGATGATTTGGCAGAGTTTAAAAATAAATGAAGTATATTCATTTTTTTTCTTCAGAATTTTGCTTAGGAGGTGTTCTGTAAGGAGAAGAAAATGAGATGCTAACACGGGCAGTGTGAGGTGATCAAGACATCAAAATGTAAGCGCTGGATCCGGCAGCTGTGTGCCAGTGTGGGGGGCTACGTGTGCTTCCACATCATACAGGGGACCACATTGCTCGCAAGCAGTGTCGATGGTCTGCTGGCTGATGCTGCGGAAACGACGTTTGCAATGCGTTTTGGTCCCATTTGTACCTTTCCACTGTCATCTTTACAGACTGCAAGGAGAGTGATTGGGATTAAATTTTTAATAGAAACTCGCTTCCAATTTTTAGTACTGACTAGAGACAAGATTCTCTTGAAGACATATCATTTATGGTGATCATTGCCTTTCACATTGTATTTTAGCTGCTGAAACCTTATTTCAGAAAGAGTGGGATCCTATTTAGAAAGCTAGCGCATGTCTGCTGGAAATCGGGTTGGACGGCTCAGTGATTCACCTGCAGTTTTTCCCCGACTTCCCGGTTAGCCAAGCTGAGAAAGAACAGGACTTCTTCTTTATGACCTGGGATGAAAATGGCTTTAGTATTCATTCATTCATTCAATGATGGATCAAATGTTTATCCAGTCTCTTTATTTTGTTATGTTTATTATGATTATTATTATTTTGTCTTTTTTAGAGAGGGTCTCACTATGCAGTTCAGACTGGCCTTGCGCTCATGCTACAGCCTAGGCTGGTCTCAAACTTGCAAAGCTCCTCCTGCCTTAGGCTCCTGAGTGCTGGGATTACAGGTGTGCACCACCATGCCTGGTTTATTCAGTCTATTTATGATCCAGGACTCCTTAATTTTCTTTTTTCAGTACCTGGGAATGAACTCAGGAACTTACACTAACCAGGCAGGCACTTCATTCAGCCTCTGAGCTGTCTCCCCAGCCTGATCCAGGCCTTCTTGCAGCCATTCAGCTGCAGCTGTGAAGAGGAAAGACAAGGCACCTGACCTCAGGGAGACAGCCAGGCACTCAGAGGATGGTGAGGAAGAGCAGGGTCAAGAGAGGGACTCTAGAGGGAGGCTCCATGTGGGGAGAATGGTCAGGAAAGGCCTGTGGATGGGCTCAGGTGCTGGGCAAGCATGGCCACATGGCAAACTTGGGAAGCAGTGTTGCAGGCCCAGGAACCAGTAGGTGGGGAAGAGCTGGGATAGGGCAGGTCAGAGTCATGCAGAATCCCTGGTTCCTAAAAAAAAAAAAAAAAAAAAAAAAAAACAAAAGTCACGCAGAAAAGCAGGGAGCTAGTAGTCCTCCAGTATGCCAAGATGGAAAGTAAGACTTTTT
>NW_004524607.1:8898604-8906683 GCF_000260255.1 Octodon degus
TTCTACTGAGCTATCTCCCTGGCCCCCAGAATAACTTTGAGATAGCTCACTGTCTGATCCATATGCTCAGGTTCAAATAAAATCTCAAGACCACATAGGGGGAGGAAAAAGGGAATGCATTTTTGAAGCTGCAGCCTGCTGTAGGTAGTGAAATACAGTTCAAAATGTAGTTCTACACTTCCACAAAGCCCAGGTAAGGAGAATGAATGAATGAATGAATGAATGAATGAATGAATGAATGAGAAAATATTGGCTTACATAATTCTCATCAGAAAAAAAAAAATTCTGATCAGCTAAAAAGAAAGGCTTGCCAGACTTAAGGGGAAGAAATGTTTAGTGATAAATTCTAAGTGTAATTTTTCCCATTGGGTCTTGTATAAGAAACATCAGAAATTTTTGTGAATGTTGAATATCTAATATATGCAACTGTTGGCACCCTAGAGGATACAAAGCCTAACGAGACATAAATTCTGCCTTCCAGGGGCTTACAATTTAAGGATGTATGTAATGAACATGCAGATAACTACGCTACATGGCAGGGAATGCAAATGGACCGTTCCTTTTCAAAGTATCTAGAGAAGGGCTCTCAGACAGCTTTCTGTCCATCACAGGTATGGCATTAAAGACATTGCAAAGAAAGGGGGAAGAGTTACAGAAACTGGTTAGGGGTACAGCTTTTTCTGTGGTCTAGGACTTGTTTAAACTCAGCATGCAGGACATAGAGGTAGTGTTCTTCATGTTGTCCCCTCTGATGTCACTCACCTGGGATGCAGAAGACAATCATCATTGAGTTCATAGTGGATTCAGTGTCAGGAACCTGGGGGAAGTGTCCTGCATTGCTAATAGAAGAGACACTGGATATCCAATGGTGAAGTGACAAACTGACATTATGGAAAGCGAGTAGTGTATTTCCTATTAGACTATATGATTTCTGTTGTATTGATTCAAGCTGATGAGTGAAAATTAGAACATATAAGCCTGACAAGAGGAACAGTGCTTACAATCCACCCACTCCAAGAAAAACACTGCTAACACTTTAACGTGTGTGCTCTCAGATGCTTTTCCATGTGTCCTGAAAGAGTGCCACTCCAGCTTAACGGTTCCGGGCTCCCCCTTTCTCACTCGTTTTCACATAAAGACAGGCCGTGTCAGTATCAACAGCTGTCTCACATGCAAGGCTCCAAGAGCACTTCCCAGTTCTTCACGATCACATGTGATGCTGGGATGACTTGCATCTGTTTTTCTCTGTCCAATTTCCTGAAATATATTCGTGAAGTAGAGCTGTGGTGTTGATCGGACTTCTTGTGAGTCACACCCTCACCCCAAGTTTCATTCCAGACCTTTACTTGTTAACGAACTGCAAACCATTCAAAGCTATCATTTCTGCTGAAGCAAGGAGGACTGCAAAGAACCAATGAGCTCAGGCAGTTTAGATTCACAGTTGCTTTTCTTGTTTTCCCACCTGCACACCCATAAATTCCTTAAATCAATAGCTCACACAAGAGCACGAAGGACACAGCAGCTCCTCCTGTTTATGCAGCGTCTACCACATGCAGTCAGTCACCAAGTTCTTTAATTTCTGCTTCCTGGAAAATGTACTGAATCTGCACACTCCCCTTCCCCCCACACCCTTCTTTGGGTTCTACTCACCCGCATTGGGTCACAGAGTTTCCTAAGTGCTCTTTGTTTTGAGCTCGGCTCCCACTTCAATCCAACTTCTGTACATTAAGTTAAGGTCAACCTGATGGAGTGATACCCCTCCCCAACATTTCTGGTGGCTCCAGGTTGCTTTCTAGATAAACTTCAGCTCCTCGTCTGGATATACCAGCCTTGTTTCCAGAGCAAGTCACCAAGGCTGATGCCTGCAAGTCTGTCCTTTTCGGATCTCCTTTACGATTTCAGTGCAAGTGTCTTGGTTCTTCACAGACCAGTCACGCACACCAAGGATGCCCTGGTCTGCTTGGAACCCTCTCCATGGCCAGAGGAAAATGATGGCTGGAAACTTCCCGTAGCCATAGTCTGAAATGCACCAGCACAATGGTGTTATTTTAGGAAAAATTTCAAAAGCATTCCACTAAAAAGCAGCATGTTTGAACGTATAGATTAGAAGATCATTTCCTTGTAGGAAGCCTAATTTAATTAAGTGACATAATTTTTGAAGAATGAAAACCTTTCCTGCCGAGTTAGGATTTTCTGCCTCTCTGCTAACACAGAGCAGGGAGTCGGAATTAGACATGAGCTCCAGGAGGAAGCTACCCGCAGGTCTGGCTGGAGGGAAGGTCGGAGGAGTGTATCTTGATATTGGTATGTGGAACAGAGCAGCAGAGAGTAATTTTGTTTAAATCTTATTAAAGTATTGGGTTAATTTTTTTAAGTTCAGATATTTGAATTCCAGGTTCTTTGGGGGAAAATATCTGAAAGGCTATTTAATTCACTGTATTTCTCCTAAGAAAAGAATGTCCATGAATAGCACCAAACTATTAGAAAACAAAATAGAAAAAAAAAAATGGTTGTGTATTTTCTTGGAATTAATGGTGAAATTTTCAGAGAATGTATTTTTGTGGTACTGAAAGATACTGTGGTATTAATAATTGATCTTTTAACGTATGTCTCACTAATCTTGAAATAGCTGATGGGCTAAAATCTATTAATTTTGTGTCATGTACTGCAAACAGCCTGTATGGTCAAGGGTATCACTCCTAAAACATGCAGATGGAATTTTTGAGGCAAATTTCGTTGCTTTTCTAATTCACAAGGATATGGTTTTCCCAAGGAAGCGGTTTCCACAATGATGTGATTTCCACCGCTGCTGAGTCTGTCGGTGTTGTTCACCGCATGCCCCAGCGCCTGGTCCCTGGCAGGCACGAGCTGCATCTGCTAAGGTGATGCATACAGGACTAGGAAGGGAGGTTCAGCATAAGGACATCCTTTACCAATGGGAAGCTCATAATAACAGCAAATCCCTTCTTGCTCTGGTCCTGCTGATTTATCAGTCTTGCCATTTATGCACATTGGAAAATAGATTTTTTCAATAGAAAATCTGTCCCACCTTCTTTACTCATCAACCTCCATACATACCATCCATGTACATGTTTCAAAGATGCCTGTGCGCATGCATGCATGTGAGTGTTTGTATGTGTGTACATGGGCACGCGTGTGTCAGAGTCAGGCAAGTACACATTTCCACAGTTGTCTCCAGATGTATCAAGAAATTTAAAAGCTAATGCTCAAAGCCCTAAGCACTGAATTGCAGAAAAGATAAAATGACCTGAAGTGTATCCATCTTTCTACAAATGGTGGCCACTGGCCTGTTGTAGGGTGAAGACAGGATACAGATCAGTGAAGTCCTGGGGCACAATGCTGAGTTTACTGCTCATTGTCCTACCGAGACTTTCCCACTGAGAGAAGCAGCAGATCCATGTGTAATTCAAGCAGGCCCTGTTTCCTGTTGGGGAAAGATCTAAAGCTGTTCTTAGTTCACTACTCAATAAGCAGGCATGGAATAAGCACTGGCCTGCATCAGAGTCTTATCTCCATCACAAGGTCTCCAAATGGCTCTTTTAAGGTGTCAATAGCAGTTTGTGGAAGGGTTACTTCTTATAATTTAAGATGTAAATACTAATTGTTTCTAGAGACAAGTGGATGTTATGCCAGGTAGCAAAAATGTAGTGGGAAGAAAGATTGGAGGCTAAGGGTTAAAGCAGGGAAGAGGCTGCTCATTGAGTCCAGGCGTATATGGGTGGTATGTCCAGAGGGATAATGCCTGAACTATGAGGAGGGAATCCCAGGACAGCTCCTCTCAAAGAGAGAAGAGCTTTCTTGGAAAGGCTACAGGTGGGATCAAACTTGCTGTATTCAAAAATAAAAAAAAACAAGGCAAAAATTAAATTGATAAAATTTTTGAAGCAGTGCAGTCATTCATTGTATGTGTAGGGCAGTGAAAAGGACAACAGAGGGAACTGTTCAGAGATCTACCAATGGCCAGAGAGGAAGCTGGGATCAGGTTGTACAGGGCTGTGTACACCTTGCCAAAGACTTTCGTTCATGTTTCATGAGTCAGAGAACACTAGAGAGTTTAAGGATCGGGGATCTGTGCTCTGACAGGCATTTAGGTTTCTGTGACTGCAGAGGAGGAAGGATGAACCGGGCCACATAGGGATGTAGACCAGGGGTGAGTGATGGCTTAGACCCAGGGAGGAGAGATGGAGATGCCAAGTCACCACATCCGGGAGCTGTTCAAAGCTAGAGCTGATGGAATGTAGTGACTGGAGACAGAGACAGGGAGAGAATGAGGGAAGTCAAATATGACCTTAGGTTTTGCTGGTGCCATCTATGGAGATGGAGAACACTGAGGGAGGGGAGAACATTCAGGCATGGCTGAGTTTAAAGACACTGGGTATGGGATGCAGTCTAGGCATCCAAGTTTGGGTGTGGAGAAAATGGAGGAATCAATGCATCTGAGTTCAAAGAGGAGGTTGGGGCTAGAAGTCAAAGAGTGGTGGTTTCCACAGGTAGGTGGCACTGGATCCTATCACTCAGACATTAAGAGAAGAGGCCTAAGGGTCAGACCCAGGGACCTTCAACAGGCAGAGGGCAGGAAGCTGAGAAAAGCTAGCAAAGGAGAGTGTGAAAGAGATGCTGGTGCTAGGAAATGTGCAAACAACAACCCAAAAAAAAAGGAAGAGGGTAAAAGGAAGGCTGGCTTCCTGATTTGTTTGTTTATTTTCTTGCTTGCTTGCTTGCTTGCTTGCTTGCTTGCTTGCTTGCTTGCTTGCTTGCTTGCTTTATGAATCCCAAAGAAGTAAGACATTCGGAAGAGGCAGCCTCAAGTGCTACTGTACAGTGAAGATTGTGTATCATCAGCTTTGGCCTCAGGGAGGTCACTGATGCCCATGGTTAGAGCAGTGTCAACTCTAACTCACTTCAGGGTTGAAGAAATGCCTTTATACTTGGGCACTTCTTAGTGCAGCTTCTTAGTGAAATGAGAATCAAAGTTATCTGATGAAAACATGAAGAAATAGACAGGGGCCTGGAGGCCTAGGAGCAGAGGAGATGCCCTGCTGTCTAGCCTGTCCTTTGACCTCTGGTGTAGAGCTTTGGTGCAGTTATAACTTTAGCACCTACTAAAATTTAGGTGCATATCTACTAAGTTTGAGTCCATCCAATTGTGCATGGCTTGAGTCTGGCTGCTGTGCTCAGCTCCTTCCTGCTGCAACCCTTGGAGATGAACCGCTGGTGCCCCTCTGGCAAGATGTTCTGCTCCTGGATTAGCTGGGTGGTTTTGGCCTGAGTCTTTCTGCAGGGACTTCAGCTGCAGAGTTTCACCCCAGGCCTGTATGCCAGGGCTGGGCTGGGTCTGGAGGGGTCCAGGGGGCACACGGGAGTGCAGAAGCTCTCCCACACACTCACCAGGCCTGGGCTTGAGTGGATCTGGAGGGGTCCCAAAAGCGCAGCAGAAGTTCTCACCAAGGTCATAATCTAAGATTTGATGAGTCAGGGCATCTTTTCTCTGACTGTGTGACCTGCTCAGGTAAGTGGAGGCAGAGAACAGAATTTGAGCAA
This sequence comes from Octodon degus, assembly GCF_000260255.1. Taxonomy (NCBI): domain Eukaryota; kingdom Metazoa; phylum Chordata; class Mammalia; order Rodentia; family Octodontidae; genus Octodon; species Octodon degus. The sequence goes on from NW_004524607.1 coordinate 8,904,167, forward strand.
GGTCAGTGTGATGCTAGGAAAATAGAGAGGAAAGAAATGCTGGCAATTTAGAAATAACTAACAAGGAAGTGACTGTGCCTAAAACGGCATAGAAGTTAGGTCAGAAGGAGACGGAGTGGATCGGTTGACCAAGACAAGGTGGAAATGTGAAAAAGCCAGTAAAGCTGGTAAATTTTGAAGTGCAGAGGCTAGAAAGAGTCATGCGAAAAGCCCTGAGATAGGGGTTGTGAACCCAATAGCTTCCTGGAGGTTCTGTATTGGCTATGACAAGGCCTGGGACAAAAATGACAGAAAAGTGTGGCTCATGAGATTCTAAAGGGCAAAATGATTTGGATCAAGGTGGCTAAGGAATTGCAGAGCTAGACATCACAAAAGTCATCTGTGGAGATTTTGAAATTAATGAAGAATGATGGCAAAGAGTGGGAAGGTCAAGGAAATGTCCCCTGATCAGGAGGCAAGATGGGACTCATATAGTCTGATGCCAGTGCCTCTGAGGAGCTGGGCAGGGGGTTAGGGAGTACACAAGCCTGTGGTCTGGGTGGAGCAAGGAGGCGCAAGGAGGACACCTGCCCTGCCTCAGAGATCAGTGGTACCCAGGGTGTGAGAATGGTGTGTGAGACGGAGGCACCTGGAGTCAGCTAGGACAAGACAAAGGAGTGTGTGTTGGGCAAAGACATAGAAGAATTATGGACGCCCAGAGCCTGAGCTCCAGAAAGCACCCTGGAGAGGTCTGGAGAAGTGGGGCGAGGAGGAAAGATAGCTGAGACTACAGAGTGAGCGGAGCCTTGGCGAGTGCAGACCTGTGGGACTCTGGGCGCGTGAGGGGAAAAGAATGCAATGGTAACTCCTGCTGCTCCCTGAAGTACACAGGAGAGAAGTCCTGAGCAAAGCCCTGTGTTGTTCCACCGTGAGTGGCTCTGGGTTGGCAGAGGGCAGGTGAGAATTGCACCATATGCCCCAGTACCGAGAGGGGAAGGATCAGCATGGCCTATGACACTCAGGTGCTTTTGCCCCCCTCTTGTCAAGTGCAATCTTAAGATTTCTGGAAACTGTACTCCTCCAACTGTCCATTACTTTGTCAAGACTGTACAATCCACAGGCAAGGAATGGAGTCTTTGCCTGAACATATTTCAGAACAGCCAGGTTGGACGGATGCTTAAATGAATACTGTTTTCATAGAAAGCATTATGTATTCCCATTGGACAAGTGTTGGTGCCATCTCTCAGGACCAAGGCTGAAAGCATAGAACCACTTGGACTGTCTTTTGGGGACATCACAGTTGGTAGGAACAGCAGTACCAGGGGACATAATTAGAAATCGCGTTTTTCTTTGCTTACCACTGAACATTTTGGGTTTGGGAAACCCCAACTATCAGAGGAATAGTCATGGTGAAAGGGTGATGTTTGCTTATTTGTGAAGCAGTATTTAAGCAGCTAATGATTTCCTGCCATTTTTTCCTGCATTGTAATCAAACCCACAGCCCACTCATTATTTACCTATTTATTACTACAAGTTCAGCTTTCTGGCTTTACCCATTTTAAAGTAGTCATTGAAAAATTGCCCAACTGATGATTTGTATAGAGAAAAAACATGGTTTTGATGGTAGTCTTTCTAACATCTACTAAAAACTTTGTCACTATGGGCTGTCACACATGACTTCACTTGATACTCTTAAAGTCTAATTAGTTTTCTTGTACACGTGGGTGACTTTTTGAGCTATAAAATAAAGCTTGTTAAATGAAGTGACCTTTTTTCCTATATGCAGTCTAGCCCATTTCAGAATTGTCCTTTACAAACACATAACACATTGATTGATCTGATGGCATTTGGGTCTAAAATTACTTCTTGGATAGAGAACAAGGTGTTGTTTTGAAAGTTTCTGAGTTAATGATTTTCCTTCAAAAAAGAGAAGGCAAATTCAGAATTTGAAGGGAAATATAGATTTTTGTCCTGACCTGTTCCAGAACAAAAATGTTTATAGCCTTCAGGACACCCTTGATAAAAGAAGATACAATGACATAAGGAAACTTGAACTTGCTACCTTTCCTGTATTAGGCACATGATAAGAAAGAGAGGTGTAAAAATAAAACAGGGAACTTGTCTAAAGGGGATGGTATAGCCCAGGAGAGAGACATGGAATCCATTAACCCTGCTTAGTGAGCCTTAGAGGAACAGCTTGTTGCCTTGGAGAGAAAGGACAGGAGGGGAGAGGGAGCAAGAGCTGGGAACTATAAAAAATGGAAATGTTTGAATTGGACTTAGAACGAAAATTAGGAGTTTACACTCATTTAGGATATGAGTACGGTAGAGGGGATGAGAGAAAGAATTCAAAGATGAGATCAAAGAGACTTGGAAGATAGCTCTTTGGGGGTCTAAGCACAAGGACAGGAGTTCGATCACCAGTACTGCATGCCATGCTGACCCTGGAACCCTGAGTGTGCCATGCCAGCCACCAAAACGGGGAGTGGTGGCACATGGTATAATCACAGCACTGGGGAGGCTGAGTCAGAACTGCAT
>NW_004524607.1:8906785-8916087 GCF_000260255.1 Octodon degus
ATATATGGAATGAAAAGGCAATGATGTGGTACAGAAAGAAGGCCAGGCCTTAGGACAGGGTTGAGCTTCTCTGAGTGTTCCTACACGGCCTTCCTGAGATGGAGACAAAGAACATTCCCTACCACCAAGAGAAACAGAACTAGAGGGCCTAGGGAATTTAGAGGAAAGTGTTCCGTGTGGCTGGACCCTAAAACAAGAAAAAAAATGAAGCCAGGTGAGGCAAGGGCCCTAGAGAAAAACTTGAGGAAACAGTTAAAGTGGCACATTGCTAAAACAATATTACTACTGTCTCAAGAATAAATTTTAAAAACAAAAACAACGATGAGACAAAAGCCTGAACCAAGGATTGAAAACATGAATAAGGTAACCTATGGGACCCTAGGAAGGAAAAGAAGGGACAAAAGAAGTCCCTGGTGACCTTGATCCTAACAAAAGGAAGAGACTCAAATTTGATATTCCTGGAGCGCCATCTCTGACAGATTTGGAGAAAATAAAGGTCTATGTGTGTTTCCAAGATGTAATGGGAAACACTTGTTTTCATTTCTTATGTAGTCTGAGGCATTCCGAAATCAGATTTTTCTACCAAATTGTCCGGTAGAGTGGGACCATGTCTCTATGATGCATCTAAGTAATTCATCTGGCATGTATTTTTGTAGAAGATTTTATACCCACTTGTTGTGGTGTTCTTCCAAGAATCTTTATGCTGGAATTTGTTCTGGAAAGTGGATTCTCCCACTTTTTGTGGACAGATGAGAAAGACTAGATGCAGTGGTGGAGAAAAAGAAGCAAAGTATGTGAACCAAGAAAGAAGGGTTTGTTTCCATGTGTGACACATTAGGAACTCTGTGACCTCTACATCCCTGGCCCTCTCTGAGCCTCCTTTTCCCCTCTGTGCAGGCAAGGTGATTAATTGCTCTAAGGCTTATACGATACCACCTATGAGATATGAGAAAGCTCCTGTGTGGGCCATAAAGCATTCTAAAGCAGAGACCACGGGTCTTTCTCATTTCTCACAGTGCTCTTTGAACTCTGCTTTATTATAGTCTGCGAGGAACAGGTTGTGGAATGAATCTAAGAACGGTTCTCGAGCCCCATCTCTCAGCTACTGTACTTATAAAACTGTCAAATTAGGAGAACCACCTCCAGGATTTCTGAATCAGTTAGGCTAGGAAAGAGCTTATGAATCTAGATTATTATTAGCAAGCATCTCAGGAGCTTCCATAATACATGTAAGGTTTTGTTTTTTAATAAATTGATCTCAAAGATCTTTTTTAAAATGTTTTTAAAATCTTTTAAAATATCAGGCTGTGGGAATTGTCTACTTTTTAATAGCAGCTTGGATGGCAGCATGTATATTTCTAACTCTTGTGGGTTCGCTTGGAATAAGGGATGGAAGAAGTGACTCTCATCCTGGCTTCTGAGCTCCTTCCAAGGGCAGCGCAGGCTTAGCCCTTGCTGTCATTTTGACCCTTCCTTTGGTAGCAGCATCCCTGGGTAGGCATCCACTTTGCTGCCTTCCAAACTGCCTGTCCTCCTTCTCCTCCTTCTATTCTAGAAGAACATCTGGGAGAGGAAGTTGCATGAAGCCAAATGGGTCTGCAGCCTCGGGCTTTCTAGTGGCTTCCACAGCTGCAAGCGAGGGTGACATGTGGGGCTGGCAGCATCGCTGTGAAATGGAGCAGAGGGTTAGGCACTCCATGCTCTGCATGAGCTCTCTGTGGGATCTGCTGTCCAGACCACGGTGAGCTGTGGCCCCGGGGAGCTCTTGTGTTGACACCCTCTGAGCAGCAGCAGTGCCTGTGGAGAGCTTGCCTAGGAGTCAGAGTCAGGGGGCCAAACACAGGCAGCAGATCTCCAGCAGAGAGAGTCTTCCATCCCTGCACTGAAAGCTGATGGTGTCCCCTTGTCTTTCAGGGATGCATGCCACATGCAGGTGCCTGAACCCTCAGACAGTACCAGACCCTAGATATACTGCTTGTTCCTCTATAGACATGCCAGTCATGAAGTTTGATTTCTAAAGTAGGCCAAGAAGAGCTTAATAACAATAAAACAATAACTAGCAATGCAACAGAATAAGCAAAGTTATTTAAAACTAATAGTTGTTCCTGGAATTTTCTATTTAATGTCAATACTTTATCTGATCACTAGTCACTGACGTGACAAAAAGTAAAGCAATGGAAAAGAGGGCACCACTGTATTAGCTTCCGAGTCGAGATGATTACTTGGAACTAGAATCATGGGATTCCTCCCCTTCCTACATCATCCTGTACCTGGCCCAGAGCAGGGAAGAGTGGGCTCCAGTTGTTCATTCTGCAACATGCAAGCTGTACTTGCCTGTGAGACGCCAGCCTCTCTGTGGCTTTATTTTATATGGGCCAGTGGTGCAGTAATCTTTCTGTGTGTTCAACAGTAGAACAACAGCTCCACGAGCTGTCATTAACCATGCAATATGTAATCAGCATTATTCATATAAAAAATGTACTCCTGTTGTTATATAAATTTTTTTAACATTGTATACTATGTATACACCAAAGCCTTAAAAACAGTGGTTTTCTACAGACTGCAGGATTAGAGATCATTTTAAAAAATTGTTTATTGGGGCCAGGGAGATGGCTCAGTAGAATAAACGTTTGCCTGGCAAGTGCAAGGGTCTGAGTTCAATCCCTGGTTCTGGAAAAAAAAAAAAAATGTTTATTCATCTCAGTTTAATTTGCATTGAATTTAGCATACTTGTGCAGAAAACAATATATTTAAAAGTCTGTAATACTATAGTTGGGACATATAGATTTTAGCTTCAGGCAGAAAAATATTTACCCAGCTAATCAGGAACTTTCACGTGACCCCCTTCTGTGAATCAAGAGAGCAAAGCCATCTCCATTCGGCACCCTGATCTCATTCTATTTAGATGTCATCAGAGGTTTTCACTCTCCTGTGCATCCACCAAAAGCTACCTTAGAGGGGTGACAAAGAGGGCCCCCCTCCCAGAGCAGGACCTGCTCCAGCCCTCTTTTGTCCCCTGTATGTGTTCTTCCTCCCCAGGTATCCGCAGCCCAATAGAATCTCTCTTACAGAAATAGACCTCTCCGAGGATTTTCTGTGAGGGAAAAGAATGTGTTGGATTTTTCTCGTCTTTTTTAAAGCATCACTGCAATTCCCACTTTCCCTCCATTCACTGTCATAATGAAGTGAGTCTAGAATGATTTCTTTTTCTTTGAACCTTGCTTGAAAGTATCCCAGTCCCTTTTATGAGAGGCCCCTGTTACCTGAGAGCCTCCATAGGTTAGCGAGATGATGGGAGGTACTGCCTTATTAATCAAACCTGCACTCTGTGCTGGACATTAATCACACAAACCCACACAGCTGGGTGAGATTCATTAGTGTCATCTGTCACTGCTTTCTTCTCCCCACCCTGCGTACTGTAGGTGGCATTCATTAAAATGCTGCCATTGCTCCTTCTCACCTCCCATGGCCAGGTGCTGTGTTTGTCCTCCTGGGCACGTGGAAAGATCACTGAGAAGTTACCAAGCAGCACATTTAATTAAAGGGCCTCCAGTGGCCTCTTTGACTGATTTCCTTTCAAATCCCTGAATCCTCTGGAAGCTTCTTCTCAGGATTTGTGTTTCATGCTGAGCCAAATGGCAGCCCCCAGGAGGAAAAGATGGGGCTCGGCATGGTGCTGAGCATCTTGGTGGAGAGGCTGTGCCAGTAGGACAGCTCTGTTCATCAGCCATGCCCCCCACCCAGCCCGGGACATCCTGCTGGTGACACAGCTTCCTCCTCGCCAGCTCTTTCTCTGACACACTTCCTGATTTTTGTGTAAAGATCTTCAAGTTCCATTTTCTGCACTAGTATCTAAACCTTGCTCATTTGATCTTCCTTTAATATTTATTTGTTACCTGTCATGGGCTATGCTTTGTACCAGTCACTAGAGATACAATGCTGAACCACAAAGCCATGGGTCTACCCTCCTGGAATTTGTATTCTAGCAGGGAATATAGGCAAAAGCAGAACAAAAGAGTGAACAAGAGTGCTGTGAATAAGCAAAACAAGGCAGAGACCAAATCTTCTGGGATTGTGCAGTGATTGTGAGGACTGTGATTCTGGAGTACAGCTGCTGGGTCAGCATTGTTGGAGAACTTGGGGAAATGCAGGTTCTCAGACCCCATTCTAGACCAAGCCCAGTCCCTGATTCATCGGAGGCTATGCAGTGGGGGTCTGTAAACCCTCCAGGAGATTCTGGTACCCACACCAGTATGAGATCCAGAAGTTTAGGCTGTGACAATGTGGTGGAAAGGAGGTAGACACTCAAGTGTGAAAGTACACTCCAGGTAGGAGATAGAGAAGAACAAAGATGGGGAAGAGCTTGACTTGGTCAACTGGAACCAAGACCCTATGGGTTTGAGCATAGTGAAGGGGAAAGTGGTGGAGATGCTGTTGGCCATGTGGGAAGGAATCAAGTTGTTCAGTGTATTTGTCACCTTTGCATTACTACAAGAAAATGTTGGAGATCTTGAACATTGTAAACAGAAAAGATGATTTAGCCAACTGTATTAGAAGTTCAGAATCCCAAACTGGTGGCTGTAGTGGCTTGGCCTCTGGTATGGACAGCATATGGTAGTGCAATGTTGGGGGAGCACATGTAGGAATAAACAGTCATGTCTACAGCCAGAACAGAGAGAAAATATGACCAATCCCCCTTGGAGAGCATGCCCACAGTGACCTAAGAATGACCCCCAAAGACTGAGACGCTCATTTGTAAAGGCTCACAGTGCTTTCCAGTACCACTACCCTGGAGACTATGTCTTTACATGTGGACCCGTGGGAGACATTCATCCTCCAAAGAGCATGCAGGCTTCTCTAGACCTAATCTAGCTGGGGTGAGAAGCCTAGAAGAAATGCTTTTCTAAGCAATGCTTTTAAATAGTGTGCTTTTCTAAGTTGATTGAGATGGCCTCTGTGGCTAATACCAGAGTAGGTTGGAGTGACCTAAGAGTAGAATTTGGGGACCAGTTATAGGGTTGCTGTGCTCATCTAAGTGGGTGAGTTCAAGCAGTAGTCCAAAGGGTTGCAATGGAGACATAAGGAAAAGTGTACATGTCTCAAATGAGATACATTTTAGAAATAAGCAGAAAATGACCCAATGGTGAATTGGTTTTGGTAGGGTGTAGTTAGAAAGGGGGAAACATAATTGACCCTGGTGCCTGGCTTGCATAGCTTGATAGATAGAGGTGTTGTTTGCTGCTCTGGAGAGGAAGTTGGATAGGTGTCTCTTTTTGGTCTTTCTCTTAAATCTCTAATGAGTTTGGACTAAAAACAGCTTCCTGAGGCTTATCTTCAGATTTGATTGACAGACTATATCCTCACTCCAGCTCAGACTCCTGAGTCAGGATCCACTGAACAGCACCCACACAGACGCTGTCCCTGTAGCCGTGTCTTGTATGCAGTAAACACTTGAGGAACATCTGGGTGAATTGTGCATAGAGAGTAGTTTTCCAGCTAAAAAGGGATTGAGCCTGCCCCCATCCTTGCTTGAGGAAAAAAAACTCATCATCTTCCCTCTAGGTAAGGATAAAAGTAGAAAAAAAGAGAGAGAGTCAAATTCCACGAGCCATGAAGCAAAGACAACCCAAAAGTCCACTGACAGCTAAACTGAAAAAACAGAAGCAGAGGATAAAAATTGGCCAGAGGCAGAATAGGAAATTGGAGAATCCACAGCTCTGTGGTAAGGGACTCTTTGGCCAGTCACCCACTGTCAAGAGTGAACTGCAGTAAGGGAGAAGGAGGAAGACAGATTCTTAAACTCTTCTCATCTCCGGCAGAGAAGGTGGACTGGCTACATGAAATACTACTTGCATGCTCAGCTCCTTCCCTCTGTCTCCCACCCCTGTCAGTACGTCTCTCCACTCACCCAGCCAGCCAGGCAGGACTCCTCATCTCCACTTGTCCTTGGTGTCTTACTGAAGGTGTCTTACACAGACCTTTGCTCTTTGTTTTTGGTGTTTGTTTGAGACATTGAGGAAGCTTTGTTCTCTAGATATAAATCTTGAGACAAATAGTGAGGTGGATGAGGGATGAAAAGCTGTAAAATGGGTGTAGAGGAACATGGAGTGAGCACCAAACGGGAAAAGAGCAGTGGGCTCAAGCCAAGAATCCATCCATCTGAACCAAGGGGCTTTTGTGGATTTACTTTCGAGAGATGCTTTCAGTGTGTATGTGATTGGCACGAGGCTAGGCCAGTAATTCTCAAAGAGAGGGATTTGTCTGTGGTGCAAGATTTGACAATAGCTTCAGATCATTTTGTTTCTCATAACTTGGGGCAGATTGAGGCCCACTGACAAGAGTGCTACAAAACACCCTGAGATGTTCAGGGCAGTCCCATGTAGAACTAATTAATTAATTGTCCAAGAACAATAGCCCCAAGATTGGGGAACCCTTGGCTAGACCAAATGAGGAGTGAGGAGCACACCTCAAGAAACCATAGAATGAGCCCTGCCACCAAGAGAGGAAACAGTCATGTACACAAAGCACAGGCGCTACGGTATCTCCTGGACAAGCATCACAGGAGTCAGATGAGGAAATGTAATGAGAATACCTGTGTAATTCCTGCTCTATGGCAAGCCTCCCTGGAAATCAGCAAATGTTGACTTCCCTCCATCTGTATCTAGGAGACCAGGCAAGGTGAAGTGAGGATACGCAGGGGAGAGACCGGTGGTCTCCACCACCAGGGAGTTCATAGTTCCATGGTGGAGACCCCATCATGCATAACAGGTAGAAATCAGTGCCCCTGGTGAGTTGACAAGGTGTTAGGAGAGTTTTGAAAAGTGAGTTGGCATGGCCTCCAATGGGGAACATGGTTCAGCATGTGGTGGTTCAAAGTGTAGTTCAGCAGCAGGGATAAATGGCTTGAGTCTCCATTTCCTTCTTCTCAGGAAGGAAATAACCACATGGTTATTGTAGGAGAAAAAAATGAAATAATCTAAAATGGTTCATATAAGCCCTGGCATATAGTGTTCAATAAGTAGTGGAGAAAGCTAGTACTGTTAGGTAGGATGGTCGCTGTGTGAATCTACGTAATTGGCTTTATTTTTGGGAACCTCAGGTTCTTCATCTGTAAAAGAGCAATGAAATGACTGATGCTGTTAAACCTTTGTAAGACTAGAGTGGCAGTGTATGTGAAGTGCCTTTGTATGGAAGATGTACTATCCAAATCCTCACTTCATCACACCAGAGTTGAGCTGGAATCTGGCTTCTTCTGCACTCATAAGTGAACTAGGGTCCAGCATATTTCAATAGGATCTGTTTTTCCCTACTAGTACTAGGAAGTAACCTGTTCCCATCCTCTATCTCATCAAAGAATTATAAAAACAAAGCATATGTGCTCGGAGGTACGTATAGCTGCTCATAATTTCATATGTATTTCTGTGAAATTAAATATCTTATCATCTTAGTTGTGCTTTTCAGCACTTATCTATTAAATAGAGGATCTACCACTCATGAAGAACAGTCATTGGAAGTTGCAGGTAATAAGTCAAAGAATGTATAGTCCCTCAATTGGCCATGTATTTTATAGACAAGTGTTTGTTCATCTTGTTGGTTGTCCTCCACCTTCATGAACCATGTTATTTAACTGAATGCTCTAAAAGAGAAGAGAGTCATCCATGAAAAGAGTCTCTGACGTGGCAGAAACATGGGACATTTCAGGCAGAAATAGCACAAAAGCCAGAAAGCAGGGGACATTTCAGGTCGCTGGTCAGGGATTGCAGTGAAATATTTCTTGGGAAAGTCCTTGTGTAAAGTAGAATAGAGTTAATCCTTATACCCAAGGTTTTTGAGAACTATAGAATCATTTCAAGGGTAGGTAGGACATGAGAAAATTTGTTCTTTACAAAGAGAACTTTTTAGGAGAAAAGACACAGAACACTGGAGCAAAGAGCAGTATAGGAGAGTGTTGGCTCTCCAAGCCATAGATGATAGGACCTTTTTAAAGTAGTGACATAACTGGAAATGGAGTCATTAAGTGGTTAGGCTACAGGATCAACAGATTCAGGGCATGATTGCCTGAAATTGATATTGAGTTGGAGAATGAAAAATTAAAAGTGATTTCTGATGGATGTTTGATACAGGTTGAACATCTATAGTATAACACTCCAAAACCCAACCTAATCCAAATTCCAAAACTTTCTAAGCACTGACAGATATAATGCCAATAGCCAAAAAAATTCCACAGCTACCTTCATATGACAGGCCACAATCAAAACACAAGTACACTTAAAATGTTGTATGAGCTGGGGAGATAGCTCAGTAGAATAAGTGCTGCCTGGTGAGCACAGGGTCCTGAGTTCAATCCCCAGTATTGAAAAAAAGAAAAAATCCTTTGGGGGCCGGGAAGATGGCTCAGTAGAATAAGCACTTGCCTGGCAAGCGTAAGGGCCTGAGTTCAATCCCCAGTTCCGCCAAAAGAAAAAAAAGTAAAGATTTTCAAAAAAAAGTATGAAATTGCTTTCAGCCTATATATATAAGGTAAATATAAAACGTAAATTCTGTGATTAGACTTGTGTCCCACCCCAAGACATCTCATTATGACTATGTATTTCAAAATCTAAATAAATCAATATTTGATATATTTCTCATCCCATCAGTGTTGAAAAAGAAATATTCAACCTAACCTCCCATGGAGATAGAAAATAAGGTCCTAAGAGCAAACCCAGACATGGGGGGAAAATGATGAGTTCAGTGTGTGAACTGCAAGACAGTGCTTTGGGCACTTCCCAAGGGAAATACTGTCTTGATCAAAGCTGGGGTTCAGAGCAGGAAGTTGAATGAGGTGGCCTGGAGATGCAAACTCAGTCCTAAGCATCACATAAAATTGTAAGTTTTCTGACACACTGAGACAGAGGTGGAGAATGAGGAGAGAAGGAGGACCCGGGTGGTGCAACTGCATGTAAGGTGTGCACAAAAGAAGCTGAACTCTTCAAGACTTACAAGGACAGTGGGGGAGATAGGCAAGATCAATGTTTTCAGTGAAAACTGCAGGGTACAGAGGGCTTCAGAAGAGGGTTTTCATGGGTAATACCCAGCCCCTCATTCCCACCATAGCTCACACACTTCATTGGGAAGGCGCAGAGAACCATAAATGGAAGTGTTACAGTTTAGATCTACAGTAGCCTTCCAAAGTGTCATGTATTTGCAGGTGGAATCTGATTGGAAAAGGTGGTTTGCTAGGAGTGTGCCTAGGAAGGGGAAAGGGGAGGGTGTGTTCTTACCTCTGGTCTGTTTTTCTGTCTCTGTTTCTCTGTCCATCT
>NW_004524607.1:8916187-8924372 GCF_000260255.1 Octodon degus
GTCTGTTTTTCTCTCTCTCTCTCTCTCTCTCTCTCTCTCTCTCTCTCTCTCTCTCTCTCTCTCTCTCTCTTTCTGACCAACCACAGACTGAATCTCCTGAACTGTTAGCCCCAAGGAACCTCTCCTCCTTTCAGTTGCAGTTGTCTGGTATTGTATCTCGGGGATGCTGACTAATACAAGAGTTTGTTGCAGCAAATGCTACTCTGCTTTTTATCCAGAGTTGCCTTTTAAGATGCAACCACAAATAAATGCCTGAGAGATTTCCTCATTTCATCCTGACAACCCTTTAACTTCTCAGCACAGTAGGGGGACCTGCTGGCCACTTGGAGGATGGATACAGCAAGTTTGTTAGCAATAATGCCACTCATGCTCTCACCCACTGGGAGGAAAACGGACTCTCTTTTCTTCCCTGAGCCTTCCTTCTGGGTGATGGAAATTTCCATTATTGACGGGGAAACAGCAGGCTAATGGCACAGATGAATTGTAAATTTTGACAACCCCGACAGGTAAATATTGGCTTTGCACAAACAAGTTTCTATAAATAACCTGTCTGCTGCAGAAACTCCACAGATGGCAGCCCAGCTACCCAAGTGTTGATTTTTCCCAGGGTGCTCAGTGCAGAGAAGCACAGCTGTCAGCTTTGCTGATCTGCTCAGAGCTCAGGCCGTGTCTGCTGGGCGGTGGACGACCCATGTCCCAGCCTCCTTGGGCAGCCAGAGGCATGGAAGAGTGGAAATCAGTCATCTCCAGGGCCTAGCTCCATTGCCTTTTGTCACAGGATTCCAACTGGATTTCTTAAAAATGTCACCTCTCTGGGTGTTGCAGTCACTGTGGCAATTTGTCTGATCTGGGTATTTGTTGGCCTCTTTTAATTAAAGTTGGATCTATTGAAAAGGACATCAGGTGGAATGAGAGGTAGTCATTCTGGAGGTTGTGCCATATGGCCATTGCTAAAAAAAAAGGTAAGACTTTCAAGGACTCTGAGAAGCACATCAGGCTATTGTGCTGGAGCACACCGTGGACCACGTCATCAGGGGAACATGCAGAGCATGGAGCCCTTCAGAGTAGCCGGTCATCTCGTAGGCAAGTCACCCAGCAACATCTTACCCCATCTGGGGCACCACAGGGAGTGCCAAGAGCCACTGCTGGAAGGATGCGGAGGCATTCTTATTTATCAGATATTGAGTTAAGAGCCCATTGCTAGAATAAAAATGATTGAAACAGTGATATTCTAAATGATCTTTCCCAGGATTCCTGCAGAGCATAGTGCTAAATTAGATGCTGTATGACTATGGCTGGGCTTTGACTTGGGCTACACCTGTACCTGTCACTGACCATAGTGTTTATTTTCTATTTCCATTTCATTGAGCTCATTGATTAAGTGCATTGTATTGCAAGCTCCTTTAAACTGTCTTGGATGTAGACAAGGTACAAATCACATAAAGATGATTATAGAAGGTGCCTAAGGCAGCAATAATGATGAAAAAATGTCTTTGTTCACCTTCTCCAAAGGCTGTGAGAAAACGTATGATAGCAATAGATGCTGTGAAACTCGTAGTAGAGAACTAGGAGGAGGACACACTAGGCGTGGAGACCTGGGGTAGGAGAGAATGGTGCAAAATGAAGTAATGGTGCCATGTCCCACGTGGAGAGGTCCTGGGGCTTTGCTTTATCTTGTGACCCAGGAGCAAGGCTGGTGTGAGCAAGCAGGTGTTGTGAGGTACAGCAGATGCACAGAACGTGTCCCTGGCCCTTGGCTCCCATGTCTGGGCATCTAATCGCCATGTACAAAGGCTTCTTGCTTTCCTCATGGGGCAGCAGCTTTTGGTTCTGCTTGCACATTCAGGAGCACTACTGGTGACTTGGGGTTATGAGCTGTGGTCATTTTCCCCAAGTCTCATCTCCATGTACGAAGACCTCTGTTTCCAATAAGGGATTCAAGCACCTCAGAGACACTGCAATGTCCAGTTCATTGTGCTTCCCAGGAACTTTATAGAGGAAGCAGGTTTCTTTGTGGAGTGAAGATGACTCCAGGGAGCTCCAGGAACCAGGGAGTCTAATTTCTGTTTTGGAAAAGAGACCAGAGACAGGCATCATGGGTAGAATTACAACCTAATATTCAATAGTACATTTGAGTGAGGTGCTCAGCATAGAAAATAATGAACTACCTTCCACTAGAGGAAAGAAGAGTAGAAAATATTGTGGAGGAAGCCCCAATAATATGAAGAGTGTGTGAGCTTTGAAAGCAGGACTCTGTTTAGAATTGTGTATTCCTCTGGAGGAACAGGTCAAGTTTGAGGGTCTTAGAATCTCAGCCTCCTCATTTTTACAATATGGATAATAATAATTAAATTGTCAGAAATGCTGTATCCATGACACATTATATTATTATAATTGTCAACAGGGACTATGGACCTGCATTGCCAAATTCATGTCCCTACTCTACCAATGTCTAGTTGGCCAATATGCATCAAGTCACTTAACCTTTCAGTGCCCACCTGTCCTTATGCTTCAAATAGGGAGAACTGCTGTGAAGAATGCAGAGCTGGTTCCTGCAGCATGATGACAGCAGCATGGTGCATGTGTGCCCTGTGTGTACTTGTGACAGTTGTGACCCAGGGAAGAGAGGCCCTGTCTGTGGTGCTCTCCCTCTGTCTTCTGTCTTGATCTCTGATTCCCTTACGCTTTGCAAGACATCTTCTTGATCTTTTTTTTTTTTTTTCAGTTGTGGAACTGCCCATACTGTAGTCACTTTCATAAAGGATTGTACAAGATATTGTTTAGTGTAAGCTGCCTCCCTAAAGGGAAGCATTGTGGCAGTTCCCTGCAAAGCCAGGAAGGAAATTCTTATGGCCCCAGGAGAGAAGACAATGAGTGCTGTTATGCAGAACAGTCATTAGGGCCTTATTTCACTTTTTGTTGTGAAAATATGTTCTTTGATTTGAAGAAATGTATAGAAAGTATTTTAAAAACTATATATATATATATATATATATATATATATATATATAATATATTCAATGAAGAAGTGATGCTTATACTTCCTAGAAGCATATAATCCACTCCAGGAATTCAAGGTGTTATGTCAACGCTCTAATTATTCATTCCTTCAAAAGTTCCTCCTATAGCACTAGCTAGGGTTAGAAATAGGACTAGGCTGTCCTTGCCTCCCAAACTATAATCAAATTAGTAAATTCAATGAGGGAAAGTCAGTGATACAAGCAATTGAACAAAGATCTGTTTATGAATAGAGATCCAGACTGTCATCAAGGAGAGCACAGACTGGTGTAGTGTCTCAGAAGAGCTTACCAGAAAAAGTGAGAGAGAGAGATTGCATTTGTACAAACATGTGTTACTTTGAATTTGCTTGGGTTTTTCTGAGAATGGAATTGTTGACAATCCCAGAAAACCATAGCCAAGGTTAGTCAGTAATAATGAACACGTACCATGGAAGAACTGCCTTAGTCCTTTCCTGTTGCCATCATAAAATACCACAGTCTGGGTCAGTGATGGCAAACGTTTTTGAGCTTTCAATATAAACGGTCATCTGAGGTACACATGCCTTGGTTCAGCAACACTGGTCTAGGTAACTTATAAACAATGGAATTTTATTTCTCACCGTACTAGAGATATGGAGGTCTGAGAACAGGGCACCAGTAGATATGATGTACAGTGAGGTCATGACCAACCTTCAGAGTGCTACCCTGTGCTGTGTCCTCACACAGCACACTGGGTGGGAAGGCAGAAGGACTAAGTATGTCCTTCAGTCTCTCTTGGAAGAGCAGCAGTCTCATTCACAAGCAGAGCAAGGAGCCGCCTCTTAGCACTCTCAGGAGAAGAACATTGGCAGGACACACGTGTTCAAACCTAGCTGCAACCATAGCAAACTTTTTTCCTTCCCACTTACCTGCTCTCTACCTTTGACCACCCCAGGTATGCAGTGGTGTTCCACTGTCAGATGAAGAAAGGTCTCAGCAGGCATCCAGGGCATCTTGGAGATGGGTGTGCAGGTCCCATAGCTAACGGTCATCTGTGTCACATGCACTACCACTGGCCTACCCCACAGGACACAAGTCATGATGATTCACAGCTACATGCACACTCTAGTAGATGTTCTTTTTATTGGGGGTCTGTTATGTGCCACGCACTGTGCTTAGGAAGTTGCTCAGGGATCTTCCTTAAAACATCACTTAATCTTCATTACTCTGAACTACTGCCGGCCAGCAACTCACAGTCATGACCTTCTTTTCCCTTCAAGACCCTTGGCTGTCTTCTCTTCCCTAGGAGCACCTTATCTTTTGTTGTAATGACCTGTGGCTGTCCTGTGCATTCCTTTTTCATAAAGTCTTCATCATACATGTAGACTTTTGTCATAGAACCTAATGAACTTCCTGGCTGGGGCTTTATTCACATGCAAAGCAATATGAGATCTCAAATTATAAATCCTCTCAGCTACAGCACAGTGAACCCTTCTTCCTCAGCATGAGCAGATCCTTTAGGTGGAGCAAATCATGCCATCTGTCCAGATTTCCTTCCTTACAGTGTATTCTCTATGGTTCTCATGCAACTAAGGCAATCCATTGTCTATACTAAAGGAAATTCGCTCTGTATTTCTTGACTAAAATCCTAATCCTGTGTTGTAAGCTTCCTCGGAGAGCAGAAGCACCCATGTGCTCCTGGAACAAAGAAAACATTGCTTTAGAGCCGCCCCACAATTCAAGGACTGTCACTTATAATTACTTCATATTTCTATTTTAAGTGTTGTTGACATGCTTTGGTAAAATCATTTTGTTTCTTCCGGATTCATCTTAAGTGGGGAGGGGGGGTTTCCTCAGGAATTACTTGTAGCTACACTCTGGTGGAGGAGGAAAGATTTAGAAACTGAAGCAGAAAGAGGGTGGATGCTACATGGGTCAGGGCTTTGACTAGTTCTGTCACTTCCACAGTTCTCCCATCAGGGTCTACCATGGTGTGAGGCAGTGTATGAGAGCTCTGACTTAAGTAGGACAAAGTCTGTCTGCAGTTGTTGGTGAGATTGTAACTAGAATCCATCAGTTTTTAGGTAAGTTACAAATTAATGTTTATCTTTACCCTAAATTTTTGCTCCCTGGAATTGCCCAGGACTAAGATAAGGTCAGAAATCCAGGACAGCTGGACTGGAGTGCCCAGGAAGATTTAGGGAACAATCCAGTATTTGGCAGTGCATTCTGGAACCTTATTCAGGAAAGGGCAATAGACAGATGCTATAGATGCCCCTTCTCACGTTCCAGATTGCTACAAAGACTGTAGGCACTACTGTTATCACGTTTTGGCAGAGCCAAGCAAAGTTCTCGTGGCAACAACTTCCAAGATAAACTGTGAGATTAACACTACATCTGTTGACCTCCTGGGAGATAAAAGATCTCAAAAGTTTTGTGATAGTCTATGTTTAGAAAGCTGCAAAAATTTAACTAGTGTATGCTAATATGTATAGTAAACCTCCATGAAGGGAATGGGTAGGAAAGGGAATTGCTCTCAAAATTTTGCATCATAAAATTCTTTTCTCCATCTTCTGCTCCCTTTCTTTTTGGTATCCCACCCAGCATATCATAGAACCAAGTCCATACTCTGAAGTAGATACTCTTTTCTCCTAAGTTTACAAATAAAGAAATTGAGGCATTAAGAAGTTGCAGACATCTTGCCCAACATAATAACCAGTATCCCACACAGGAGCTCTATTTTATGGAACCTGTGCTCAGTTGTCAATAAAGCCCTCTCCTAAACAATGTGCAGATACCCACAGTGCAAAAGAATGGCATTAGAGGAACCATGGTGATTCCCCACTCCCCACATCACACTGTAGAGATATCCATCCTGAAGAGGTAAGCCTTGCTGAAACAATCTGAGTGTGCAAGCTTGTTGGCCTATTCTGTCTGAGGTTGCTTTCCCCAGATCTGCCCCACTGTAACTTTGAGCCCTTGTTAACCTTGGGTTAATTGCCAATTTAGGCAGTGTTCTCAGTTAGAAATTCCCCCCAGGGAGACCAGCCTCAGAGTGGGGAGATGGTTTTCTGTTTGCTCTCCTCTTGCCCAGCTGCTAATGGGGTTAAGAGGATGCCAACAACATATGCCACTCCAGATTCTTCCCATTTACAAAGCCTTGATGGTTTCCACATCCTAAGTTTCATCTATGGGCCTCTGGAGTTGGGAAGATCAGTATTTATCGGGCATATGCCCCAGGAAAGTTGGAAAGGGTCTTGTGTATTCCTTTGGACTCATTTCAATTCTTTTTCCTGGTTTGCTTTCACTATAGGCAGTGAAGTGGGATAAAGGATAAGATAGGTGATTTCCGTTCTGGCTCCAGGTTAGATGTCATTTTGTGCTATGGGAATCTCATGGCCTCTGTGGCTCACAGTCCCCACAGCTGTAGAAGCAGGAGGGGCTACCGCATTTCCTGCTCTCTGCTTCTTGGCTTAGCTTTCTGAGAGTGGGGACACCCTCCCAGAACAGGATCATCATGCACTCTGAGTGAGGATGGGGTCTCTTGTCTGTGGGTAGCCTGTTACAGAACCCCTGGAATGCTATAGCTCTGCCTTACCCAGCACTTCATTTCAGCATCTTCAAAACACAGCTCTGGAACATGAGTGCAATCCAAGCAGGTTGACGTGGAATCTTCTCTTTGTGGACTTATCTGTAGAAGATGAAATAGGCAGCATCTAGAGAAGGAGCTTCACTCTGGACTGAATTCTGTGCTCTTGGGAATGGCCCCACCTTGGTTGTGGTAGTTCATGGAACAGATTTCTGATTTCTCTCTTTAGTAAATGGGAGAGACTTCAGCAAGATATTTTGTACCAAGAAATCAACACTCTCTGAAAGATATTGAAATGCACACTTCTATCTATAAAACTGTGATTTATGGATCATTCTTTATTTTAATAGCTTTATTATACAGCCAAATTCACATCCATTTTTTAAAAAATTTCACTATGTCTATAATGAATCAATAGAATTTTGAGTCAGTAGAGTTTTTTAAAGTTAACGTCAGTGCAAAAAAACCAAATATCCTACCTTATGAAGCACACATTCCAAGTGCCATAAATGACAACTAAGATAGACAAAAATGGCTTTTTCCCATCCAAGAACACAGCATGCAAAATGAAGCAACCACAGGAGCGAGTCTCTTAATCTATGCAGCTGGAGTTGGCAGATAAATTGTTAATTAAAAACTTGGTGGAAATGGTTATCTTAGTCTGATTTCTGTTCCTTTGGCAAAATACCTGAGACTTTACAATTTACAAAGAAAAGGGGCTCATTTTGGGGTCACAGTTCCAGAAGCTAAAATATCCAAGGCCCATATCTGACAAAAGCCTCCTGCTGCTTTGTGTGGGCAGTGTGGAAGGGGAGTCAGGAAGGGATCAGGCAGGGGTGGACCAAATAGAAGATCTGGACCAAATTTATAACAACGCATTGTGGAAGTAACTGATCCAGTCTGAGAGAGTAAGAGCTAGCAGGAGAAGGATGCTCAGTCCTCTTAGCAACATAAGCACCTTGTATGGACCCCACCTCCCAGTATCACCACAGTGAGGTTTAAACCTCAAAATCAATTCTATAGGGGACAAACAGAGCAATACTTAAAGTTAATCTTAATGTGAGAGGTGCAACCATTACATATTTAAATTTAAAACCTACAAATGCATATTTAGTCATCAACATTTTATGTGGGACCAGACCGTTTTTTTAGGTTTGCTGACTATAGCTGCTAATTACCATTCTTAGAGAAAGATATAAGTTTAAAAGACATCTTCTGTCATTTCCAGTTATAGTTCTCTTAAAGTGGATGATAGACTAAAGACACATTCAAAGCAGCGTATGTACAGACTCTTGTAGTCTTTTTGTGGCCGACCTACCCACACCTCGCTTGGCAACAAATTTGGTTACCTTCTAGCACTTTTAAAAAAAAATCTAAGGGCCAGCCAAATACCTTAGTGGATTAAAGTGCCTGCAAGCAGGCGCATGGGCCAGAAGTTCAACCCCAGGCCTGCCGTGCCAGCCCTACCCCCAGGGCACACTGAGATGGCAATTAAGACTGGGTATGGTGGTGTATGGCTGTAATCCCAGATCTTGAGAGGTTGTAAACAGGCAGATCACTACAAGTCCAATCTAGTAGTGAGACCCTGAACACCCTGTAGACCCTTCCCTAAAATACA
>NW_004524607.1:8924472-8954725 GCF_000260255.1 Octodon degus
CTAGTAGTGAGACCCTGAACACCCTGTAGACCCTTCCCTAAAATACAAAAAAAAAAAAAAAAAAGAAAAAAAAATCTAGTCTTTAAAAGCATTGAACTTCAGTTTCTTTCTTTTTCATATTCATACTGCATGAGTGTGCAAGGTGTGTGACCAAATTATGTAAGTGTAATTGCAAAGGTGACTGGCAGAAACACATTTGGAAACAGACTCCTGCATTTCACATTTCAGCTGACAGAAGAAATACAGGGCATTCTAGAAATCTAGCTATTAGTTTGGAGTATCAGCTGGGACCTTAGTCAGTATTATATCTTACAGAAAGAATGAGGAGATTTCTTACAATGTCAAGTCGGTTACAGAGCCATCAGTTAAGAGAACTCCTACTATGTTCTAGAATTTGGCCAAAGATACACATTATTTCTATTCCCTAAGGCAAGTTCTTCGCCTGAGTGTTGTGGAAATTTAGGGGTTTCCTGGGGGCCATAGGGATCACTAGAAAGAATCACAAGTGGAGCTGAATTTTCCCATCTTCCTTCATCTGTAGCAGCTCCAGTTTTATACACATGAATGCTATATTTAATTCTATGTTTAAAAGAAGCTTAGAAAATGATAGTATCTTTAAACAAAAGATGCTTCAGAGAGAAAAACCTTAGATTTTTAAGGTGATGTTCTTACATAAACTACCATCAATACAGGACACCTGGTGACAGTTTGAAATCTTTAACAGGCAAGTGATTTAAATTGCCTGGTTTCCACCTGATTTATTTCCATTAAGTGTTTCTGAGTATGCGCTGTATTTGTTTTTAAGGGCTGCTGTAATAAAGTGCCACCAGGCAGGTGGCTTATGATAACAGGGATTTATTATTCCACAGTTACCAAGGCCTATAATATAATCTCAAGGAGTTTGCAAAACCATGCTCCCTCCAAAACCTGTATAGTGGTTTCCTGGTATCTTTGTAGCTTTTAATGGTTTGTGAGCAATATTTACCTCTCTTAGCTGGTCACTCCTAAATCCAATCTCTGCCTTTGTGTGGCTCTGATTCTGTCTTGTCGTCTTCCCATAAGGAAGCAAATTATGTGAGATTAGTACACACACATACACACACACACACACACACACACACACACCCAGTATAATGTCATCTTAATGCAGTACACCTGCAATGACTCTAATTCTAATGAATGTCACATTCTGAGGTGCTGGTGTTAAGACTTTAGAATCATTTTGGGTGATTGCAATTCAATCAAGTGCTAAAGATTTTCACCAATGATTCTTCTCTCTGCCTCCAGTAGCCTCAATCCCTAGTAAGGTCAATGAATAAACTAACGCTTTCCAACATTTACAATGTCAGAGATGTGCTTTTGACCAAATAAAACCTGAGTTCACCAGAAGGAACCCCCCACTGAAGCAAGGAGGTGGGGCCAAAGCAGTGCACCAGTGAGAATGGACATTTTTCAATATTAACTCTGTACTTAGACCTGTGATAAACATCTTTTTTTTGTGATTTTCCTCCAAAATCCTAAAATATCTTATGATTTTATATGCTTTCATTGCCAAATTAAACATATTGTCCTTTAATGAGAAGAAAGTGTGAGGGGTAGTGAAGAGCTCTCAGCTTGTTAGGAACTTGGTCTTCAGCGCCTTGGCTCATGCATCTGCTCATGCAGAGACAGAGGACATCACACTAGGAAATGAGAAATGCTGTCACAGTGGCCTGGAATATTGAGTGAAAATTTTGAGGTGCTCATGGTTGGAAGCTCCCTCACTGTGGTCAACACTCCCAATAGAATCACTCAATTACTAGCTTTTCATTTTGGGGTTTAATGTACTTTGAACTTCATACCAGATAGGCTGGATCACTAGGTAAGGATGTCAAGAAAAAAGAAAAGTCTTCTCCCCAATTTTGCAGTAAGATCTATCCATCAGGTCCTTTTCTTTTTGGGTTACTGGATACTGAACCCAAGGACTTCTCACTGAGCTATATCCCCAGCCCTTTTATGTTTTTATTTTGACACAGGGACTTATTAAGTCACTAAGTTTCACAGACTGGGCTGGAACTTGTGATCCTACTGCCTAAACCTCCCCACATGCTAGGATTTCAGGCCTACACCACCATGTGTAGCTCATTGAGTCCTTTTTCAAGAGTAAAGACAGTACCAGAACAACTGCTCAGGAAAGATGCACCAGGGTGAAGTTCAGAGTGGTTCTTACAGCATTGCGGAGGTGTAACAAGAATTCTTGAAGAAGAAAACTGTCCTAGGAGCCCAGCCTCTCTTGCAGGTGATGGAGAGAGAGAGAGAAATAGGCTTAGTTCTGACCCTGAGCCAGCACCTTCCAGGCTTTCCATGTAGAGTTTCTTTGGCCCTTGGTTCTTTTGGAGCTTTTTCTAGAGTCACCAGCAGAGGACTGCAAGATCCAAAAGTTGTTCAAGGACATTTTTTATGACTTTTTTCAAGGAGGAGAAAAGCCCTGTCCATTATTAACCTTCAAGCTAATTGGTTTTTTTTTTTATCTTTTAATCATCAAACATACATGTTTTAATTTCCACATCAATCATTTCAATTATTTGCATCCAAAGCAGGAACAATCTTGATATTACTAATTTTTCTAAATCCAAAAGTAAACAGTCATGAGCCTCACCTATCCATGTGAGACATTGCTGCTAGCCTGCAAGGGTGTGCCTGCCAGGCGTGGTGTCCATGGCTCCCAAGCCCAGTGCCCTCCCTCACCTACAGAGGTTTTTGTTTTATTTTGGACTATTGATTGAACCCAGGGCCTCCACATCTCCACTTCTTTCCTTTCCTTTCCTTTCCTTTCCTTTCCTTTCCTTTCCTTTCCTTTCCTTTTTGTTTATTTTCCTTTCTTTTGAAACAGGATCTCACTGTAAGTTGCGTAGGCTGGACTGAAACTTGCAGTCATCCTGCCCCAGGCTCCCACAGTGCTGGAATTACAGGCATGTACCACCATACCCAGCTGAACCTTCAGAGTTTCTAAAGCAAAGGTGGTCATTATGGCCCTGACCTTATTTTCCCAGTGCTGCTTCTCCTTGGGCACTATTTCCTAGACTTGTCTAGGAAGCGCCTTAGCAGCCTGCTGTCACAGACTTGGTATTGGCTTTGCCTTAGATGCTAGTGGCCTTGTGTTGCTCTCATTTCCCTACACTGGGTCCCTGGCCATGGTCACCCAATCTGCTTAAGACTGTGCTCTCCCTGCTGGCCTCGACTGCCCTCAAAGGAAGGCCCTGGGTTTCTTTTGCACAAGATTCCAGAAGGTTCTGTCTAACCCTCAAACCCACCCAAAGCCATGGGGATTCTGCCAGCAAAGTCTGTATTAGCATATTTCAAACTTTATAACAGTCAGATTCTTTAAAAAAAAATAAAAAATAAAGCTTACAAAGTATTCAATTGGGAACTAGGAGTTCCTGTCCTTCTGATGGGAGGAAAAACTGAAGTTCTCCCCTGGGGCCTCGGAGCTGTTCCCTGCTCATGTCGCCTATATGGAATGCCCCTACCTCTTCTGTACATCATGCAGAATCACAGGCCAGGATCTCACTGCACTCTCCACGCTGGCCCCAGCCTCTCTGGTTCACCCAGTTGCCATCAATTCCCCACTGTCCCTTTTGCAGAGGATGGTTTCCCTGTACACTGCCGTCATGGATGTCTGTCCTCCACATGCTTCTATAGATCACATGCCTCTTATTGCATCCCAGAGATACACATGATTTCAAAGAGCTTTCACTCAGGCAGTTGTGATTCACCTTGGAGGCTTGGCAGGGGCTACATTTCATCACCCCATTCCAAGTGCAAGAAGAGAGTGTAGACTTGTAGCCCATCTGCAACAAGGCAGTGGCTAGACTTTCTAGAAAAAAAATCCTTGTCATTCCTATCAAGGGTGCCTTGAACCAAGTGGATCAGTATCCTTTCAGATATAATTATTGCACTATGTCGAAAAATCAGTGGCCTTGTGAAAGTTGCATCTACATGAGTTTAAGCCATAGTAATGCCTAGTTTTCAGCCTGGAGTGCCACTGTCTTCTCATAGTAAGGACAAGTAACATAGCTGAAATTTTCCAGCCCTACATGCATGGTGCCGCTTTGAGGGGGTTCATTAACTGATATCCCTGAAAGGTTGCTGTGAATAACAGGATAGAGCAGAATCTTCTCATCCTTCCAAAGTCAATTGCAATAGGCTATGTGGGCTGTGGCTGGAACACTACCCTGGGGGTCGCCTCTGAGGACCAGGGATCCCATCTGTAGGATGAAGCATGCATCATCCATGAATCTGGCAAACCACCAGCCTTCAAAGTAGGTGCATGGAGATGAATGGAGCAAATATAGGGTATTGTCAGCTTGCAGGAGAGTTCTAGGAGTGGAGCCCTCATCATAGGAAGACCCAAGAGACTTGGGTGTCTGAGGCACAGGTGGAAAAGTGGAAGTCTCCTGACTTTAATGGCTACGTTTCTTCTCTTTAGATATTCTCAGCCTACTCTTCAGTTGGCAGAAATGTAATGAGCTTTATTTCACTTTGTATTTCCTTAGTACTCTACCCATGAATACTTCTCCAAAAGTAGGCAGCAATCCATCCTTTCTTGAACTACAGAGATTCTGCATAGCAGGGTCTGCACTCATGACATCCATGCATTTCAAGACTCCAAGCTTGAAGGTGATATACTCCTCAGTCTTAACACACTTTCTCCATGAAATTGTAATTGACAGAAAGGGGTTGAGAACTTTTCTTTCTTTGGGCACTTAGCATCAAATCCTAGGTTAGTTTTCATTTCTATTCCAGTTAATCAGAAAGCTCCTTGAAAAAAATAAAAAGAGAAATATAATGCTCATGATGAGGGATACTGGGTAGTACACACCTACAAATAGTATGCTATCAATGAATGAGGTTGACTCGCTAAAGGACGGGGCAACTCACCTCTCCATACATGTCTGTTACCACCTGGAATCACCTATTCTTATGGTTACCTGAAGTAATACTGTGTAAGATGCTGAGCTTTATGATTGCCGTGAATGTCTTTATGGACAACACACATACACGTGTGCACATACACACACACACACACACACACACACACACACACGTTTCTAGCAATATAATATGCTCAGTTACTGTTTATTACAAACAGACAGTCATTACAAGAACTCTGTGAGCTCCACAACACGCTCTCCTTCTTAAGTCCACACAGCTCAAGCTTTGGACTTGTGTCAGGTTACATACATGGAGGACCTACTGTGTGTTTGGTACAGCACTGGGTGTTGCTTCTGTGTTTGGGATTTAATCCTACAGTTCTGTGAAGCCTGTACTCCTGCTATGCTTGAGGGAGATTATGAGACTTAGAAGATAAATGAGTTTTATTTAAGAACACAATCTCTTACACGGCAGACCTCTTTTCCAGTAGCATCTCTATTATAGCTTCAAACAGCTAAGAATGATCCTAGAAGATCAATGCTCTGGGCTAAACCTCTCAAATCTAACTCATAAATGTTCTATGGGAAATGCCTTTCTTTTCAGTTTTCTATCTATCCTCTTTTCTGTAACATAATGCTTAATAGTGTATGGCAGCAGAAGTTTCCATCTTATCAAATTCTGCATATTTAAGAATAAATTCCTCAACTGTCCAGGTGACACTCATGGATCAAATGCAACACATAAGTCCCAAACTGCTATCCATTCTTTCCCTGCTACTAAGGGGGAGGAGTGACTTTCAGGACCATCCTTTTACCTCACAGGGCCTCCTGCTCAGATGCCTGGCTTTCTCCTGCAAGCTTCTCTCTGCTGAGGGAAGGAAGCCTGTCTTTCCCACTCCCAAGTACACACTCCAACCTTTTTCTACACTTGCCTCATTGGAAAATACAAAACCTGCAAACATGACATGGTCAGAATGATCATTGTGCTCACTGAGAGAGGAAACCAGAGTCAAGCCTATTTTTTAAGAATGAGTCAGGTGTTTCTAGTGCCCAATACTAGAAGCTGATGTCCCTGAGCATGCTTAGTGGGAGGTGATTTTCCTCCGATCTTGTGGGGGGGCGTCTCTCAGTCACAGCTGCTCTTGTCAGGGGCAGTGTCCCAGGAGTATAGGATGAGTGACGGAGCCCGACATGCAGCTTTGAAGCTTCCCCTGAAATGCAACCCAGCAAAGTAAAGTAAGAAGTAATTTTAATGATCACCCAAGAGGAACGAACCTTCAAAGGTTAGGAAATTTGAGCTTTAACTTGGGAGAACCACACGAAGCTAAGCTTTCTGCTCTTTTCATCTTAAGCAGGCTCACTCTAAAATACTACAATGTATGCATGTGGAATAAAATTCAGAATCTATAATTTGAAAGCAATATTTTGCTTTCAAATTAAGGTAATATTGGTCTGCTACTTATATTATTAATATAAGTACATTAGTAAATAAAATTTAAAAAAATTTATAATTTCCAGACATATCCAGTGAGTATAACTATTCCCTGGTCAATTGCAGCTGTCTCTGGGCTGGACGATCCTGTACCATGCAAGTGTCAGTTCAATTGCATTATTCAGAGAGTACTCAGGACTGTGTGGATGTGATTCCCACCAATCTCTGCTTTGGGTTGACTAGTTCTCTTCACAAAAGAGATTCCGCCCAATGAGCTGCATCATCTCTAAACAAAATGTAGGCCCTTGAGGTGTTGCCTCATTTCATGAGGCCGCTTGAATCTCATGGAACTGCACACTATCTTATCAGTTGCTCCCAAGAGGTACGCAAAGCTGATGACCCTTACTTGCCCTGTGGCAGCAACTTGTTGAGTCAATAAACTCTGGTCATCACCCATACTCTCCACCTGAGAGTGATGGCATTTGAGTACATTTGAGAGCCAACCCAGTGGATAAAATATGAACATCAGAATTTAATGTTTCTACTGGATGGTTAAGACCCACTACTACTGTGGACTATTGGACTATATTGGGTTATTTTGCTGAATTCGAGTAACTACAATCTTTAGACTGGCTTCAAGTATGAAAAGGTCCTTTAAAGACTTCTCCAAATATTGCTTCTCTAACTGCAGTAGAACACCCATCTCTGAAAAAACAAAATAAAAAAGGGGAATATGTTAGGAGCCATGAAGCTAGGAAATCCATGAAGTATCTGTAGGTGGGACTTGGCCCAGTGCCTAAAGCAAACAAGCTGCCTCACTCCTAGATGAACATCCTTTCTGGTTAAGGTTAGCTATCAGTTGTTAGGCAACCTAGTGTCATGTGTCACTAACTTCACAAAAGTGTAAATAAAAGATCATTCTGTTGTGGAAAAAAAATATGTATATATATGTGTGTGTGTGTGTGTATGTGTGTGTGTGTACACACAAGAGGGTTATCATAGATACACAGCTACTTTCTCTTAGTTCATTGAAAATAAAAGTTTGTACTAATATTGTTTAGACAAGATACATGTCTACATCTTGTCCTCTGAATAACTACTACAAGGACAACAATATACAATGCTTAATTATTGTAACCAACCTACTAACCTGATTTGAAACTGTTTCATTGCTACTTCATCTTTCCTTTCTCATTAAAATTAATAAAAAAGAAAAGAAAAAGAATTTAATGTTTCATATTTCAGTATATATTGCCAGCTACTTTCACAAGGCTCTGTTACAGCTGTTTTAAGCCTATTTAACAAACATCAGCTGACTGAGTCAGTTGCTTATTCATTCAACAAGTGCTGAGCGTTCTGGGATGGCTGCAGAGCTGGAGGATCATGGAAGGTGCTTACTAGAGGTGTAGAGCCAGGTGCCAAGAGTCTTGGTGTATCTGCCCTTTTACAAGTGGCTATAATGATCATGGTACTATAAATGAAACCTAGAAGGAGGAATCTTCTACATGGGGTCTTGATATGCAGTCATGTGCCTTCAGTCAAAATCTGAGAAGCAGGACAAAAGAACCCAAAAAAGGAAGAAGAGGTGGCAACATCAACGCTTCCATCTGCACAGGAGAGGAACCCAAGCTGAGCCCACCACATGCAGGAGATAGCTGGTGATGTCACCAGCTTTTGGCACCATGAAATGGCCTTGTAGGAGGCCACATCTTAGTGTACAGCTGCCCAGCCTGAGGTCTCCCTTTTGGAAACAGAAAGTCACATGGAATTTGGTGTGTCCTGTACTTTCTGTTTGGTTCCCTGTCTGGTACCAACCATGGGACCTTGAGTAAACTCTTGAGCCTGTCTTGACCTATCTCAGAAGATAGCTACAGCACCTATCTCAGTGACTGGCCAGAGGAAGTGTTCCACAGATGTGCACAGATGTGTCACATGCTGCCTACCACTCCTGTCCATGGGAGTAGCTGTGCATGTGCACAAGTGCTTGAACACACACTGTAGGCCTTTGTGTGCATCACACTCCAGGAAAGCTCTCTTGCACACTCAGTCTAGATGAGAGAGGCTCCTCCCTCTGAAGCTAGAGGTCTGATTCCCCAGGGCCTCACCAAACACACTCTGTGGGTTGGGTGGAGTAGGATGACTGACTGCATTTCAAGCCATGGTTAATATTTATGTCTGGACTAGGAAGGAGATGCCAGACCAGCTCTGTGGTGGCAAGTGTTATTCACCAGGCAGCAGAGCAGGCAGTGTTATATCATTCTTATCAGAGACTGGGTACAGAATGCCATCCGTGTGTCACTGTTGCTGTTGCAATGGGCTTCCACACCTGGTTTCCAGGTGGTTCCTTTTGGCTGATTCCACTCCAAAGTTTGCTTTAAGTCTTATTGATAGGATGAGTGTGGTTTGAATGCTGAGTCAAGTCTGCAGGAGAGGAGGTGGAGGAAGACGCAGGACATCTTAAAATAGTCCTGTTCTTGGGTAGAAGTGCAGGTGGCAGAGACAGCCAGCTCCTCCTTCTAGGGCACAGGGAAGCACATTTATGAATCCTGGAGTGAAGTCTGAAGGCTCACTGGAATCATAGGAGTTGTGTTCTCCCCATTAGGTAACAAGAAGTGGCAGGGGGCCTTTGAGATCTTGTCCCCCATTTGCCTTTTGAGATTTTTCTGGGACTTAACAGTACTCAAGACAAATGATGAAATGAAGAGAAAGGATTTGTGCTTCTAAGTAATCAGAGGTTGACTGGCACAGGTCACTAAGGTTAAAAGGGGGTCTAGCTCTCCTAGAACAGTTAAGACATGTGTCATCTACTTCATGCTGTCTGACCCCCTATAGTAGTTGAAATGACTGACAGTCCTGGGAAGTAACAAACTAAGTACTGTATGCAAGTAGCCTGTGGGCCACTGTCGGTCACTTGCACTTCAGTATGAACTAGATCCTGCCTTTGAGTTTGACTTATAGAGTCAGCTATGTTGAGGAGAAAGACAAAAAACAAAACAGTTTGGCACTGTCTTCCAAACACAGAAGATGGGATGTGGTGCCACCATGGAAATTTCCAATTCTGAGATTTTACGAATTATAGGAACTTTCAGCTCTGCTCCCCTGATTTTTCTCCAGGGAAGGTTGTGTTATCTCCCTCCTTGGTGTTAGTGTGAGGATCTGGATCTTTACTAGCTCTCATTTATTTTTAATTTTTTAAATCTTTTATCTATTATTTGGTACAGGGTCTCGCTATGCAGCTCAGACTCATAGCTAATACTCCTGTCTCAGCCTCCGCAGTGCTGACATTACAGTTGTGCATCAGTACACCTGGTTTCGGTGGCTGGCTGAGCACGGCCAGGGGTCTGGAGCTGGCACAGCATGTGGTATCAGGGATTGATCCCAGGTGCTTGTACTTGCCAGGCAAGTGCTTAGACCACTGAGCTATCTCTCCAGCCCACTAATTCAAACAAGAGTTCTTCCACATGGAGTTGCTGCTGAGCTGCAAATGCCCAATTCTGTCCCATGGAATATGTGTTGAAATTATTGGTAACAAATGTCACACAACAGTGTCCTATGGCCTGATACATTGCATAAACACTGACTTAAAACACAGATCTTGAATTTGCTGCTTGTCTTTCAGCCTCCAGTCCATGCTTTGTGCTCTCCCTCTTTTGTTAAAGCCCTTTGCAGAGGAGCATTCTTGAGGCAGGATGGCAGGGTGACCAAAGCACTTGGGTTCAAAGGCTGCCTCTGTTGGTCACCTGCTGTGTGGCTCTAGACAAGGTATCTCAGTTTCCCTGCCTGTTAAAAGGGAATGATAATAGTGCCTAACACCTAGTGTTTCCAAGATCAGAAGTCAGCTAAATAAAACCTCTAAGGCACATAGAAACCTGGGTAGTGCACAGCCAGTGCTCTTTTCAAAACAGCAAGGCTGGGTATCCTTTTAAGTAGCACCAAGCACTCATGGACAACTCCCATGAGAACCAGTCTTTTCAGGCCTCATTGTTGCTTGCCTTAAAATAAGTTATAGGGACTTTATCCTCTTTAGCACATCTAGAACCAGGGCAAAAGTTATTCAAATGCAGAAACACACAGAATTTTGGGCTTCCATTGCGCAACAAATGACTTGCAGTAAGTTGCAGGATAAATATTGAAAAATACCAACAGTGGGTCCGAGAGGAATTTGAGCATCATATTTTGGCAGCCCTTAAGGGCATGCTGTGGCCTGGGAGCATGGGCAAGAGCCTTGTAGCTGGGCTTCTTTTCCATTCTACAGAGGGGAGACAGTCGAGGCATGTGAAGTTCAAGTACAATTCCAATTCCAAAGCTAACAAAGGCACATTTGGAACCCTGACTTCCGTTCACAAAGGTCACCTTCCCTGTTGGGCTTTCATACCCCTGCAAG
Source organism: Octodon degus (assembly GCF_000260255.1). Classification (NCBI taxonomy): domain Eukaryota; kingdom Metazoa; phylum Chordata; class Mammalia; order Rodentia; family Octodontidae; genus Octodon; species Octodon degus. The sequence goes on from NW_004524607.1 coordinate 8,935,202, forward strand.
GGACCAACTAAACCTGACCTTGTCACACCTCAAACACTCCCAGCCATCCACTCCCTAGAGAGCTGAGAGTCTGGGGACGCCTGGGCCCTCACTGTGTCATTAACTGGATATGACCTTGAGCAAGCTGCTGAAACCCCCAATGTGATTCTTCACCTAAGAAATAAGACACCAGTACTATGGGAGACTGAGGCAGGAGGATCACAGATCCAAGCCCAACACAGGCAACTTACAATTCAAAATAAAAAATAATTAAACAAAGCTGGGCATGGTGGTGCACATCTGCAATGCCAGCTCTTAGAAGGCTGAGGCAGGAGAATCACTGCAGGTTCAAGATCAGCCTGGGCTACAAAGTAAGCCCAAGGCCAGTCTGAACTGCATAGTGAGATCCTGTCTCAAAAAGACAATAAAAGAAAAAATTTAAACAGAGCTGACATTGTAGCTCAGTGCTAAGGCCCTGGGTTCAATCCTCAGTACTCTAAAAGTAGTCACAATAGCAAGAGGACTGCCTGCAGTTTCTCTGAGGATGGTGAACTGGGTCCGGAGACACAGGAGGCAGAGTAAAGATGAAAATGAGCTCTCAGCCTTGAACTTGGGAGTTCCTCCCTCCCTCGCTTCTCTGCCTTGGACAGCTGGGATCTTCCTTATGTAACACATTCAGTGAAAGGAGGGCAGAGAGGTAAAAATATTACCCCATGTTTGTAGCCAAGCCAGGACTGTGGTGGGTTCTCAGGCTTGAAGAAGGAAGATGAAGGAGACAAAGGGGAAAATGGAAAGGAACTGAATGCACATAAAACGGAGATGGATTCCGCTGGCCCCGGACTCATCTGTATTCGGTCCTCTGTGTCGCTGCTGGGGCCAAGCGTTGGAAAAGAAGCCACAAGGGGCAGGGCTGGAGGGGGGCACGTCCATCACCATTGCTCAGAGTGTTTAACTTTCCAGAGACTGTCATTAAACAAATTTTAGTTGCAGCCCGACAGCCCTCACAGACATTTGTTGGAAGAAAATTACGAGTAGTTGATTTGTCTGAGGTAATCGCTGGGCTGGGTTCTGGATTCTTAATAGCATTTGGACCTTTGGCCTTTTTTAAAAAATGGCTTGTTAGAAGATTTCTTTTCCAGCCTGTCTTTACAATCTGAGTAGGAGGGGTTGGGGTCAGGGCAGAAAAAAATAAAGAGGAGCCGACATTTAGGGAATTCAGGATCTGCCTTCAGGTGCAGGGAAAGTGAAATGAGTCAGGGAACAAAGCTGGGAGCAGATGCTAAAAGCTGAAGAAGTACCCAGAGAGATTACAGTCACAAGGAAGGGAACCTCTCCTGGGAGTTTCTGGCTACTTCCTGCAGGGAGGTCATAAATTCAGGTTTTATCATTTATGTAGCATGAGGGGTGGGGGGAACGGAGGCTGGGAGCTATGTATAGACTGCTGGGCCGATCTTCCAGACTCTGCAAGCCTCCAAGCACTCAGAGAGTCACGAAGAACGATCACTCTGTTTGTTCCTTGAAGTATAAAAATGGTTTATTTTTAGACATTACGGCAGTTTCTTTTTTCCCTTTAAGTCTGCTGACAGTTGTCTACAGAGACAGCTGGGGAGGGAGCTGCATGCAGCCAGGGCAGGACAGACAGGGGCTTCCATAATGTGGTGGGGGAGTCACGTTGGCCTCAGAACAGATAGCCCGGATGAATGGTCCCATCCTGTGCATCCTCTGATGCACAGTAGCATCCCTGCCCCCTGCCCACCACACACACTGCACCTCCCGTTGAGATAGCCACATGCCAGTCTCTCTTGGGGGCACTGTGTCCCGAGTTGAAACCGCTGCTCCAACATCCCTCCACAGAATGCAGTCAAGGCAGGAAAGCCAACCTTTCTTGCAGCCTCTGCAGTTTTTCTTCCTTTGTCAGCTGTGCCTGTTGACCACTTGTCTCGCTACTGTCCTTTCCTTCTGGTTGTCTTGTGCCACCACTTTTGGGGACACCGCTTCTCTTCCATTCCTGCTCACCTACAGCAAATGACATGCGTTCGACATGCCTCCTCCTGCCGTAACATACAGCAAGGGTGCTGCATGCTATTCTTGTCAGAAAATGTTTGCATTCTATTTACCAAATATATTTCCTTTAAGCACAAGTTTGCCAAATGTGCTGCTTCAGCAGGAGAAAACACATTTCCACACAGTGTTCCCATTTGGCTTTGTTTTTGTGTGGTTTTGAAAGGCAGCACCAACAGGACGTGTTCAGCCTGAGGTCTTGGTGGTGCTTGTTTCTGCATGATGTTAGTCGGCTTTCACAGTGCTTACAGTCCCGGGAGAGTCTAGTGATGTAATTTGCTGGTGGGAGGACTACCTGTCACAGCGCCTACCTGTTATTGCAGTGGGGCAATGCCTGTGAGGGGACACAGCCTCTGACTCGGTAGGACCCCCAGTCTTTGTATTCAGATGCAGTGCACACCTGAGGGAGAGACGTTTTCATCTCAGTCAAGCTACACCATGAAATCCAGGCCAGGCCTGTTGGGTGAGAGTCTAAGGCAGAAATGTTTCATAAGATCTAAATTTAGAATTTGGAAGTGGAATCTGAGCAGAACAAGGAGTGTTTAGAAAGAATAATTATTCTAATGCACAGCTCAGAAGGCCATACATAATCTCTCTCCACTGCCCTTGGTGGCTTCTGCATGCTGAGGTCAGCCTCTCTGGCCCGAAATGTAGGCTTTGATTCCTGCTGCTTCCCTGTGGCCAGTCCCCCTTGGGCTATGCTTGCCTACATCCAGTGTTCCAGAAGAGCCGTGCTAGTTCATCCCTCAGCCTGGACTACCCCTCCCTTTTCTTCTACCTAGAAAGTTCCTGCCTATTCTCTGCCTTGATGATATCAATCCATCTTTAACACCAACTTTCTGCCTAGTGCTGATAATATATTATGGTTCTGCATGTGATATTTTGCAATTCCAAGTATGTAGTCCTCTGAATTTCTGGTAAATGGTATAAAGTCAGCATTTTCTACATGTTTAAATGAACTAATATGTGACCCCAGTCCCATGGAGGTCAATGTTCTGGAGAAGAGATTCTAGAAAATCAATTCACAGAAGCTCAAAATTCCAGAAGGTACCTGAACATATGCCCACCCAACCCATTTCTCTGGGGAAGTCCTGGCCAATGCTAAGCCCACATTCTAGGCTCTCTGCTGCTGTAGAGCCAACCGCCACAGGTATTTTTATCAGGATTTTCTTTTATTATTTTTGCATATATGTGTGTGTAAGGGAGCAGGGCTAGAGATTGAACCCAAACCCTTTCCATTAATCTGCATTCCTAGGCTTTTATTATTTTTATTCTGAGCCACTAATTTGCTTAGGCTGGGTTCATCTGAGTGTCCTGCCTCAGCCACCCAGAGTACTGGAGTCCTAGGCATGTACCACCACACCCAGCAAGGATTTCCCTCGTGTAAGATTTTTGGTGGTCATAGCCTCCTTGAAATTATTTTCCCATAACTGAAAATATGTGTCTTCTTTACTTTTATTCTCCTCTCTGAAGATATAATGTTGATTTATGTTGGGTACATGCAAAACGTGAGTCCATCCCACCAAATCTCAGTCATTGTCAGGTTAACAAAGCCCTTCTTTCCTATGAGTTGGACTCCTTTCCCTACCTGATGAGTTGCACTTCATGCAGACATTGGCATCTGAGCGATGCATAAAAGGAAGGAAAATACAGTTCTGGCACCAAGTAGCCCACGACCAGATGAGACGACCGCCTCATCTGGATGTGCAGCTGTCACAAACATGCCTTGGTGGGGTCTTCCTCTGGGAACTGAGCAAAGCCACCGAGGCACTGGCTGTGACTGCATGGCCCTGGAGGCCTGTCAGCTTCAGTCCCTTGCCACTTCCCCTCTAGGAGCGCTCCTGCTGGTGACCGCTGCTTATTGTCTCCTTTGGGCGTGACAGTGGCAGGCTCCTGAGGCTTTCCACAGCAAGCGTGTCATCAGGTTGAAGTTGGAAGCAAAGACTCAGCCATTTTTTTTTTTTTTTTGAAATAAGCAATCCCGGATGCTGAATGTGAAATGAAACCCCTTAGACCCTGATTAGCACTGGTACCAAGTGCAGCATCATGACAGAAGGGCTTACTATTTTCCAGAGCACAACCACCTTTTTTCTTCAGTACCTCCCAAGAAGCAGCAAGCTAATTGTCAAATCATATTCATTTACAAGATGGAAATCTCACTCTCTCTCTGTCTCTCTCTGTCTCTTTCTCTCTGTCTCTCTGTCTCTATCTCTGTCTCTGTCTCTGTCTCTCTCTCTCTCTCTCTTGCTTTGCCTCACTTGTTTTCTTCCCTTTGTCTTCTCTGTCAAGTAATTCTGGCAAAGATTTCTTAATTTTCCATGGGAAAAGATCCCACAAACCAAGGATAAAACTAATTATAATGACAAATTGGCCAAAATGAGAAAAATGACAAATAATCTGTGGGTTGAAAATTTCCCAAAAGCTAAGAATAAATAGAATGTCTCTTAAAAGTGCCTGGTGGAGGAGGCTGATAAAAGAAACTCAATTATCTATTGAGTTTTTTGAGTCTATGATATCTGACTTTAAAAGGGAAAATAGAGCAAAAAATTAAGGATAGAAAGTAAAATAATAATAGAAGTTCACGAGTCTTTATGAATTTTTAAAGAGAAAAATGCATGCATAGTAAAATACATAGATTAAAAAAAATCTGTAGGCTTGTTCTCAAAAATAGCCAGTTTTCTCTTCTTTACACTAAAGCACCAGCTTAACACTGGGTGCCTGGCCCTCTATTTCTTGCTGTTAGAACATTTAACTGGTTTACTATAAATAGGCATTGTTATGATTTAGATCTAAAATGTCACCCCAAAAGTGTCCTGCATTCCATTCAGCTTTTAAATCACAGGATTGCTACCCTTATCACTGAATTAATCCATTGATGGACTCATAGCTGAATGTGCTGTCATGGTCTGGAATGTAGCTGGAGCTGGTCACGGGGCACGTGGCCTGGAAGGGTTGATCCTTATTCCTGGCTCCTTCTCTTCTCTTCACTCTGCCTCCTGGCTGCCATGGGGTGAGCAACTGTCACCAGGCCCCTCCAGCAGGCCATTTCTGCCTTGGGGCCATCATCTTCCCACTGAACATGCTCAAACCGAGAGCAAAAGTAAGCCCATCCTCTTTGAAGCTGCCACTCCTGGGTATCTCACTCCACAACTAGGAATAGTCTAGTATAGGTACTATACTTTGCCTCCCTGAAATTTCCCTCAATCTCATAAGGAACTTTTGAAAACCAAAATTAATAACAAGTGTTTACAAATGAAACTGTGTGGGGAAAATTTCATGAGAAAGGAAATGAGTTCTGGACAATAGCAGTCAGGAATATGCAGATGGACTCACCATCCTGGGTGTCAGGTCATAGACAAGGTAAGAAAGGAGTAGTAGCAGTAGTCATCGTCATTGTGGTCACCATCGACATTGTAGTAGTCATTGTACTTACTGTGTTTCTAGCATCAGGACATCATGTCACATTGTTTTCACAATCCTTTAAGACATAGCACTGCTTTTATCCTCACTTTACCATGGAAGCAACTGAGGGCAAAATAAATTAAATACTAATATACCAAAGATGCAGAGCTGGGAAGTGGCACAGCCAAGTTCTAAAGGTCTGAGGTCTGGTCCAGTGGGCCTATTATTAGCTTCCAGACCATGCTGCTCCTCAGAGAAGCTGTCTTAGTCCATTTTTGCTGCTGCAACAACATATACTGGACAGAGTAGTTTATAAAGAACAGAATTTATTTCTTACCATTCTGGAGGTTGCTAAGTCTGAGATCAAGGAGCTGGAAAATTTGGTGTGTGGTGAAAGCTCATTCCCTGCAACAGAGGGTGCTTTATATCCACACCCTCACCTGGTGGAACGGGCTCACAGGCTCCCCTGGGCCTCTTCTACAGCAGCATTAGTACCATCCAATCACTTCACAAAGTTTCTGCTTCTTGAAACTGTGCCACTGGGGATACAAATTTTTGGAGGTCACAGACATCCAGACCATAGCAGATCTCGACATTATAGTTCTAATGAGCACAGAGAGCCCACAGGAAGGGCTTGGCGTGTGCAGAGAATGCAGCGACTCTTAGGAGAATCAAAAAGATTTTCCCAAGCAAGCGACATTCTAGGAGAGGCAAGGTGGTCTAACGATAGAAAACTAAATCAGCAGTAGGTATTCACATGGAATGCCCCATTACTATCATGCTGGAGAGTGAATTAATATACACACGTTTTATGCCAAATTGTTTTGCACAAAACCAGAGTGATCTATATGGATTCATTAAAATATGTACACATATATATGAACGATTTTCCTTATGTAGATATGTAAATTGATGTGTTGGGTGAGAGATTATATTTTAGAATATAAAATGAAAATCATGTTATGATTAAATTGTAAAGAACTATATAGTTTTTTTAAAGAACTATAGAGTTTTAAACATTATGAGGCTTGTTTTTAATAATCTACAAGTCAGCTGAATGAGCAAATAAACTCCCTTTGGAAGTACATCTCTCTGGAAGTGGTGCAGGAGACCATCCTCAGCACTGGGCAGTAGTCCAGCTACCCAGGCAACCCAAACTTCACCTGAGGGTGAGGAGTGACTCATTTCATTCACTAAGTCTTTCATTTTGGGGGACTTACTGAGCCCTTTTTCAACGGACATTTTTTTTGCATGGGGCCCAAACCCTGTAGGTTAGCTCTTGGGAGAGTTGGCCATAAGTCTCACGGGCCATATGGTTCACAGGCAGAGAAGCAAGAACTGGATCTTGCAGGCCACGCTGCAAGGATGAAACTGAAGGCTGTCACTTGAAGGAGAACACTGTTTGACATCAGTCTGGAGTAGGATGCCCAAGGGAGTAGGGAGAGCATCCCTGGTCTAGGCCACTGTCGATGTCAAGAAATTAAGGCAAGGATTTCAGACATTGGCTGGAGATATTTTTAAAAGAATAGGTCCAGGACTTCAGGGACAAATCCTGATGGGTGTTTGTAGGCTTTTCCAGTTGCATTTGAGTTGGCAGTGGGGGTCCTGTGAGGGCTCCCATTTGGATGAGAGCTTTGGGTTGTCAATACCGGGGTGCAACATCATACTCATATCAGGGAGAGTTTCTGGCCAATCCATGTACATTATCAGTCCAGCAAAGCTGATGCCATTGTCCTGAAGCCAGGCTTCAATCTCAGGACTCTCTGGCATCAAAATCTCCAATTTTCCTGTTTACTCAGCTGGTTCTCTGAAACCAACCCAAGTTTCAGCTACTGTCCAGAGACTGGCTGGAGACTTCTCTGACCATAAGTCTCAGGGATCTCTCACCTGCATCTGAGCAGCGCTGGCAAAGGTAGAGACCTACATGGTACTAAATACAATGGGCAATGTAATAAAGATGAACAACTGTCCTAGTTGATATCAACACCAGATACTCATGGAGCTCGTGGTGACCTCCAGCACACAGAGCTTCATTCTCTAGAATCTTCCATCTAAAGATGCACATTCATTTGTTTAAATGTTAAGCTATAAGAGGGGAAACTGCAAATTTTGTCCCAGTTATCTTTACCATAATGTTAAATTCCTATAAATTCATTGAAGCAGTAAAGCAATCTCAGAATGAAGTGTGTTGGGTTAGCCCAGGTGTCTGCTGCTGGAATGATTGAATGAATGAATGAATGAATGAATGAATGAATGAATGAATGAATGAATGCCTCCCTGCTCACTCTTAAGGATTAGAGCTACACAGGCAAGCCAAAGAGAAAAATATTTTCCCTTATCTTAAAAGCGAGTCTACTTTGTTTTGTGGGAGGTAGCAATTTATAGACCTATCTACAAATTGTTTTCTAAAGCGCAGTATTTTGGAAGAGCAGATGGAGTACCATACTGTATACACTAGTCATATATTTTGAAATGTATTTCTTTTTGAGCAATTCAGTGCTGCCTTATTTAGCAAAAGGCACTGAAAGATTTTAAAGCAACAATCCAAAGAACACGAGTGGCTCAGTTCCCATGGGCAGACCTGCAGGCACAACTTAGTGCTTTCCAAATTCTGCTCAGCCCACTCCAGCCCTGATCACCCACTTTGCCATAAGGGAGGGAGGGAGGGGAGTGAGAGTCTCCTCGGTCTCTTATAAATCCTCTGGGTAGTACCGATATGCAGCCAGGTTTGAGAATCCAATCTTCTATACTTGTATCTGAGTGCTACCCTTAGTTCCTTATATTCTTGTGACTCATTTTAATCTAAAAAATAATTAGAGGAACAGAGGAAAGGGCACAGCCTTGTTCTTACTCTTTCACATCTACTGTAGGGAGCAGTAGATGTGGAGCAGCTCCCCCGCTGAGAGGAAACTTGACTTATAGATCTCATTTACTCTTCAGCAGAAGTCAAATGAGTTCTATGAAGAGACTCCTCATACATCTCAACCTGCCACTTCTCCTGATTGGAATGCACTGTGCCTCTCTTTCTGTCCCTAAATTCTTGCAAAATGTCTCAAGATTGCATTATAGTCTGGGGGAAATGACAGCTTTAGGCTTTCATTAACTGATTACCACTTGTAAGCAAATGGAGCCATTTCGTTCAAATAGCACTGTAAACCAGGCCCCTCTCTGCGGTGTCTGTGCCTTGTGTAGGAAAGCACAGAGCTACAAGTGCCCACTAATCCCTCCGCAGGTAGAAGACAACAAGGTGTGTATCTCTGAGGAGTCCCGGGAGCTAGATCTGACGCTCTTGGGCTCCAGAAGTGGAAACAGGGAAGAGAACTGGGGAACTGGATAGGAGGCTGGCTACCAACTCGGTCCACAAACTTAACCCACACACACGCAACTTTCATTGACTTTGTATATTATGTAAAATTTATTTGTGAATGGATTGTCCTGCTGGTGGGGGAGCTTGAAAAGAAATGACTCAGAGACCACTAGACCACTTACTGTAAGCTGGTATATTTTCATCGCTGTTTATGTTGCATTTATACAGTGCTTTGCATCTTGAAAAACACTTTCACATTTTTAGAATATATAAGAACTACTAAGGTAGGCTGATTTTAACAGCTGTAGCAAATTTTTCGCACAATCAGAGCTCTGTGTTGCAGAATACGTCCCTCTAGGCAGCAGAAGGGCTGGATGTCAGGGGCGTCGAGGGGATTATCACCAGCTTGGGTAGAAGGTAATCACTAATCTCCCTCCTGTGCAAGGAGTTTATGACTAAGAATGATGAAAGAGGAACGTAATATTAAAAGAACTACCTAAACTAAGCCTCTCATCTGTTGGGGACTGGAAGGAAGGAGTCTCACTTTTATTGGATTCCTTCCCTGGCCTCATTATCATACCAGGCACCACCTTTCATGGAGTCCCTAGAGCTTCACTGGAAGGGAGGGGTTCTCATATCCAGTTTAAAAATGCCAGAATGGAACTTCAGAAAGGCTAAATGTGAAGCTCAGATTTGGTCCAAGACTGGTGCTTTTGGGACTGCGTCACAGTGCTGTATCATAAACGTCACATGAATTTGCCTCCTAAGAAGAAGCAGCTTTGGAAAGAAGTTCTACATAAGCTGTTCTGGCTCACTCTGAGCTTTCTGCTGATGCCCCAACCTTTCTGGTGTGGCAGACCTTACCCCCTGCACATCATCTGACACTCACAGCTACAGTTGTCCTCCTTTTCTGTGCAGTCACTTGCAGTGACTCAGCCAGTGGCACCTCTCCTGCTTCCACTTCTTGAATTGCCCACACAAACCTGTGCTATTTTTAGTTTGCCTTAGGAAGATTAGGAGATAGCAGTGTGGCCTTCTGATCTACCAAGTCATTGTTTCTGCTTTGCTTTCTCTCTTCATTCATGAACTGCTTTTGTATTTCAAAGTGAAGAGGTTTGCAAGACTAGAATCCTCTTCCCACCTCACCATGGGTCCACCTCCGGGAGCCAAATGGGGGTTCACTGCAATCTCAGCTTTGATTTTGTTTTTACGCCTCCAGCTAGAATACCTCCGAGTATGAGATCATTTTCCTCTGCTTGTCTTAAGTAAATGAATAAAAATATTGAATTACTTGGCTAAGAGGTTTTGTTTTAAATGTGCATATATTATGACTTGTGTCCTGGGCAAAACAGAGCAGTTACCGAAAATAGGCACATTTAAGCTTAGTCTTTTATTATTGGGGTCAATTGCTGAAGAAACTGCTGCAATTGAAAGGTGGCCACATTTCACAGCTTGAACTGAAGGAATCTTGCCTTTTGTACCAGGAAGACGCTTCCGGAGGTCATCTGTCTGATCCTTCTGAAACAATGAGAAGTAAAAAAGTTCATTGAGACAGCACTTTGTAACTTAGAACATGCCTTCCTGTGCTTTGTCTGTTTTACCTGAATGACTCTAGGTTCTCTTAAGTTCAGTCCACTACAAAAAGCCCTGAACTTTCTGAGAGCATTAGTTTTGTGAAAGAAATACATGTATAAGGATACATAACAGAATCACCTAGGCCCATCACATGGACCTATTTTGTTTCTTTTGCCACAATCAATACTATGTGGATAAAGAAATAATAGTACTCTTTGCCTTGGGCCAGATTGAGGTGTGTTTAAATTGTTAGTCAGCGGCGTGGCACTCGGGTCAATGCTAGAGGGAAGAACTTCTGAAATTAAGCAAGGTTTTACAATCTCCGATGAAGATTAGTTTATTTGTGAACTGTTTTCTCTCTTTTTAAAGTTTTTTTTTTATTAGTATAAGTTTATAGCACATAAGAAATATATTCAAAGAAGAATCAGTACATAAGCATCCCACATCCTGATGCTTTTTACTACCCGTGCCCCACCATCTTCCCATTTCCCTCTGTCCCCAGAGTCCCTTCCCATCTGCACAGTCTATCTTGTTCTTGCCTATCATCTTGTTACCTTTTCCTCTTAAGATAGTGGCCACTGACATGTTTCAGTTAAAACCCCAGAAAGCCCCTGGGGTTACAAAAGCTCACACATACATGCTTTCAAAATATGAAAACAGTTCCAGGTGATGTATAGAATTTTAAGTTGATAATCCTGACTTTAAATGGGACATAGAGTTTTAAGACTTTAAACAAATCTCTGAGCTGCCAACTTATATATTGAAAAACTGTGCAATATCTCTTTCTACTGCTGTGCATTGGAGAGGTTGACTTGGAACCTCAATTGTTTTTATCACTACAGGTCAATAGAGAAATGAAAATTGCAGTACCCAGAAACTGTGGCATACAGACCCATTTGAACTTGTCTATGTCATACTCAGAACCTTTTCTTCCCGATCTCTATCTTTGTCCAATGCATAAACTTCTCAGGGATGGGCTAGCAGAACACACATTCAAGCTTGGTAGCTGGTTATTGACTGGCTCGTAGCCTCTCTTGTCCCCATTTATTCTACATGGTTGGCGCCCTATTGTCAGAATGTTGTACAACCTGCTGCAGATGGCCAAGCTCTGTGAAGAGGACTTAGTGATGTTTTGCTATAGCAAGGATATTTTCACATTCATATTTTGGTTGTTTGCCTCTACCAGCTCTGTATAAGATCCCACAAAGGCATTATTTTGGTAGATTATCTTCTCCAAACAGCTGTCTTTCTGACATTCTTGTCTCCTAAAGTCCTCAGTTCAAGAGTTTCCAAACAGACCTAAAAGTGAAGTCCTCCCTCCTCTGGTATTTGCTGTGTACTTGCTCTGTGCCTTGTAGGATCTCCTGATGAAGGAGGGTGATGAGAATTCATAAGTTAGACATAGTGTAATGAACATAAAGATCAAGGAAGGATTTCATAGTATGTGTGCCATAAAATGGTAAGTCCATGTGTTTTAGTCATTTTCTACATTACAATTCCCCACCCCAGCAGTATGTTAGGTGCTTCACTGATAGATCTCCAAATAACTCCTGAGTTTGAGATACTTTCACTTGTTGACCAAGGTATACAAAATAATCAACAATGGTAGATGTGATACATGCTTTTATTACTTTCCCATCACTGGGACAAAAAGCCAGACATATAAAATTCAGAGGAGAGGTTTATTTTGGTCCACTGTTTCAGGGGGGATTCAGTCCATGGTAAGCTGGCTCCAAGGAAGAAGCAGCATAGCAGAAGGCTGAGGAAGGCTGCTCAGCCTTTGGCAACCAGAAAGCAGAGAAGGAAAGAGACAGGGACAAGAACAGATTCTTCTAGATCATACCACCCATGATCCACTCCTAAGCAGGCTCATCTCCCATCAGCACATTCAGCCATGAGCTCACCCATGGATGACTCCACAGATAAGTACAGTGCCTCACAATCCCATCACCTTTCAAAAGCCCTACCTGTGGACGCATGAAACTATGAAACGGGGAACATTCTAGATCCAAACTGTAACAGTGCCACACGTATAAAAGCAAAGAGGAAAAATATATTTATTGAGCACATCCTATATTTTTGGTGATTTTTCTTACATTATCTGATTTCGTACTGCTAGCTAGGTTTTCAGGTGTGTGTCACATACCTCACACTGGATTACATGCCTAGCGCCCCCCCCCCTTTTTTCTTTCTTAAATTTGAGACAACACTTTGCTAAATCCCTAAGTTGCTCTGACTGGACTTAAACTTGTGATTCTTTGTCCTCAGCCTCGTAGAGTGCTGGAATTATAGGCTCGTTCCACCACACCTGGTTCTTATGTCGTTTTTACCAAAACTGCTAAGAAACTTACCCTGGTACTTCCCTTTTCTGGAAGGGGACTTTTCAGATCAAATACATCTAGTTAGTATCCCCCAAATTGCTGGTTATGTTACTAAATGATGTAGATTTCATCCCTTTCACAACTTAACACTCCACACAAATGCCAGTAAGTTTCCACACATTGAAAAATTATTGTCTATATGAAGCAACGTGGGTACCAGCATTTGTCAGATGGCCTTCCTCACAGAACAGCTAGAGTAATACTCATTTAGCTTACTCGTGCTCTTTTGGTGGTGTTTATCCAGCAGTCATCACTCATGTTTGCTCATGAGGTGCTCAGATGGGCAGCCAAGTGCTGTATTCTCCACTGGGCCTGGAGTCTGCTTGGTTTGTCATTGACAAATGATGTGTGGAGAGGGAGCAGTGTGCGGGGCCACCTCAGAAACCCAGTTAGCCAGAGACAGATAGCTGGAAGTTGGCTGGTGGCAGAAGAGTGGTGGGCTCTTGAGAAAAGGAGTCATTTAGAGACACAGATGTGACTGCTGGCTATACTAACTAGGTGGAGGTGCTGGTTCTAGAGTAGAGGGTGTTTTCTCGCCTAATGTCTTAGTGCATACCCTAAGATCAGCTCAAAGGTATGCAACTGATAATACATGTGTTCCTTGACTTATGACAAGATCACATCCTAGTAAACCTATAGCAAGTTGAACATGTGAGACACCAAAAATGCATTTAGAGAGGCATGGTGAGATGCACCTGTAGTCTCAAATAGTCAGGCAGGTGAGACAGGGATCCCTTGAGACTATGAATTCAAGACCAGCTAGGGCAACACAGTGGGACCCCCATCTAAATAAAATGCAGTTCATACATTTAACCCAACCAGACACCATAGCTTTGCAGCGCAGTGTCCTGGACAGGATTGGTTTTTGCCCTTGGGGTCATGTGCCTAACTGGAAGTTACAGCTCACTTGCAGCTACTCAGTGTCAAGAGAGAATCATATCTCACATCATTAGTGCAAGAAAAGATCAAAATTCAAAGTACGGTGCCTACTGAGTGCATGTTCTTATATGCCCTTCACAAAGTCAAAACATTATAAGGCACTCCATCATCAGCTGGAGACCATCTGTATTCATAAAATCATATCTTACCGCTGTAGGAGAATCAGAGAGGATTTTAAAACTACTTTGGAAGATATTATGCCAAAATAGGAACCATTAGTAGTCTGTTTTTTTCTTTATAAAATGGATTTTAAACTGAAAAATGTTTTAGCTCTAACTCCCTTTTGTACTTACTTTGTCTTGTGTATTTTCTGTCTTTCATTTGCCCTTCTCCTTCCACTCACCATGTTGGTTGGCACCCATTTCTTTACTTACTTTTTCTCTTTTGTGTCTCTTTCTGGTATTTAGTTGGGACAATAAGAACAAGATGTACTGATCTTAAAATTATATCAAGAAAATGTTTCAGCTCTACCTGGGGTGCTATACTTTCAATAAAATGCCAAAACTGAGCCCAGAACACTTTTTCTTTTCCTTTCTAGAATATACTCTCTAGCACTATAAGAAGATTATTTCCTGGAAGAGAACACATTTCTCTATCTTACTTACTCTCTGTTCTGTTGGAAACTTCTGCCCAGAAGCTTTGGAGGGTCTATTTCTTAAAGATATAAATAAGTCCTTCTTTTGAGGGGATTTTCTTATGGGCTCATCCATGTTAATCAAGTAAAAGTTATAATAATATCTGAATTCACTGGGGCAGGGGAGAAGATATAGAAATGTTAAAGCATGTCCCAAAGGCTTCTCAAGAGGAAGTCTGAGAACAAACACACAAATCCAGGGAGGCCCCAGGCTTAGCCAGTACTCTTTGATTTTTATCAGTTTATTCTTCTGCTTAAAGATCTTGATTTCGCCACTTCTGGCAAGATGTAGGTCAAGCTCATCAATGTGGCCATCCTGAAGGCACACAGGTTGATCTATACCTATCTTCCACCTTTTACCTCTTCTTCAATGAATAATCGTCCAAAGCTCCTTGACATTCTTTCATTTAGTCCTTACACCCCATTGCAAGGTCTGTACTGCTTTCTTTGGTGCACAAGGAATCTGAAATTTTAAGAGGCTCACACATTTACCTTGGGGGACACAGATGGTAAGTGAGTGAACCCAGATCAAATGCAGTTCTCCTGATTCTACTGCTCTGCTTCAATTCTCTAAAACTAAACCAATCTTCAGCAGTTGCCTCTCCATTGAGATAGAAAGCTCTACTCATCCCACCCCTCCCCACACACTCCCATTTAGACTGGAATCCTATCTACCCAGCAGGACCCATGCAAAGGCTGCTCTCTCCGTATAGTGTTTTCTGATCGCCCAACTAGGAAGGGTGTTCCTTCATACCATATAGCACTTGGAAGCTATCATTTGCTATCAACACCTGTAGCACAGATGGAACGGAGAAGCTAGCAGTTATAAGCTTTGGGTTCAAAGCTTTCCTCTGCCAATTTCTTGGAGCTGACTTTGAATGAATCACTTAGTTCTGTGTTGACGTGTGCTGCCACCTGATCTCTAAAGTCTCATCCACCCCCAAATTCCAGGCTTCTTTATGTGGGACCTTACCTTATGAGTATGCTTGAACCTGTGCCCACTTCCCCCTCCTACGCCCCTACTCTAGTAGATTGGCTTCTGGGAAGAGGGGAAGTCCAGAGTCGTTAGGAGACGCTTTGGCTCTTCCACTCCACCTCACTCCCATTTATTTCTTGTTGGGTTTCCTTTTGTCATTCACTCTTTTACTTACAGCTGGCATTGAAATTTCTTATTACTTTCCAAGATCTTTCATGAAAACTTCTGAAGGACTCACCTCTGCTTTTGAAAAATAGAGTTACTGGTTCAGATTAAATTCTTAATGATAAGAACTCTTCATGTTTTATATGCTAAGCAATTAAGAAAAAAGACTTTTACAATGTGAAGTTCTCATTGAAAGAAATGTGGGCACATTCCAGGAAGCACTCCATAACATTTGTAACACCACAGTTCTTCCTGTATTTCATCAGTCCTTAGGCTCCTGCAGGTGCAAATCCATGATCACCAGCCTACATAGGAAAGGAGCTAGTTAGCAACCAGTGGAAGTCGCCAAGCTCCATTTTGGTCTCACAAGACTGTCAGCTTCTGCACCCTCTTAGAGACCTTGTCCTCTTTTCTTTGGCCACTCTCAGCTCCTGCAGATGCTCAGTCCTTCACTTTCACCCTTGTTATCATCATATACCACCCTGTGAAGTAGAGATGGCCTTGGTCTTTCCCACCCCCCGGCCCATTCTTTGGTCTCAATTTTACTCTCTGGTTGTCCGTGCTCATTTGCAGACTTTTTCATTACAATAATAACAAAGATAAAATTCTCAGATTGGATGGGTTTTATTTACAATTAACATTTTTCTTGCTGTTTTACTACTTGAGGGTCTACCATTCATGAAGAAATAAGTATTTATCAGTAATATTTTCACCTGTATAGTATAGGAGCATTCATAGCTGCAGATTAAAGTGAAACACATGGCCCATTCATCTTTCATATTCTGAAATAGCTCTGCTGTAGTCATTGAAAGTGTAGGCTTTCTAATTACAAAATGTGGATTCAGGTACCTTCCATGTTATTTACCAAATTCCTCTAGCCTATGTCTCTGGACCAAGGGGAATGGATATCTCTATTTGGTGGATTGTGTGAAAACATCATAACTTTAATGATACCAAGAGCATTATGCCTGTATTTAGCAGATACTTGGTAGACAAAGTAATTTTGATTTCAGTCTGGCAGAGAAAAGATGTTTTCCATGTGCTCATCACACTTGACCCTGTAACTCCCCTTAAGTGTGTGTGGCAGAGAGGGTGGTTGGTATTGCCTTTGCTTTCAGTCTTGAAGCATACTTTTCAATTCAAGAAGGAGTTAAGTGGTGAGGTTCAACATAACATGAGTACCTTTCCTTAAGTAAAACTTTGAGTACTGCTGTAGGGCAGTGTAACATTTACTTATTTTTGAAGCTCGTTGTCGCGGCCACTTTACATGATCATGTTTTCTTTTTTGCTTTCTTCTTTCACACTTTATTTTTTTTTAAACAACATTGACTGTCCTTAACAGCGCAGTCCTCTGTTGCTTAACAAGAGGGGCACAATATAAAGTGTTTGCTAGTAGGTGATCTCATTTTTGTGTGAACATCACAGAATGTGCTTACACAAAGTAAGATGCTACTACATCGTGAGGCAGCATGATCTTATGGTACTGCTGCCATCCTAAGCAACACATGACCATACAGCGGGACTCTAATACCAAATCTATTCTTTTGCAAATTATTTTATTTTTCTTTAATGAATGAGTAGAAACCACATTTTTGTTACACAAATCAGAGTTACTTCTAAAAACAACTCAAGTGATCTCCCCAACATTATTAGAAAAATCCTAGAGATGGATTATAATCAGAATTTTTCTAGAGCTACAGAACCTCTGAAATTTTGAAAACCTTCTTTGCTAAGCATCCAAAAGGTCTATAATTTGACCAGTGTCTTCCCACTGTTTTCTCCTTCCATAGCCTTGTCAGTTCCTTTTGAGTGACTGTTACTGTTTTCTGGCTCATGCCTGTGTCCTTATCCCAAACTCTACACCATTTTTAGAGGTGTCTGTGTGAGCCTCCATAATACAGGTTGTGAGCATGTAGGAATACTATTTAGCAGCTAAATCTAACAATTTTGTTGTTGTTGTTTTGGTGGTACCAGGGATTGAACTCAGTATCTTGTGCTTGCTAAGCAAGTACTTATTCCACTGAGCTATCTCCCTGGCCCCTGAACAATTTTCTTTCTTGAATAATTTTATTGAGAGACAAATAGCAATGAGACAGTTTTAAATTGGTAGGACAGTTTCAGTAATTAACACATTGCATGCTCTCTTCCTAGTGGTTATTTGCTGTACAAGATGCAGACATGATATCCTATCTATAAACACTATTAGAACAAATCCCTCTATTCATTAAGAGAATGTAACTATGTATCTATCCTAACCATTTTGAATACACAGATCCAAAATGGGCATTCATCTGTATCCCCTTTTTGGTTTAGTTCCATCATTTGAATATTATAGGTGTGTTAACTCAGCAAAATATTCTAAAAGAGTCTGGTAGTCCATAATAGTATTGGGTCTTCCTCTTGACTGGCAGTGTCAGAAATTGTTGACCTGAGTCCTCTACAAACAATTTTCTTGATGACACAAAATAGAAAATAAATTCAGATCCTAAAAAGCCTTGAGCCAATTATCAAGAAAGTTTTGTTTGTTTACTTGCTTGCTTGTTTTTAATGGACATTGGGACTTTTAAGAAAATTTAATCCAAAGTCATTGACCCATCCTCTATATCAATTAAGATAAACCTTAAAAAGGGTAATAAAAGAAAACAAGAGATAAGAAAAAAAATTCATAGTATTGTCCTGCTACAATGTTGTATATAGATTGATTTCTAAACTTTTGTGTTAAAATGTGTGATTGTTTTTTTCACATTCTACAGAGACTTAAATTTTAGAATATCCATGGTTGCTGGAAAATAGCAGTTCCATGTTAGGTCTAAGGCGTTTGATATTCAGATAGTGATGTTAAGCTCAACTGCCTCTGTTACAGGGTAATAATATCACTAAGCTTCTCTTCTGGATGGTTAACAACTAAATCTTACAGACCAAAAATTAGAGAAATGGAAGGGCTGTGAAGGATAGCCAATATTTTGGCCCTAGCACTCCAAAGTCAGTGAGGACTCAGGACATAAAAGAAATGTGTTGTGACATCATATAACTCAGTGGTGCCCCAAATTTCCTAATCAAGAAGATTATGGGGTCACAGAGGAAAGTGATCGACAATGTATAGTGTGCCTAAGGAGAGTCACCTAGAGAGAAAACATTCACTCAGGCTTTCACAGAGAGCAAATTGGTCAAGCAATGGCCGTGATACATCCAGATGGCTGACACTGACAAAAGATCTACAAGGTGCTGTACATTGTTACAGTGTAAATCCTGAGGGGATTTGACTGACCTTTTCAGGTACAAATGTTACATTTTTAGTTATATATGTCTTACTTTAACTTGGTCTTAACCACCCAGCAGAAAAGTGTAACCAAGAGGTATAAAAAGCAAAGCTATATTAATATGATGAGCTATAAAAGGCTCAAGTCAACAACTTCAGACACTTTCCAACTGTGCTGATAACTCACTACTATTATGGACTATTGGACTATATTGGGTTATTTTGCTAAATTCAAGTATGAGCAATCTTTGGTCTGACATCAAGTATGAAAAGATCCTTTAAAAACTTCTCCAAATACAGCTTCTCTAACTGCAATGGAACACCCATCTCTGAAAAAACATAATGAAAAAAGGGGATATGTTGGGAGCCATGAAGCTAAGAAATCGATCAAATATATGTAGGTGAGACTTGGCCCAGTGCCTAAAGCAAACAAGCTGCCTCACTCCTGAGATGAACATCCTGTCTAGTTAAGGTTAACTATCATGACACCTAGTGTCATGTATTACTAACGTCACAAAAGTATAAATAAAGGACAGTTTTGTTGTTATAAAAAAGGATAAAAATATATGTATACACAAGAGAGTTAAGATAGATATACAGCTACTTTCTCTTAGTTCATTGAGAATAAAAAGTTTGTATTAGACAAGATATCTTGTCTGCATCTTATCTTCTGAATTACTATGAAGACAACAATATGCAATGTATTAATTACTGTAAGCATCCTACTAACCTGTTTTAAAGCTGTTTCATTGCAATCTTTTTTTCTCATTGAAATGAATTAATTTTTTTTAAAAAGATAAACTTGTGAGTTCCGGGAGCCCCCAGACCCAGTCCTAGCCCAGGTCC
>NW_004524607.1:8961660-8980304 GCF_000260255.1 Octodon degus
GAAGAATATATGCAGTGTATTATTTGTTGAAACTGTCCTTCCGATATGATTTGAAACTGTCTCATTGCTATCTGTTTGTCAATAAAACTTTGAAAAAAATAAAAAAATAAAAAATAAAAAAGATAAACTTGTGCCTACCCGAGTCATCTGGGTGTCATTGCAAATGCTAAATCCACCTGATTGGTAATGTTTCTTCATGGGCAGAATCCTCCTTCAGCAGAACGAAAAAGATAATGTAGATTAGTGATGTCTGTCATGACTATGGGCAAGAGGGATAGTGGTATGTGGGTTGAAATTGACATCTATGCTGTTTCATGCATCACATACATCAATAAAAATAGGTGCCATATGCCATATTTAGGTGAAAGTTGGAAGGCCCATGGCTTTTTATAGTGGGCCGTTTTATCTTTTGTGGGATAGGGGATCAAACCCAGGACATTACATTTGCCACACAGTTGCTTATGCTGCTGAGCTATCTCCCTGGCCCTAGGCCCATGACTTTTGGAAAGAACGGGAACAGACAACTTCACAGGTTTGCAAGGTATGTTCAATGAGCAGGAAGTATGAGACAGTGTGTGAAGAAACACAAGAAGCATTTCAAATCTTCTTTGGGCTCCTTAGCTCCCAACTACCCAGTGTCTGTCCAGGTTTTGCAGAGTTCAAACACTTTGTGCTGTTTTAATTGGCTGAGCTTTGTGGCTATGGTAGGTGACAGACTCTCCTTTAACAATAATAAATGGCTTGCAATTACTTTACTTTGGAAAGTGCTCTTCTGCCCTGGGACATTGCAATAACTAGCCATGGAAAAGAAAAGGCCTGGGGATTTATGAGGTGTCCTGATTGTCAGCCATCTGGGAGAAATACAGCAGGACGTTGGTAGAGCAGTGTGCTAACCAGAGTTAATCTATCATTCCCTTGCTATCAACCCTCTCTCCTTCTGCTTACAGTGTCACCAGGATTTGACCCTTCCCTGCAGGACGACTTGCTAGAAATCAATTTTTAACATGTACATTTAGAAATACCATCTTGTTGACCTTCATCCAGTGTGCTGGATGGTGATAGGTATGGTGGATTTAAAAATATACAGAGTGATTTTAAAAAAGTTAAAAAGAGGAGTAGTCTTTACAGGGCTCAAGGTCCTCCTGGAGAGTGAGTAACTAATTTCAATATATTTTGAGAAGTATGATCATTGGCAATACAAGATAAGAATAGAAATAGATGTATATGTAAAAAAAAAAAAAAAAAAAAAGAACAATACTGACAGCCCACGCCATAAAAGCACTTAGTGGGGCCTATTGCTCTTATGTGTTTACACTTCAGCTGTGCTTGGGGTTTCTCAGGGACTGGGCATGGGCACTGGGTCTGGTTCACTGCATGACCCACACCTTATCCAGTGGTGATCCCATGCTAGTTGCTTGATAAATGTTAGCTAAACAAATGCAGGACCAAATGTGCTTCTCGAACTTTTAGTCCAACACCAGGAAACAATAATTATTAGACAATTTAGAAAATCAAAACATTTATTCTTAAGATAGGCTAGTGATAATTCACATATTAGAAAATTAGAATGTGAACCATAGTGATTTCAATGTCCTGGCAGAGAGGACAGACGACTTATATCATGAGTCTGGTGTTTGCTAAATGGATGAACGTATTGATGAAGGTTGTCAAGAACAACCTTGCTTACTAAGTTGGCCCTCTGTATTTATATGCCCCTCATCCTCAGGTTCAACCAATCTGAGATCAATTACTATTCCAAACATGTTTTGCCTCTGTGGGAAGCATGTACAGACTTTGCTTCTTGTCATTATTCCCAAAGCAAGGTACTATGACAACTCCGTACATAGTAGTGTCATTATGTTAGGTCTTATGTGCCATCTAGAGATGATTTAGAGGACATGGGAGGTTGTTGGTAGACTATCTGCAAACTCTACACAAAGGATCTGAGCATCTTTAGATGTCAATGTCTACAAGGGCCCATGAAGCCAACGCCCCTAGATACTGGAGGATGGCTGTCTCTATTAGCGTCTTCACCTGTGAACTCTGGCATCCAGCTGTGTGGCTGCTTCCTCTCCCCTCTGTCTCTGGACAGGGGTATACCTGCAGCTGCACATGGTTGCTCTGTCTTGGCCTAGCAGGCTCACTGAAGTGTCTTGATTTCCTCTGGGCTCTGCAGCATGGTCTGGTGGAAGAGCTAGTTTGTGGGAGCCAAACATTGCTTTTTCCACTCCATTTCCCCATGGTCTCATCTGAACAGTCTGTTTAAGAAAAGTTTATTAAGTCTGCCTTCCAGAGGGCCAGATTGTCCCATTTCATTTGTCACTATTTAACAATGACTACAAAACAGGCTGAGAGATCTGAGCATGCAGGCATTCAGATTTTACCCTCAAAATGAGACCTGAGACATTTCATTTATTTCTTAAAGGTGACTAATCTTAGAATCCTTGGAACCTGATGTCTCAGGGCCCACTGATACAGCTCTTCTGCATCTTTCATGTAGCTTTTTCACTTACTCATTCTATAATTGTTTATCAAACTTATACTTGATGCTAGGAGCACAAAGGTAAAATCCTCACCTCCACACAGGCTGACACACAGCAAGAGAGGTGAGAGAATCAGCGTGTTATCCTTTTCCCAGGCCTGGAAAGTTGTTGGAGTGGAGAAGCGGTGGTGATCAGATCTTGGTTATGGGGGTAGGTGTGTGGTTATGGGTGCGGCTTGTCACTATTGAGGTCATCTGGGAGCTGCTCATCATTTTCAGCAACTTGTATTTCGGTACAATGATTTTGTAACTTAAAAACAGAAAACCCATCCAGGCTCAGTTCCTTCCTCGCTGGGACCCCATCCTGATCTGCGGCACTCCTGGTGAAGTCTAGCAGTGCTTCCTTCCCCTGACCCCATTATGAGGCAGGTAAAGCTGGAAGGGACCAGCATCCCACTAGCTGCTCCAGTGGAGGAGACTTTCCAGTGAAAGGTCATCTTCTATTTTTGTTTTCTAACTTTTTTCTTTCAGCCTACCTATTTTGCAATATATGGATAAACTTTGAAAATGGGCATTAGAAAACTGTAGCAGGATCATTCAAAATGTCTAGTCCTTTTCAGTCTTTGCTGAGACAAAAATCCATGGTGAAAGACATAAGCAGCCAGTTAACAGGAGAATAAATAAAAATAATAAACAAAAAAAAATGTCTAGTCCTTCTACCCACAATCCTGTGGGGAAAAGTCTGAAAGGAAATCATACACACACACACACTCACGCATGCACACAAGCACACACACAGTCTCATGTTTTGACTGACTCCCTTGACATGTTGTTTATTTAAGGCTGTGGATTAAATGCCACCCACTAATGAGATTTGCTCAGACTTCTCTTTGCCTTGGGCGGACTCCATCAGAGGCTGGTGAAAATAGCTTCCTGTTGTCCAACCCGGGTCTTCAATTAGCTAACCAGCAAATTTAGCCTGATTGCCATATTAATTTGGCTCCTGCTTCAGTGGGGAAAAGCAGTTTGTCACACAGCTGCTGGCTTCCTGGTCTCTCTTTCCTCAGGGGCAGGAGAAAACAGTGATCCCAAACCTCACCTCTCTGGCTCTTCTCGGAGATGGGCCTGCCACCCTGCAGAGGCAGACGGACCTGAGGAGGATGCTATATCCCTTTACTCTCTTCTCCAACAAACTGAGCCTTAATTGATTTTCAGATGAATCACCAGCTGAAAGCTTTATTTATTTTTACTGACTAAAAAAACTCTTAAACCTTATATTAAAATGCCTTCTGGGGAGAAGCAGGCCAGTTGTTAAGTCTTTGGAACAGAGCATCTCCTGGTTAGCACCTGAGCTGGAGCTCAGGATCAGGTGTTATATAACCTGTTACTTTAGAACCCTCAAAGCCTAGCATTTGGTTTATGGTCAGATCTCAGGATGCTGGAGGCTGCCTGAGCAGCGCTACCTGCTGCCCTTCCCTTCTGTTTTCTGAGAAGCTCAAAGGCAGCAAGGCTGTGCTGACTCCCTTCCACTATACTGGTGCCACTCAGCTCAGCTTCCAGGGTGCCCTGGATAAGTCACCTCCAACTCTCATGATGGCCTCACTTAGCTCCCAGCCTTGTGTGAACACTGACAGCCACAAGTCTGCCTGCTTGGCAGCCCGACCCCAAACACGTGTCTGGGGAAACTGACCTAGATTGGTGCCCAGGGAGTTGCTTTGGAGAACACTGGCTGCCGTTGTGGAAGAGCAAGTAGGCAGAAGCCTTGAGCCCCCAGTGAAGGTAACACGAGAGGGACCCACCCACATGGGCTGACAGCAGGCATGGTCACTCCATCCGGCCCTCAGTCAGGATACTGATGCTGTCTGTGCTGGAGGGGAACTGTGGGCAACAATGAGCTCAAGTCTCAGCTCCTCCTGTGGCCTCTAAAGGTCTTACTGGGCAGCACTGAAGTCAGGAGTGGCCCTTCCCTCCTTTTGCTGCAATCGCAGTCTTCTCCCCTCTCCACTTCTCAGCCCCATGGTACATTTGCTCTTCTGGGGACCTGAATAAAATACCACCCACTTCTAGCACCCGTTGTAACAACAAAATCAGACCAAAGAACATCATAAATTTTGTTATTCTGTGTGAGTTAAGAGCTACTGATTTTAGAGGCTATTTCTTTTGATCATTTTAATCATCAGTCATACTGATGTCAAACACATACTTTTTTCCATAGCTACTATATGCTTAGACAGTACAGGCTCTAAAGATAAAATAGTAAATGAAGAGGACACAGATCATTCCATTATGACCCAGTCCAGGCTAGCTTGGGAGAATGGGGACAGTGACCTTGATGCTAAGGGTTATCAAGAGTGGGAGCTTCTGATCTCCAATTTGACCAATGACCAGGAAGATATGTGTGGTAGGTTGGAGGAAGAACCAGTCTGTAGGCTCCAGAGTGGAGTTCAGACACGGAGAAGTTCGTAGTAGAAGAAGATCACGGGGTACAGGAACTGGGCCCATTTAGGACATCTGGGCTGGAGGGGAAGGTTGAAGCAACATTTTCAAGAGGCTAGGGCTAGCCAAATAGCTCAGCAGATTAAAGCGCTTCCTTAGGCAAATGCAGGGGTCAGGAGTTCAATCCCCAGGCCTGCCATGCCAGCCCCGCCCCGCCCCCGGGCATGCTGAGAGGGTGATTGAGATTGGGCATGGTGGTGCATGCCTGTAATCCCAGCACTTGGGAGGCTGTAAACAGGAGGATCCCTATGAGTCTGGATCTACACAGTGAGATCCTGTAGACCCTGTCCAAAAAAGAAAAAAGAGGCTTCTCTGCCTGCAGAAGCAAGGCTAAGCCACATGGGGGTTTTAAGCAGACAAATGATGAGATCAGCTTTGTACTTTGAAGTAAGTGGGCTGCTCTGAGGAAAGCCTGGAAGGGTAGCATCTGTTTTTGGATACACTGGAAAGGTGGCAGGTTGAAGTCCAAAGGGGGCCATGTGAACAATGTGAAGTAGAGGAGCACAGAGCCAGAGGCACAGCCAACAGCACACCGTCCTGCACCTGCACCTTGGGATCTGCAGGGCACACTTCCCAGCTTTCATGAAAAAGGCCCCCGCTCCTGTGACGACTGCTGCAGAATGCATCATTGTACCCAAACCAGTCCAAAAGCTGCACAGCAGTCACAGTACAGGGAGCAGGCCTCACGCTGCCAGTGGTTGCATCGCAGAACTGTAACCCAGAAGAATCAAACAATGCACAAGGTCCAATCTGAAGTGAACTGTTCCCTTTTTTAGCCCATGGTTCTCCCCTGGTAGTATAATATACCACAAGCTTGCCCTTGTTGGATGTGAAATGCCATCTTACAGGGCAAGAGTTGCAAGTACTTCACTACCCACATCAAGCATGGTGCTGGCCTTTGGTTCTACATTGGAGATCAGAAGGCCATTAGACTCACACTAGAGAAAAAGAGACAGGAGGAAGTTAAAGGACTTCATTATGGCTTAAATCTAGACATCTTCCGAAAGCTTCATGTAGCAATAGATGGGGCTTTGGGGAGTTGGCTGGAGCTAGGGTCTGTGAATGGGATTAGAGTATGTGGCACTCAATGAGTCTACTGATTAAAACGGGCATAGCTTTGTTGTGGCTGAAGACAGAAGCCTCACTCTAGGGTTTGGCTGCACCACCCTGAGGGGTTGTAGCCTGGATGGGACAAAAGGGAAAGGCAGGCTCACTGCTTGTTGCATTGTGGCTTCCCTGCCTTGTGCCTGCCACAGCATAAGCTGTTTCTCCCCTGCCATGCTGCCTGCCTTGTAACCAGCCAACTGTGGACTAAAATCTCTACAAAGTGTGAACTGAAATTTATCTTTCCTCCTTTAACTTGTGTCTGGTATTGTGTCTTAGCAATGACCAAAGCAACTAAGATAGACTTACTGGGCCTTATTACTGGATACCAAAATGAGGTTACTTCCTTTGTGATAGCCAGAGGCACTTTTTGCATTTATGAATGAACAAAATGTTTCATATTCAGCCATTATCACATGGTGAAATGGAGAGGGGTTAGAGGGTGCACACAAGCTGAGATGCCTGAGTGACTGGCTACAAAGCATTTTCTCTTCATTTACATCAACCCTGACCCACAGAACCCTGGGCAGGCCAAGTCTCATTGTGACACCCTTTGCCCTACTGTATCACCCTCCTTCCAACTTAGCCCTGGAAAGAAGCCCCCCATGACCTCTGGCATCTTAGAACATCATCTCAACCCTCACAGACTTGATTCTTTAGGTTTTAGAAAAGTGTTCTTTACAGCACTGCCAATAGTCTTTTAGTTCTGCAAAACACCATTTTGTTATTTAACTCTACATATGAAGAGTGGGAGCCTAAGACTCTCTGACATTGAACATAATCACTCATTAGTACAGTCTAGTAGGCTATGATACAAGTAAGAAATACAGCCTACCTTCCAAGGACTTATGGTCTAGATGGGGTGAAAAGTATACCAGCAAGCTTAACTGCTTTCCAATAATGAAATTAACAAGAATATGAGAAGAATCAGAAGAGGTGCCAAATGGTTTGCTGAGGTTAATGGTCCTCGCAGTTGAACATCAAAATCACTTGGAGGCCAGATCTACTCCTAGCATTTCTCATGCAGTAGGTCTCAGGGTGTCTTATGGGCCTAGACAGCTGTATTTCCAGCAAGTTCCCTGGGGGTATGAATGTGGCTTAGGAAAAAACTGTCAAAGATGTTTTTATAAAAGAAACCTCCCACATAAGTGACTTCCTCCTTGAAGTATCAGTTGCTTTCCCATTGCTGAAACAACCCCAACAGAGTCTTAATTTGGGTCACGGTTTCAGGGGACTCAATCCATGATTTGCTGGCTCCAACCTAGGAAGGTCAGGGCAGAAGGGGAGAGTGGAGAAAAACTGCTTAGTTCATGGCAACTGGGGAACAGAGGATAGAGAGAGAGGGCCCAGGGACAATACAGCACCCAAGCTCAGCCCTCTGTGACCCACCCAGACAGGGATTCCACCAATTGTCTGCATGTGTATCAAGCCAATCAAGTTGACACAGGCTAATTTACCCACCAGTGTCCCAGCGCACTTTACATTAATGAATTCCATTGCACTCGCCCAAATCTTGTGGTAGCTTTTCATTAGTTATATATATTTAAAAATTCAAATGTTTCATCTTAGTTATCAAGACCACCTACATCTGACCCAGCCTGCCTTTCAGCCACACCAGGAAACTGCACCTCATGTATCCAGCTGCAGCATACTGCTGGACCCTCTTCCCTACCCACACCTGTACTCTACTTCTCCCTCTGAGGCTGTTCCTGGTGTCTTCCACCAGGAAAGTCTTTTCCTGTGTGCCTCAGGTGGCTACATTGTGACATCTCCTCACATTGTCCTCATCCTGCCAGCATTTGAGAAGAGATCTATTTCTGGCATGAATGTATGGCCCTCTGCTCTGCTGGGACATCATTTCCCCTGTCTAGTGAGGCCAGGATGTGTCTGACCCACTTGCCCAGGCAAAGAGCTTATTCAGCAGAAGGCCCTGCATGGATAAATGCTGTGGAAACTATTGTGAATGGCTGCATGAATGATACTGGGTGACAGACAGGATTGGAGAAGGAATGAGATAGTAGACAAATGAACCACCAGTCTCTATTTTGTGCCTTACACCTAGGGCCAGGTACTCTGATGACTTCTTCTCTGCTCTCCAACAAATTCTTTTTTTTTTATTTTTGAGACAGGGTCTCACTATGCAGTTCAGGTCTCCTTATGTATCCTTGAGTTCACTTTGTAGCCAGGATGGTCCTGTACTCTCACTGATCCTCCTGCCTCAGCCTCCCAAGTGCTAGAATTACAGGCGTGTACCACCACGCCTGGCTAACATCTCCAACATATTCTTAGGAAGGGTTTCTACTTTCTTCAAACTAGAGTACAAGAGATTTAGACATTAAAGTATTTTCCTACTATGTATTCTTGCATTTAACAAGGATCAAAGTCTTAGAGTAGAGCTACAGAAGCTCCAAAATTTTTAACCATATTTTAACCATATGATGTAAGTAGGAGATGTGTTTCCCATATTCCATGAGAGCTCAACATCATTTTCATGCAAAGGTGCAAGCACACAGTTCCTTTAAAACCCATTTTCTTATTGTTTCTTCTTTCATACTGAAGTAGCTTTCATCTCTCCCTTTACCTGGGCACCCTCAGCCTGTGCAGCTGGTTTTCGTCCTGGACTCCATCGCATGTATTTTTCCGGATTCTGGTTCCAAGGGATAAATGTCTCATTCAATCCATCTTAAGAACATAGAGATTTATGTAACCAGTGCACCAAACATAACGGCGGAAATGTCTTCCTGACTGACTAAGGCTGAGCCACTGTTAGCGCTATCTCACAGCCACATTCCCCTCTTCTGTCTGTTTCTCTTGGCATTGATCTCTTCATCTTCCATCCTCTCTATATTAAGGACATAGTTTTATACCTCTCAAGTTGAGTGTAACAATGATATTTCTTTATTTTTAGTAATGTCTTTATTTTTATTTAAAAAAATAAAATTGATAGATAAAAATTAGAAACAATGCATTTCAAAAAACAAGACAATAGAGATTCAACAAAGCTTGTTGTATTGCACATTGTTGTCTTCAAAGTTGTTGCTCAGATTTTCAGATATAAGCATGTTAAAACTGGTCAAAATAAAAACTTGAAGCATTAACTTTTCCCTTCAATAAACAAGTAGAAATTAGTAGTACATTCATCCTAGCTATCCTGTGTATGCCCGTATATGTTTTTCCTCTTCCTTTCTTTCTTTTCTCTTTTCCATCATCTGAATTGTTTTTTCCTTTTGAGAAGTTTTTTTTCTCTTTTACTATGCTTACTGTACCTTTCAGATATTTACTCTTTTTCAGGTTCTTACACTAGGGAGATAATATGATGTTTATACATGTGGTTCTGATTTATTTCACTTATGAATATTGCCTATAGTTGCATCCAGTTACCTATAAAAGGCCTCAAATTTATCTTTCTTTATGGTTGAGTAATACTCCATTGTATAAAGATACCATATCCTTTTTATTCATTTCTCAGTTGATGGGCATCTGGGTTGTTTCCAGGATTCAGCTATGACGAATTGTGCTGATATAAATATAGGTGCATATATATCATTGTGGTAGTTTGTTTTCAGTTATTTGGGAAAAATAACCAGGAGGAGACTAGCTGGGTTGAATGGGACCTCTAAATCTTAGTTTTTGAGGAATCTGCACCCTGGTCTCAAGTCAAGTCAAAAGAGTCTCGGTAAGGATGCTGACTGGCCAAGTCAGGTCATGTGCCCACTTATTAAGCTTACATGTGTGTCTAGGCAGATGTGGTATGCAAATCCTTATCTCTTTAACAGTCCCTTAAGTGACCCATGAAGTGACATAATCACTTAGCTGTTTGAACTGCTTCTTCATCTAAAAAACAAGAGAAGAAAGATCTTACATTCTAATACCTAATATTTTATGTTGTTCCTTATTTACACTTTGGACAGAGATAGAGGGATGGATGAGGGAAGAAAGGAAAAAGTAAGAAGAGAGTTAAAGAAGAAAAGGAAAAGAAAAAGAGTTGAAGAGGGAAAATGGAAATAGAGCTTTTGCAAATGGGGAAGGGAAAAAGAGTTGGAAGGAGCAGGGAGAAAAGGGAGGAGAAGGAGAAAAAGAATTAAGTACATGTACAAACTACCAGTGACATGTAATCATTATGCAATAAAACTTGTGCTAATAATTTAGTGGTGTGTGTGTGTGTGTGTGTGTGTGTGTGTGTGTGTGTGTGACTAAGTGGAGTTTATTCCAGACATACAAGACTGGATCAGTGTTTGAAAATTTGTCAATATATTTCATCATAAATATTTACTTGTAGATTTTTTATTGATGTTCTTTATCAGTTTAAATAAGTTTTTCCTCTACTACTATTTTATAAAAACTTTGAAAACCAAGGAAAGTGTTCTAAAATCTCCCAACTTAGCTTTTAAAAAGTGTTTATTTGTTTTAGTATTTTGATTACTGTATCTTTGTATTTCTTATCTGCTTTACCTCCCACAAGAAGGCCAAGTATCATAGGGAGATTCCAGTGACCTGTTCACCCCACTCTGGAGCTCTCTGAATGAGGCAATGGTCATCCCTTGCAGTGCCCTTCATACAAGATAGCAAGGTGTGTTAGTTCAGCCTTGACCACGTTGGCTCAGCATTATGCTACTATTTCAAAGTATGGCAGCATCCTGAATGTATCAGTTTCCTTGAGCTAATAAAATAAAGATCAGATCCAGCACAAGGCCAACTGGCAGTGTTTCTTTGTACTATGATGCTGGGGCATGAAACAACACTTCTGTAATGAGCTCCAACTTAGATGCAACTCCAAGTTCATGTTTTGTGTGAGGGCATTCCAGTTGTCCACTTGCTGCCACATCATTGAGCACCCTTCTTTTTCTAAAACCTGTGTCAGATGTCTCCTTCAGTGAAATGCTTCCCCACCAACCAAGCCCACCCATCTCTGTTACGGTTTTTCCATACTTCTATTATAATGATCTGTGGCCCCATAGGAACTTCTCCTTAGGTCATTCATTCACAGAAGACAAAGATCCATACTTTGTTTATACTTAGTCAACATGAAATCTGTGATGTAGTCATCATACTGAACTACTTGGTCTCCTTGGACTCAACTAGGTATGGATGAAGTATGATTTAAAAAAACTACATGTCTGCATCTTGTACAGCAAATAACCACGAGGAAGGTATGCAATGTGTTAATTATTGAAACTGTCCTACCAATTTGATTTGAAACTGTTTCATTGCTATTTGTTTCTCAATAAAATTATGGGAAAAAATAAAAAATAAATAAATAAAACTACAGTGAATGTTTAAAGTATCAAAAGATTCCCCTGGCTTCAAGCACACCTATCCCATCATTCTTGTCATTTTGTGAAGCAGTCCTGTATGACCTCTTTCATGAGTTAGGCTATCGTGCCTTCTTCAATGCCCTGAATCAATTCAAAACCTTCACACCATTCATGGTCATTTTGATTTTAGTAAGGAGCCTGAAGTTGCACAGCCCTAAATCCAGTGAATAAAATGGGTGAAGAAATACATTATGTTTTTACAAACCTACCTCTCTACTGGAGAGTGGCACCTGCCACTTGTAATGATACGAAAAAGGGCTCTAGAACTTCCTCACAGAGTAACAAGAAGTTGGGAATATGTGTGGTAGAAGAAGCGAAGAGGAATATTTTGAGGGAGTTTCGTGGTGAATTTCTTTTACTGTAATAAATTTGTTGTAATTTAAACATTCAGTACATATTTTATTCATACCATGTATAGCAGAATATTTATAATCCTGAGCTCAAATCCCAGCTCAGCCACCCACCAAGTAATTGTATGATTGTGAACCAATGTCTTAACATTTCAAAGTCTTGGTTTCTTCATATATAAAGTAGAGGTAATGGTAATATCTACCTTAGAGATTTGAGTGAAAAATTTTAAAAATACCATAGCTCACATATCATAGCTCTGGGGACATGGGCAACACCTTATAAAGGGTAGGTATTGTTCTCATCTACAATGGAGAGTGCAAAGAGCAGCAACAAGATCACAAGTCCATCGGGGCCTATGTATGTTCTTTGGTCCTTTTTGTCATTTGCATTTCAGTGAGGATGAATCCTTATTAAAAGAAGCAATGATTGATTGCCTCCTCATGAGCTACACTTGTCCAAAGGCAGAAAATTGCCATATTCTTTTTTCCTTGAGGTTTCCAGTGGGATATGTCTGCTCTAACCTAATAAACCTCTTTCTTCATTGCCTGACTCCAAGAGGCAAGACCCCATGCACATTTTTAAGTGCACAATTTGCATGCACATATGGGGAAAGAGGTCTGGGAGATGCAGGTATCTGTTGTATACCTTCACTTGAACTGGTGCCAACAAACTCCCTTGGTTAATTGTATCTCAATAATTTTCTCCTGGAAGAAATAATTAATATGCTGGCTGATAGCTATGGCTTGGCCTTTGTGCATTTTTGCTCTGGAGTTTGCACTGTTGGCCATGTGGTTTCAGCAGCAGTCACACAGTAAATGGAGCACTCCTCCACCCTGTGCTTCCCTCCATTCCATTCCAGCTTAGTCCTTTTCCTTCCTTGTGGCCCTGACAGTATGAAAAAACAAAGATTTACATAATGGAAGTCTGCTCTTTATTTTATTTTATTTTTTCCCATAATTTTATTGATAAATAGCAATGAGACAGTTTCAAATCAAATCGGAAGTACAGTTTCAACAAATAATACACTGCATATATTATTCTTAGTGGTTAATTGCTGTACAAGATGCGGACTTGTGATCCTATTTACAAATACCAATAGAACAAATCACTCTATTCATCAAGAGAATGTAATTATATATCCATCCTAACCACTTTGAATACACAGATACAAAATGGACATTCATCTGTATACCCTTTTTTTGTTCAGTTCCATCATTTAAATATTATAGGTGTGTAAACTCAGCCAAATATTCTAAAAGACTCCAGTAGCCCATAATAGTATTGGGTCTTCTGCTTGACTGGCAATGTCAGAAATTGTTGACCTGAGTCCCCTATAGCTCAACATAACAGCATGGTTTTACTTCTTATATTTCATTTTTATACTTTTCTGCTGGATGGTTAAGACCAAGATAAAGCAGAACCTATGCAACAAGAGTTGTAGCTTTTGGGTCTCATAAGGTCAGTGAAATCCCCACTGCAGATGGTAATCTGTAATAGTAGTTTCATGCTTGGAGTGCCTGTCATTCTGTTCTTCTGAATATGGGCTGCTTGTCATGACATGCCAGTTGCTGCTATGAAGTCTCTTGGGTAGATGGTTGTTCAAAAAGAAGAGGGTGGTGAATGAAAGCAAGAGACAGGAAAAGAAATACTGTGGGACTGTCCTGCTTCAAGGTTGTACATGGTGAGATTTTTGGACTTATGTGTAAACATAAGAAGTATATAATTCTTTATGCCTATTTTTAAAATATATTCTAATTTTTAAATTTTTTTATCATATTCGGTAGGGACTTAAAGTTTACCATATCAATACTTGATGAAAAATACCTGTTCCATATTATGCCTAAGATGTTTGATATGCAGATAGTGAGGTTAAAGCTGTATGATAGTAACAAGTTGTATGATAGTAACAATAAGTTGTATGATAGTAACAATAAGTTGTATGATAGTAACAATAAGCTTGTCTTCTGGATGGTTATACTGTGATGTCATGTAACTCAATAATGTCCCAAATTTTCTGGTCAAGGAGATTATGGGGCCAAAGAGAGAAGTGATTGGTGCCTAAGGAGAGTCACATGGAGAGAAAACATTCTCTCAAGCTTTCACAGAGAGCACATTGGCCAAGCAATGGCCGTGACTCAACCACATGGCTGACACTGACAAAGGATCTACAATCTGAGGTACAGGAAGTCTGCTCTTTGAAAGAAGACACTCAGGGTTTGGGCCGAGAGTATCTGCAGTAGGGACTAGGGAGGCGGGGAGCTGTCTGTGTGAGGAGACTTTTCTAATGAAAGAGGTCAGTCCCTAGGAAAATGACAATCCTCTTCCTACCTACAGGTCATCCAGGTGGTGAGGGAGCAGGTTATGAGGGCGCTGACAACCAAGCCTAGCTCCCTGGACCAGTTCAAGAGCAAACTGCAGAACCTGAGCTACACTGAGATCCTGAAAATCCGCCAGTCTGAGAGGATGAACCAGGAGGACTTCCAGTCTCGCCCGATCTTGTGAGTTACCCCCCTTCTCTTTTTAAAAAGAACATCCTAAGGAGTTAAACACAGGGCTCTCTCACTGTGGTACATACCCACCTCACCTGTTTATTTATTATTTGTTTGTTCATTTATTTGAGCCTGAATCTGATCAGTTCACTAAGTTGCCCAGCCTAGGTTTGAATTTACAACTCTCCTGGCTTCCTAGATTGCTGGAATTACAGATATATGGGACCCACTCCAGTCGAATTCTGCCCCTTCTGCTCTCCCCTAAAGTTTTGACCCACCATTTCTGGCACAAGCCCATGTACCAGCCAGTGGAGTTTACATGGGGGGTGGCAGTCTGGGCAGCTGCTCAGGGTTGGCCTACACATGAAGGAAGAGGTCCTGTGATGGCAAAGTGGATCCGAACCAATAACTGTGGGCCAGACGACTGACAGTTGTCTAGAAATGTGTGGCTGAGGAGTTCTGGACCTTTCTCCACACTTGGAACTATTGCTTTTGCCAATGAAATGGTTTTTTACCTAGATGCCCTTTGAGTGGTAAGAGGCTCTGACCTGCTGGAGTGAGGCCCATGTTCACAAAAGTGGTAGAGCCCCCAAAGCAGCCTCATGTGAGTGCAGTGAGCTTGAGATGATGGGCAGAGTCTTCCTGAGTGGCCCTGGATGGATGAGAACTTTTGATCTTTCTGCCTCAGCTACCCAGAAAGCTGGGATTACAGTTGTAATCCCAGAGCCATCATGCCTGGCTGTCCTGTACATAGTTTCACTTGAACATGTTCAGACTCACATGTGTCTCCATCAAATGCTTTGAACCTCAAAGATGAGAATTACTGGGGCTGGCGAGGTAGCTAAATAGACTGGTGTCTGCTTAGCCAAGTTTACACATGCTCAGAGACCATGGTTACATTCCTGGCACCACATGCCATGCCAGCCCCACCCCCAGGGCAGGCTGACACAGCCAGAGTCTGGGCATAGTGGCACATGCCTGTAATCCCAGTGCTGAGGAGCCTGAAAGCAGAGGATCACCACAAGTCCAAGCTGCATAGTGATATCCTGCAATACCAAATATATATATATGATGAGAACTATTTTTCTTGCTTCATCTCTCCGTAGAGCTGGGCTGTGTATTTTCCTTGTCCTTTTCTCAGAGCTCAGTGAGTTTTCTTACCCTTATTTTATAGAGAATAAATAGGGGAAGAGTGGGAAGCAGGAAAGGGAGTTAACATTTGTTCTCTTTCTGCCCTCCGAGGAGTGGATGCAGCTTCCTTTGAACCTTCGTTCAAAGATAGCCTGTGACATGGATTATGAGGCTTGTGTTCATTGTGCTCTCTTGCTGGGTATTTCTCACTCTTTTCCCCTGGTTTCTGTTGTTTGTTCCCAGACATCTCACAGTCTTGATGTAATTTGCAGAGAACCCTCCCTGCTCCATCATTCTCTCACATCCTGCTGATATGGGCGAGGCTTTCTCCCAGTCCAGGGCCAGATGCTGTCTGGAGAGGCAAAAGCCTTGCAACAAGAGCAGGATCCTGGACTTGAACTTAAGTGTGCTCACCCCAGATGCTGCCCCAGCCACCCCATAGAGCCTCTTTGCCACCTATGAAATGATTTGAGGCTAAGAGAAAGATGCAGGTGTGCAAGGATAGTAGTCCAGTGGTGACATCAACCACCCACTTGTTTTTAGCTCTTTACAAGCAGCATTAGAAACCCCAGAGCTGCAGACCACAGTGCCCCGAGCTAGGGCCATCGTGCATTCAGGCAAGGAACCCCTGCCAGCCAGCCCTATGAGAGGCGAGGCTGGTCCACAGCCAGGAGAAGGAACCAGACATGGCCTCCAAGGGGAGCACACTTAGGACAAGTAGCAGGCTCCATGGGGATGTAGTTTCTAACCTGCTAGGAGGGACAGTGGTGCCCACACCCTCCCGGGCCCTCTCCCTGAAAGGCTGACTTTCTTTGCCTCCATTTCAGCCCCTGTGCAAACACAAGTACATTTTATTGCACTTTTGGCAACTACTCTTAAAATCTAAAGGGACACTTGAAGAATCACTTCAGTAGAGGCTGAGTGATTCTAAATTAATATCACTTCAGTGGAAGCCAAAGGCTCTCGGTTAATGTCTGACCATGACTTTGTTCCAGCAAACAGCATCAGCCGCACTTTGCTGTGGCTCTGCCTTTCTATCCTCTGCCTGCCGCATTCAGGAATTTCCTTTCCACCCCTTACAAGATGCTCTTATCTTTACATTTACGACAGAGAAGAAGCAGCGATGATGGAAAGGAAGTCTCCAGGAGGGCTGCAGCTGTGGTATCATTACTGCAGTTCTCATTGGTGAGATAGCATTGAGATGTTAGAAGCTGCAGCGCTTAAGTGGGAGGCAGGGGCCAGCTTCATTGTTTCGCAGCTTCTGGACCCAGGAGGCGGGAGCATGCACATATTTCACCCATTAAGAATAATCTACTCTCTGGCGATGTGTTTTGTATGTTGTGTGATGGACTAGCTAGAAGCTCATCATGGGGCTGGGTGAAATCTAAGTGCTGCCAGTGTGGCTTTCGTAGTAAACCCAAGTCATCTAAGACAAAATGTAGGTTGGATGTTGGTTGACATTCATGCATTCACTTAATAAGCATGTGCTGAGCAACCCCTCGTGCCAGACCCTGCATAAGGTGCTTGGGGCAGGCAGAGACCCTGAGACGCTGTTCCGAGAGAGGCAGAGGATTATCACAGATGGCGCAAGCTGAGCACAGGCTGCGCACAGGCAGCTGTCTCAGCTCCCAGAAGACATCTACTGTAAGCACAGAGGCCTTCTACAGCCGAAAGCACCTTTGTGTTTTGCTTTGTTTTTATGTATTTAAGAGAGGGTCTACAGGATCTACAGGGTCTAACTATGTAGATCAGACTCATAGTGATTCTCCTGTGTTCAGCCTCCCAAGCACGGGGATTACAGGCATACACTACCACGCCCAGTCTCAATCACTGGCTCAGTGCTCTCCGGGGACAGGTCTGGCATTGCTGGCCTGGGAATGAACCCCTGACCCCTACGTCTGCCTAAGCAGGTGTTTTAATCCACTGAGCTATCTGGCCGGCCCTCCTAAAAGCACCTTTGAAACCATCCAGTTCAAGCTTGTCAATGAAGATAGGGTTCCCACCTCTCTGTGTCCGGCCTCTCTACCTCCTCATCATGGTGCTCTTACACAGTGTGCTGTGCTGTGTGCAAGCCAGATCCTGTCAGTCATACACCTCACATTCGTGAGAACAGGTCTGCACCCTTGTGTGATGTCCCACACCTCTAATCTCAGCAGTGCAGTAGGCTGAGGCAGGAAAATTGCAAGTGCAAGCAAAACCATGGGCAACTTAGTGACTTCATGAGACTGTCTCAAAATCAAAACTCAAACAAGGGCTGGGGCTTCAGCCATGTTTGAAGGCTGTGGGTTCAATCCCAAGTGTGGAGGGAAAAAAAAAGATAAAAGCAGCATATGAGAGTATGTATTCTAAGAAGAAAAATATAGCTTAGATTTCAGGGAAATGGGTGGATATGGAGATGGTGTTGAAATAAACTAGATTCAGAAAAACAAGTACTGCATTGTTCTCTTTTATGCAGAAACTATTAGAAACTTGAATGCATGAGAGGGACGTTAGGTCCTGGGGGGAGGGCTAGGTTTTAGGGAAGGACAAGGTGGACGGGCGGGTGACCATAATCAGTGCAGGTGGACAGGAATGTCACAGTGACACTGATTGATTTGTCTACTTAATACTATATATATATACTGGGGATATCTTTTCAAGTGGGTTGAAAAGAACCTGTTTTAGTTGCTTTTATTTAATGATTTTAAAGAGAAGATATTCTTTATTTCCCACTTAGTGTAAATTAACAGGGAAGATAAATCCATCTACACAATTAGTTTAAGTTAATGTGTATAAGAAGCTTTCACAGTCTCCAAACTAGACCATTTGATACATAGTTGGAGGAAGGAGAGACCGAGCCACAGACATCAGTGGAGCAAGAAAGTCACATGTCATCAAAGCTAGCCCCTGAGAACAAACAGACCAACAGGGTCGGCTTTCACCCCTGCTGCCACTTACTGATGCGTCTTTGCAGGCAAGATTTAAGCCTGCTTTTCTCATATCTAAAAATAAAGATGCTAAAAGTGTCCCCAACCCTGGCCTGCTAGGAGTATTCAACAAAGCAGTGAGAGTGTATGAATAACATTTAACATAAGCCCAGGATATGATATCCATTCAAGAAATGATCACTTTTATTTAAAGAGATAAAATTCAACAAGTTGTGGTGCTGTTGCTATGTGACTGGGAAAGCTGACCCTGAGATGTGTCTCTGTATGCCTGGCATTGTCTCAGAAAGTACAGTTTCAGGGGCCAGGGAGATGGCTCAGTGGAATAAGCACTTCCCTGGCAAGTGCAAGG
>NW_004524607.1:8980558-8988908 GCF_000260255.1 Octodon degus
AGAAGAAGAAGAAGAAGAAGAAGAAGAAGAAGAAGAAGAAGAAGAAGAAGAAGAAGAAGAAGAAGAAGAAGAAGAAGAAGAAGAAGAAGAGAGAAAATATAGTTTCAGGAGATGACTGTATTTGTTGGCCTTCTTCTGACTGAGCCACAGCATCCAGTGTCCACAATGAAGAGAGGAGAGGTCCAGTTTGGGTAATGGCTTCAAAAGATAGAGTCCATGGTTGGCTCTCTCCACA
Source organism: Octodon degus (assembly GCF_000260255.1). Classification (NCBI taxonomy): domain Eukaryota; kingdom Metazoa; phylum Chordata; class Mammalia; order Rodentia; family Octodontidae; genus Octodon; species Octodon degus. Next base: position 8,980,794 of record NW_004524607.1, read on the forward strand.
TTCATGGCTGTCATGAAGCAGAGCAGGAAGAGCATGTCAGAAAGGAAGGGTTAGGGGCCAGACACAGACCCAAGGATCACACCTCCTGGCACATTGCAAAGCATGCTGCACCAATCTCCTGACCAGATCGCAAAGTCAATCAGGTTGACTCTGTTAATCTTTACAGTTAAGATGAGAAAGAAAGAAAAGCAAATAGATCCATAAATAAGGTAAATGCCCCTACACCAATCTGCATCATCTCTAAAGACCAGCCGTGTGCTTCCCTCACAGCTCTCTTATAGCCAGTACAGTAGGACAGGCATACAATGACCCATGTTCAAACACTTGACAAATATTAACTGAGTGCTTGTCATATGCCAACCATCATTCTATGTGTTGCCCAATCAGAGGTGGGTAGAAGGACAGTCTTCACCCCACTGATGATTGGATCTCAGTGGGAGAAACAGACAACATACAGGATCAGTAGGAGGATAACATGTCAAGAAAGGGTACATCAACTGAGGACATGAAGCAGGAGAAGGAAAGTAAAGAGTCTAGTTTTAAGAATGCTTAGAATACATCTAATTAGGATGGTGATATTTGAGTAAAAAATGTGTAAGAGATTCAGCTAGAGGTAATACATGTATTTAGGAGACGGTATTCTAGGAAGAGAGACCCACCCGTGAAAATACTCAGGGGTCACAGCAGGTCTGAGTATGAATATTAAGGAGGCTAGTCTGACTGGATCAGAATAAGTCAGGAGCAGAGCAATAGAAGACCATTAGGGTATCTGGGAACCTGATTATATTGGTCATTGTTGGGAGCCATGGATGGTTTGTTGCAGAGGACTGACTGGATGTGCTATGTCAGGAATGAACTGTAAGCTCAGTTTAGAAGCAGGAAGTACAATTAGGAAGCTATTTTGGAGTTCAGGATGTTCACCATTATACTACAGAACCCTTTATTTCAATACACTAAGCAACAGATGATAAAAAGTGATTGTAGATTAACTATATTTTGAAAATAAGAGACAGTGCTGTTTCTTGATTCATTCTGTGTAGGTATAAAAGAAGGAGAAGTTGAGAGTGAGTCCCAGGTCTGCAGCATGTTCAATCAAAGGACAGAATGAGTAGAGTAGATTGGAACGAGGGATCAAGAGTTCAGCTCTCAACCTGTCAAGCCAAGAGACATCCAAGTGGGCTATAGACAGATGAGCTGAGATCAGCAGGGAGGGCAGAGGTGGACATACAAATTTGCAAGCTGTCAGAGTAAAACTGGCCTTTAAAACCATGGGTTTGATGTATAAAAAACAGAAGATGGGAAAGAACTAAGCCCTACATTGTTCCAAAACTGAATAAGAAACAGAGTGATTTCCATGAAATAAATGCTGTCACTCAACCCAAAGTCTCCATGTAGCCCTTCTAGATCTTTCTTTTTTTATGTATTTAGTACAGGGTCTACAGTGTCTCGTTACACAGATCAGACTCATAGTGATCCTCTTATTTTCAGCCTCCCAAGCTCTGGGATTACAGGTGTGCCCCACCACCACCACAGCCAATCTCATTCACTGCCTCAGCATGTCCCAGGGGTGGGATCAGCATGGCAGGCTAGGGATCAAACCCCTGTCTCTGCATCTGCCTAAGCAGATGCTTTAGTCCACTGAGCTGTCTGGCCGGCCCTTAGCCCTTCTAGATCAAAGATGCACAAATGTTGGCTCTTGGTTCAATCTGTGACCACAAGGTTTTGTAAATAAAATTTTATGAGAGTACAGCCACAGTCATGGGTCTGCTCACAGTACCGAGGGAATCTCCATTCTATTGCTTAAAGACATGCCTGTGACTTAACAACTGAAGAGACTCCACAACCCTTTCTCCTGTGTTCCCCTCATCCTTGATGCTGCATCTTCCTCTCGGGCCCATTGATTTATTGCTGCATGTGGCTGCTCAGGCAATCCGTCACCCTACTCTTCTTTCAGTGCAGAGTTCATCCAAGCTGCAATTTACTGAGTCTATTTTACCAAAGCTGAAGGCTGATAATAAATAGTTTTAGTGAACTGAAAGCCTGAGATGAAACTCTAAGAGACCTATTCAGGAAAGGCTTTACAGATTTTTTTTTGTGCTAGAGTTTCCAAATGATGCTTTATAGATGTTTAGCTGGGACACTGTCAAAAGATTGAAGTATGAGGCCATTTACCAGCCCCAAAATATTTACCAATAGAGTACTGGAGTATTGGATTAGACACCTAAATCCTTTTTGGATTTCTTTTCTACTTTGTTCATGCATAAGTAGAAGCAGCTTGCACAAGGAAGACAAGTCCGTGCCCTCTTCTGTGAGTTGTTTCCCAATTTGAAACATGGAGCATGATACTATTAATACTTACCCTTAGAAGTCTGATTTGAGGGTCACCAATTGCAGAGCAAAGTGTATACACAGGTGAATTTGCATGTGCACTCTCAGGCCCATAGGACACGTCACCAAGCAGGAGTGCCTCCCTCACCTAGGAATGGGGCACCATGAGCAAGCTTACTGTCTGCTGTCCAGTGTCAGGATGAGTGCTGTGTTAAGGCCAGTAGTGAAGAGGATGTGACTGGGCTGCCCACAGTGTGCTCATGCGGAGTGTTTGGGTGGAAGAAAGGAGAAGGTATCACCAAAGTACATTCAGTAATGCTCGATGTTCTTGCCCATTGTTAAACAGATCCCTGTTCACATTGTCTTCTCCAGGAAAATCCCAGGGAAAATTCTTATCCCCATTTTCTATATAAGGGAACTGAGACTTGGAAGAATGGCTGCTGTTAGAGCTCAGCCTACAGTGGAACTTCTCAATTCTAGATCTGCGTTCTAGCCAGTACTTTCTGCACTGCTCTGTGAGCTGAACTCAGTTTCCTTGTCCAGCTTCAAGTAGAACAACTTGGGGATTTGCTAAACTCAACTGCCAGAATGCTACACACATAATGTTATCTTCTTTAAAATCCCTTCCAAATTAATAGATTTGAAAGCCCCCGTGCTCCATCATGATATCTTTGCAGCATTGTGCATCGAAAATTAATTACATCATGTTAATCTGAGACAAGATGCAAATAATTGTTAATTTATCCCATCATTATCTCGGTCTCTGTGGGCAAGAATCTGGGACAGCATTGTGAGTCCCATTTGTGAAAGAATAGAATAGAAAGCAAAAAGTGGTCCCATGGTTTTCCAAGAGACAGTGTGCTCTGGAGTAGTAGGTTAGCTCTTCACTCCTGTGATGCAATGCCTGACTTAACTCAACTTCACAGGGGAAAAGTTTATTTTGGTTCAAAGTTTTAGAGTTTTCAGTCCATGATCCACTGGCTCTAATGCAGGAACATTGTGGTGGAAGGGTGGGATCAAGGGAATCTGCTCAGCCATGGTAACCAGGTAACTGAGACCAAAGGAAAAGGCCCGCAACAGGATACACCCTTCAAAGCCACACCCCCAGTGGCCTGGCTCATCCAGGTAGGCCCCCACTGAGCTATGGACTCTTTAATGGATTCATCCATGAACAAAGTAAGTGCCCTTGATATCCAGTCACATCTCTGGGTTCCACCTCTGAATAGTGCACATTGTGGGTCAAGCCCTCAATCCATGAGTCTGTGGAAATGCTTCATTTTTAAAGCATTCCTACGAAGAGCTGTCACATGGTTTCTAAATACTACTGTTTGGTCAGAGCACACATGTACTCTAGGAGCTTACTTACTACAGTGGAAAAAATGCGTGGCCAAGGATTTATTATCTTGGACATATATATAAGTTCTATCTATGCTTTTAAAAAGAGAAAGGAAAGGTATAAGGATACTTTATTCCAGGAAAATGTCACTAAAGTGGCTTGTGCTTTTGCGGCTATTCTGTAAATGTCAGCAGAGTGAATTACAGTGACAGATAACCCTGACTGCTGGCCCTTAATAAGCAATTCTCTAGAGCACCCAATTGGGAGCCACTGGGATGCTTATAAATGGTTGTGGCTCACACTCCCCTCCCCACATGCCCCAGGATGCTACCAGCCGTATACTGCTCTTCCAGGTGCACTGTGACATGCCTGTGTTCTCCAACAGGGAACTGAAGGAGAAGATCCAGCCAGAGATCTTGGAGCTGATCAAGCAACAACGCCTGAATCGTCTCGTGGAAGGGACCTGCTTCCGGAAACTTAATGCCAGGCGAAGGCAAGGTATGTGTGAGGACATGCTACACTCAGGCAGTGTCAGCAACACCTGCCTTTAGGGGATCATTAGGGCGTGGTGTTGATGAGAGGGTTGGCCATGCTTCAGGAATAGCTCAGGACAGGAATAGCAGTCCAGGTCAGTTCTGGTTCCTGTTCGTCCTCAGGAAGAAGGAAAAGCAAAGTCCAGGTTTAGCAGAGGATCCATAGAGTGAGCTGAAGAGCCATATACCTTGTTTAATGACTCAGGGTTGCAGTGGTGGTATCAGCATCAGCTCATGTGTATTGTGAGCCCACCATGTGCTACGCTCCTCTCTAAGCATGTCCGTTAGTCATGTGCCATGTAACAAATACTTCAGTGAGCAGTGGGCCATATAGGCAATGGTGGACCCATAAGATTCTATCATCTAGTGAAATTGTCCTTAGTTTATATGTAAGTACGTTCTGTGGTGTTCACCCATCAGCAACATCATCTCACAATGTAATTCATAGATATCCCTGTTATTAAGCAGTGCATAGCAGTCAGGCCTCACAATGCTCTGTGAAGTAGCAATTGTGATTATGCTGTGTTTATAGATGCCTTAGTGAGCTTTTGTTCGTGTGACCCGATTGATGCCTTAAGACAACTGAGAGGGGAAAAGATTTATTTTGGCTCATGGCTTGAAAGTGTCAGTTCATGGTCAGCAGGCTTCAACATGAGACATCAAGGGAAGCTGTTCGTCTCATAGAAGCCAGGAAGCAGAGAGAACAAGGAAGAGATTTAGAGCTGGACTGGAGAAAGGAGAAGGAAAAAGATGCAGGCTCCAGGGTCATACCACTGGGACCCACTTTCTTCTCTTGGGCCCCACTGTCAAAGTTTTCATCACTTCCTAATAATGCCATCAAATTATGCTCTTGTCAGTAGATTAAGCCCCTGGTGACATTAGAGTCATTATGACCCAGTCACCTTATGAAAGAAAACCCCATCTCTGCACACATGCAGTTTGGGATAGGGGAGCATTTTAGAACTATACCATAACAACAGCCATGGAAACAGGTACTTAGGGGTTAAGTAATCTGGCCAGAGTCATAGAAGAGCAATAATTACTCCCCCTCAGCTCCATGGTGCTTCCGCTTAATGACCTTCTTTGGTGTTAGGAGAGCTGATATCTCATATGTAGGATTGGATCTGGGAGCTTGAAGCACAGACGGCTGGAAGATTCCCTTGTAGGCCAGTTATTTTATTTGAGGGATATAAATAACAATGAGTTAAGGTGAGGTATCTGTTTTTGTAACTTTTAAGACATATTTCTGAACTGTCTTTATATTTTCTAATCTTAAAACGTCCAACCAAAACGGTGCCCATTGACCAGATCCAACAGGTGGGAAGCATTTCTAGCTGTTTCTTTGCCTTCATTGTTTGCTAGCTCTCTTGCACAAAGTCATATGTCATACTGTCCTAGAAACAGCAGCCCAGCAATAAAACTGAACAATAAGTTTTGAGGGAGAAATGAAGAGATTGAGAAAGAGCCAGGAATAGGCACAGATATCAACAACTGTAACAAGAGCAAACATTGCTTATGGCCTGGGAGAAGAATCTGATAGATATATCTAAAACCACAGACACACAGCTCATGCCCTAGTAACAGTAGTAATTTTGGGTTTGTGTTTGAGCCCATCTCCCAAGTTATGTACTTATCTGCTCTGTACTGAGTGTTCAACAAATTCGAACTATTTCAAGGTTACCATTGAAAAGTCTGTTGGAGAACTTTCAAAGGTAGAACTTCCTGAAGGAACAAGTGTATAGGCTGTTCACACCGAACAGGAAGCCTGACTGTGAGCTTTGTGCTGGGCCTTAGGAGAGGATAAGGGGCAGCATTAAGCACAGTGTGAAAGGGGGGACTCGTCTCTCCCTCTGAGCCATTGAAGACAAGCCCTCACCCTCCTTGCTCATGGATTTCCTTTTTTTTTTTGCTCCAAATTCCTTCAAGGCAGATTGGGCTGGCTTGAGTTCTATGGATTGAACCACAGCAACCTGAGCCTGACTACCTTGTTTTATTTGTTTTTGTTTTGTTTTGTTTTTCTTTTTTTTCCATAATTTTATTGATAAGCAAATAGCAATGAGACAGTTTCAAATCAAATTGGTAGGACAGTTTCAATAATTAACACATTGCATATATTCTTCCCAGTGGTTAATTGTGGTACAAGATGCAGACATGATATCCAATATATAAGTACCATTAGAACAAATCACTCTATTCTTTAAGAGAATGTAACTATATATCTATCCTAACAACTTTGAATACACAGATACAAAATGGACATTCATCTGTATACCCTTTTTTTGTTAAGTTCCGTTATTTGAATATTAAATGTAATATTCAAATATTATAATATTTATTTGTTATATTAATTATGTGTTAACTGAACAAAATAATCTAAAAGAGTTCAGTAGTCCATAATAGTATTAGGTCTTCCGCTTCACTGGCAATGTCAGAAATTGTTGACCTGAGTCCTCTACAGCAAATCATAACAGCATGGCTTTACTTCTTATATTTCGTTTTTATACTTTTCTACTGGGTGGTTTAGACCAAGGTAAAGCAGGACCTATGTAACAAGAGTTGCAGCTTTTGGGTCTGATAAGGTCAGTGAAATCCCCTCAGGATTTATCCTGAGATCCTGTACCTCAGATTGTAGAACCTTTATCAGTGTCAGCCATGTGGATGAGTCACGGCCATTGCTTGGCCAAGGTGCTCTCTGTGAAAGCCTGAGAGAATGTTTTCTCTCCATGTGACTCTCCTTAGGCACACTCTACATCATTGATCACTTTCCTCTTTGGCCCCATAATCTCCTTGATCAGAAAATTTGGGACACTGCTGAGTTAAATGACATTACGGTACAGGTTCTCGTATGTCCTGAGTCGTAATTGACCTTGGAAGGTTAGGGCCAAAATGTTGGCTTTCCTTGCAGTCCTCCTTTTCATCTAATTTTGGTCTGCAGACTTAGGTTGTTAACCATCCAGAAGAGAAGCTTATTGTTATTACCATACAACTTAGGCTGTTAAGCTTAACCTTACTATCTGTCTGCATATCAAGCATCTTAGGTATAATATGGAACAAGTATTTTTCATCAAGTATTGATATGTTGAATTTTAAGTCCCTATAAAATATGATAAAAAACATTTAAAAATTAGAATATATTTTTAAAATAGGCATAAATAATTATATACTTCTTATGTTTACACATAAGTCCAAAAATCTCACCATATACAACCTTGAAGCAGGACAATCCCACAATATTCCTTTTCCTGTCTTTTGCTTTCATTCACCACCCCTTCTTTTTGAACAACCATCTACCCAAGAGACTTCATAGCAGCAACTGGCATGTCATGACAAGCAGCCAGTATTCAGAAGACCAGAATGACAAGCACTGCAAGCATGAAACTACTGTTACAGATTACCATCTGCAGTGCAGTTGCTTAGTTCACAGGTATCAGTTTACATAGTTAGTCAGGGTGAAAATCTTTCCAATTAACTGCTAGACTCAAAAATCTCTTGGAGATTCTCAGGTACATTGCCTTGCCCATCTTCTACATATAACTGTATGGCTTGACATTGCCATGTTTCCTAACTCTTCTCCTTTCCCTCTCTTGATTAGTTAGTCCTCGAGATCCTGCTTCAATTTTACTTGTCTTATACTTTTCTATTAGTATTTTATCGTTTGAGTTCTTATACTAGGGAAACTATACAATATTTAGACATGTGTGTCTGATTTATTTCACTTATGAGTATATGTTCAAGTGACATCCACTTCAGTATGAAGGCTTCCAGTTTATCATTCTTAATAGCTGAATAATACTCCATTGTGTAAAAATACCACATCTTTTTCAACCATTCCTCAGGTGATGGGGATCTTGGTTGTTTCCAAGATTTGACTATCACAAATTGTGCTGCTATAAACATAGGCACACATATATCACTATG
>NW_004524607.1:8991923-8993219 GCF_000260255.1 Octodon degus
GTATTTCATTGGCTGTTATTGGGCTATTGAGAGTAGTTATATCTTGTCGATTCAGTTGTGGTAATTTGTACCTTTCTAGGAATCTGTTCATTTCTTCTGTGTCTTCTATTCTGTGAGAGTAATGATTCTCAAAGTAGCTATTGATAATCTGAATTTCCACTGGGTCTGTGGTAATTACACCCTTTTGATTTCTTATTGCTTGTATTTGAATTTTTTCTTTCCTCTTTTTGATGAGGTTAGCTAGAGGCTTGTTGATTTTATTTAATCTTTCAAAGAACCAGCTTTTTGCTTGTTTTATTCTTTGAATTGTTTTCTTCTTCTCAATTGAATTAATTTCTGCTCTAATCTTTCTCATTTCTTCCCATCTTTGGGCTCTGGGTTTGGTTTGCTCTTCCTTTTCTAGTTGCTGAAGGTGCAGCATTAGGGTATTTATTTGTTCCCGTTCTGTTTTCTTAATGTGTGAGTTCACAGCTATGAACTTCCCTCTGAGAACTGCTTTCATCGTATCCCATAAATTCCGATAAGTTGTTCTTGAATTTTCATTGAATTGTAGATATTGTTAAATTTCTTGTTTAATTTCATCTGTGACCCATTGGTTGCTGAGTAGGGTGTCATTTGATTTCCATGTACTTTTCTGGTTTCTTTTGTCATTTATTTCCAGTTTCATTGCACTATGGTCTGATAGTGTGCATGGGATAATTTGTTTTCTTACATATACTTAAGCATGACCTATGGACCAGTATGTGGTCTATTTTAGAAAATGACCCATGTGCAGCTGAGAAAAATGTGTATTCAGCTGTTTGGGTGGAACACTCTGTATATGTCCACCAAGTCCATTTGTTTCAAGGTCTCGTTCATTTCTGTTATTTCTTTGTTAAGTTTTTGTCTGTTTGACCTCTCTTTTGGGGACAAGGGGGCGTTAGGGTCTCCTGTTAAAATTGTGGTATTGGATATTAGATTTTTCATGTCCATTAAGATTTGCTTTATATAGTTGGGTGCTCCCGTGTTTGGTGCATACATATTCATGAGTGTTACCTCTTCCTCTTGATTTTTTCCCCTAACCAGTATATAGTGGCCTCCTTTATTTCGCTTGATCATTGTTAGTTTGAAGTTGAGACTGTCTGAGAATAGGATTGCTAACTCAGCTTTTTTCTGAGGTGCTGGGGCATGTAGTATTGTGTTCCATTCTTTGACTTTCAGCCTAAGAATGTCTTTATGAGTTAAATGTGTTTCTTGTATACAGCATATTGTTGGATTTTGTTTCCTAATCCACTGTGCCAGTCTATTTCTCTTAAT
>NW_004524607.1:8994789-8998477 GCF_000260255.1 Octodon degus
TGCCCCTCTGGCAAGATTTTCTGCTCCTGGACTAGCTGGGTGGTTCTATCCTCTACAGTCTCTGCAGAGATTACAGCTGCAGGGTTTCACCCCAGGCCTGTAGGCCAGGCCTGAGCTGAGCCTGGAGATGACAAGATGGAGTAGTGGGGGAGGGGCAGCTTTCCCACACACTCACCGGGCCTGGGCTAGGACTGGGTCTGGGGGTTCCTATAACGCAGCAGAAATTCCTACTTGGCGGGCGGGGTGGGGGACATGCTGCAGAGTGGTGGGTGGCGACCAAAGTGGTGGAAGAAGGTGTCACCCATGCTGCGCCTGGGCTGGGTCCAGTAGTGAGTCCCACTGGTGCAGGGTAGCTGGAAGCTCTCCCACACACTCACCCAGTCTGGGCTAGGACTGGGTCTCGCTCATGGCTTTCCTGACACTGGCCAGCATGTCAGCATAAGTGGCACTCCAAGATGACAGTATGGCCCATGACAACCACAGAAACCCTGAGCCAGATGACATGGCTTCTCCTAACTCCATCCAGCTTTGCAAACTTGTGCAATCTCACCTCCTAAGGCTACAATGAGGAAGAAAGGTCATCATCAATGTGGTTCTTAGAAAACAACACAAAAGGTAGCTGCTGCTATTTGAAAGATTGCATAGGAAAAAGTTAGCCATCCGAGAACAAAGGATTTTGGTTTTAAGTCTCTCTGCTCTGTAATTACCCACCAGGCTGGCATTAGGCAATACTTGGGACAATTCAAGACCACAAGTTTCGATCTAAAAAAATGGGAGTGATACACTAAGAGACCAGAAAGCCCAGTTAGCCAAATAGTCAGTTGTGTGCCTTGATTTATTTGTTGATTTCATAAAAATCAGTGTTCAGGATATATGGCCCTCATCAGGGTGAGTCATAAAGTTTTCATTTACTTGACTTTGGACAAAAGGCCCAGATGCAAGAAGACAAACACATAGCACCAAATACCTCCACTGATGCGAAAATCCTGATTTCTAAAGCGAAATTAAACCTTCTCATCTACTTCACTATAAGACTTCCCTCTCTGGCCTGAAGGGGCACATGCTACCAGAATAATCCTGTTTTTTGCTGAAAACATCATAGTTTTTGTTGTTATTATTGTTCCTGTTGTTGTTGAAAATGTATTAATCCCATATGTATAGATTTTTCCAACTTTCTAAAAATGAATTAGTTAATGAATAAAAAAATTAGCATCCAGATGATAAGTTTATTAGTTGAGCTCCCTGGGGAGCACGACCATCTGTGTTTAAGATCATCCTGCATGCAGAAAGGAAGTCTGTTGGTGCTTATAAGTGGATTTGCTATCTACTGACTGGTATGTGCTTAAAAACAGGGATTCAAAGCAGACTGCACTGAAATTGGTTTCCTATCGCCCCATCAAAGTTTTGTACTTAGATTTACACTGATTAACAAGAATGTGATATAAAATCAATTTTAATCTCGTTAAGAAAGATTGACTTCCATGGCAGAGCTCAGACTGGGATGGATACCTGCCTTTCAGGGCCACTATAGGGTAAAGAACAGGACTTTCTGGGGAGAAGCCATGGCTCTGCTCCCTTTAACCTTGTCCAGAAACAAGAAAGATGTAAATGCATGGATTCAATTGACTAATTTCACACGGGGGAAGTGTGAATGAGCCTGGAAAGTGGAGGAACATGCACCAAGTCCTCCCCTGGATCACATTTGGCTCTGTGGCCACCTGCATGGTCCTTACCCATCCTTCCACCTGTTTCATGCAGAACTCTGCTACCTGGATAGTTGGGTGGAACACATCCCGGTTTCTGGGAGTTCTGGCCACACGAGAGCTGGGAAGCAGCAAAGTGTGTCGGACATCAAGCTGGAGTCAAGTCCCTGCCTCCCCACTCGTGCTCTGGGTCACCTTGGGCAGACTGCTGCACTTCTCTGTGCTTCCTGCCCTTTGATATACCACAGGTGATGGCAGTTCCTACATCCAGTAGTTGCAAAGGTTGAATAAAATAAGACATCTTGAACACTGAGTGTGGTGCTCTCTCAGTTCACTGACCAAATATGATGATGTTCTTTAGTTTAGTTTGCAGTTCCTAGATTATAGCTTTTTAATCACAGGAGATGGAGTGGCATTGGATGTCACATACCGCTTTCCCTGGTCTCCACCCCCAAGTCTGTCTTCACCAGGTAGAGACTCTTCCTGCCCCTCTGTTCTCTGGACTCCTTCAGGGGACAGTGAAGATGAAATCCCAGTGGTTTTCTATGCTAAAGACACCATTTGCCACAGAAGAAAGTGTAGTCTCAAGAACTGCCTTCTACTTTCTAGATTTTGGAAATTAAGAGCTTTCAGCATCACTTGCATTCTGTTCTCTTCTTTGTATTACTGGAAATCAAACCCAGGGCCTCATATCTACAAGGCAAGCACTCTAGTACTGAGCTGTGCCCCAGGCTCTAGCACTCAATGGCCCTGTAAAATCCAGGGCTAAACACTGGGGAGTTATTTCAAGAATTGATAGCATATACATTTGAATATTGAGGAAACTGAAACGGACCATTTCGGTGAACACCACCACTTCTCTAAGTGATGTCATGACAAAGTTATCTTGGACTTAAATGCTGGACACTTATGCCCCTCACTCTTTTTGTAATAAAAATGCTTCCTCATCTCCCTGCCTTACCTTACTTGTGTGGCTGAGGCAGAATCCTTGAGCTAAATGGGATTTTGAGCACAGGATCATATAAACCGTTTGGAGGGGAAGCCTGTTTCTTCCATTATCTTACATAGAATTTCTCTTTTAACATTTCATTAAACTTAAGCATACATCATTTTAACAAAATGTCAGGTATCAATAAGTACGTATAGCTTAAGTGAGGAAAAAGCCAGTTCATCTTCAAGGAGAAGTTACTTTTCCGCAGAACACAACAGAGAATCGCCACTCCCAATGCGGAGGCCCACTCATGGGGACCTGAGGAGTCCCTACAGACCCAAAAGGCAGAAAGGCATGCATGCTTGTCAAGAATTAGCCCTGGGAAGGAGCTATGGTGGGTACTGATGGGAACTCGCTACACATTTTGCTTGTGTATTTATCATTACTTCACAAATGAAGAACAAGGGTCTTTAAAGCTTTATGATTTGGACAGGGTCGCACAGCTCTTGGGCATCTGGTCTGGTGGCTCCCAAATTGCTGTAAAGCCAGATCATTGCTGAGAGCAGGTAGGGCCCTAAACCACGTGCTTGACCAGGAGACTGCCAGCTCCAGGAGGCAGATTCTGACCCGAAGCACAGGTTCTGAACAAAGTGCTAGAAGTGGGAATGATATGAAAGTCAGAATGGCATTCCTCTGCACCTGTCCCTGTTGTTTTCCTTTACTAGATCAGTAGTGAAGGCATAAGTCTCATCACCTGGAAAGGGGGCATTTCCTTTTCAAGGCGTTGCTGGGTTTCTCTTGTCTTGTAACCTGGAAAATTTCTATTTTAGGGAGAAGAGGACCTTCTCCTAAACACATTGAAGATTTGACACACTTTAGGTTGACTTTGGGACAATACTAAATCCCAGTAAAAGGGGTTGAAGGATGTCATTGAAATAAAGCTCTCCTCACGCCCTGACATGAGCTTTCAGGTTTTCTGGGTCATAAGCCAGCTGCTGACTACAGACTTGCTACCTGACCGAGAAGCTCCCTGCTTTCAATGTAGAGTTGGTCA
>NW_004524607.1:8998638-9016554 GCF_000260255.1 Octodon degus
CTTTTTTGTTTTGTTTTGTTGGAGGTGGGTGTTCCATTGCAGTTAGAGTTACATTTGTAGTTATATAGGTCTTGCTTTAACTTGGTCTTAACCATCCAGCAAAAAGGTATAACCACAAAGTATAAAGAGTAAAGCTATATTAATATGCTGAGCTGTAAAAGGCGAGAGAGAGAGAGAGAGAGAGAGAGAGAGAGAGAGAGACAGAGACAGAGACAGTCAGAGACAGAGAGGCTCAAGCCAACAACTTCAGACAAATGCCAGTTGTGCTGATAACTCACTACTATTATGGACTATTGAACTATATTGGGTTATTTTGCTGAATTCAAGTACCTACAATCTTTAGATTGGCATCAAATATAAAAAGGTCCTTTAAAGATGTCTCCAAATACAGATTCTCTAACTGCAAAGGATTAAGTTCTTCTGATGTCTTCTGCTTCGTAGAATGTCCAACATCGCCCATGGCAACTACTACTCAGCTGGCTGGTCCACTTGTCAACTGAGTGAAATATAAAGAAAGAAAATTTGAAATGTTTTTCCTATTATTGGATAGAACAGATGTAGAGTACTTCCATCAACACAGAAATATCTGTTGGCCTCACTGCCAGAATCCCAGTGCCCAGTAGTTATTAGCTCTGTGATAATCTATGTGACAGCAGGAATAGCTTTAGTCAGCCCTTCTTTCTGAGCTTGTGAGTTTGACGCCAGCTTTTCCCCTCTGATCTCTCTCGTCTCTCTCGTTTTGTGTTTCTCTGTCTCTGTGTCTGTCTGTCTGTCTGTCTGTCTGTCTGTCTCTCTCGCTCTCTCTCTCTCTCTCTCTCTCTCTCTCTCTCTCTCACACACACACACACACACACACACACACAGAAAGAAAGAGACTGACACAAAATTGTCTCCATAGTTTTGAGTTTAGGGATGAAGAGATGGCCATTAATGCACTTTCAGCCATAACTGACTACAAGACTTCCATATTAACTTGTATTTTCTCTTCAGATGCTAGCAAACCATTTTTGTTAATGTTCTCGTGGCTTCCTGCTAATTGCTTTCAATGATGAAATCCTCTCTTCCATTGCCCAGAGGGACTGAGAAACTAGTAACACCATGCTGAGTTTTTAAACGCAAATGCACATTGGTGTTTTATTTTTTTGGTGTTTTTTTTTTTTTGTTTTTGTTTTTTTACCATAAAAGAAACTGCAAATCAAGCTGCTGCTGATGGCTGAGGCTGAACTCAACAGTACCGACATGTCAGCGTGCTCTGCAGGGCAGCTGGTGCTCGACTCTCCTTGCTCATGACAGTTCTACCTATGAACGAGAGCTGCACAAGCAGTGGTGCCTCTGGACCTCCCAAAGCTGCAGACTGCAGCCTCCTCCTGCAGGAAGAGTCCAGCAGGGCAGTGCCCATTTGCTTATGAGTCCAGGCAACTGCTCAGGCTTTTCAACCTTTCCTTCTTATGTTTTCTCATCCCTGTAAGACTTGCTGTTTGATGAGAAGGAACTGGACACGTCACTTACACAAGTGATGCACAAGTCTCTTTGCACTTAGCCATTCTGGGAGTAGACAGAATGTGGGAAGAGTAACAGAATTGACCAGAAAGAGAAAGAAAAGAGGAAAGGGAGGAGTGTTGTATCAGTGAAGGAAATGCAGGCTTCAGGAAGGAAAGAATACTGTCAGCTGTACACTAGACAGTGACCAGAGTTCCAGGCAACCTTTGTGTTTCTTTTATAAAAACATCCATGGCAGCTTTGAAAAGAATGATGGCTTGTCTCCTGGAACCCTGATAAATAGCCTCTGTTCTCTAATAGTTAGAAGATGCAAGAAGATGCTGCCTAAGAAACTTTCTCATCTGTTTCCATACAGCCTGAGTTCCTGATTGCTCTCTGTCCCTGTTTCCCAAACCAGGAACACAAGCATGTCTACTGTTCCTCTCTTGACTACCTGTAAGAACTGAGGACAGCCCTCTGTCCTGGGTTTCGTTTCCATTTCGTTGCTTGAGTATCCACTCATTCTAGGGACCTCTCACTGTAGTCAGTAGAGCACCATGCATGGTGCACACACTGTAAATATTGGGTAAATAAATTTAGCCTGAAAAATATAAACAGCAAAATATTACAAAGTCTCCTGAATAGTGGTGACATCTTACAAATAAATATAAGTTGTGCAATTTACTCCATACTACATCTGTGTGTATTAAATTGTGTACAAGTTAATGGAGCTGGCCAAATAACTCAGCGGATTAAAGCACAGGGGTCGGGGGTTCAATCCCTGGACCTGTGTGCCAGCTCCACCCCTGGGGTGCTCTGAGTTGGCAATTGAGACTGGGCATGGTAGTGTGCACCTGTAATCCCAGTTCTTAGGAGGCTGTAAACAGGCAGATCACTATGAGTCCAATCTAGTAGTGAGACCCGGAACACCCTCTAGACCCTTCCCTAAAAATACAAAAAAAAAAAAAAAAAAATTGTGTACAAGTGTCATAGTACCTCCTTTCAGAATATACTGAGTCTTTGTGATCTTTGTTGGTTGTGCCATATGGAATATTTGGCTTTAGGTTCTACCACCAAGCCCTTGAGCTTACCCCCAGCTTGAGCAGAAGAAATTCCTATAAAGAGCAGGCTGCGACCTTCCTCCATATAAGATCAATATGTCCAGACTTCCTTCCCAGCTACCACCCATCAGTCACTTAGCCCAAAATCCCACCCCAGAGGTAACAAAGGATGGAAAGCTTAGCTATGGCCATCAAGAGCTGTGCAGACAGCAGGAAGGGAAGTTTCCTCTAGGAAGAGAGAGCCATCCGGGGCACTGGTCAGAACTCAGCCATTCACAATTCCTACTGTGAATTCCAAGTCAAATTCCCAAATGCATCTCCTGATGGAAAACCAGGCGTTGCATATCTGCATAATTAAAATGGCTGGGAATAACTTTCCCTTCTCTATTATAACTGCTTTTCTAGAAAAATGACCTGTAATTGGTGTATCTAATGCCAGTTTGAAGATGTAGCAACTCCAGATGTCTCCCTAACCAACAAATGACCTTTAACACCCCTTAAATTTTTGCACTTAATTTTGCACCCCTTAATTTTTGCACTTAATTTTGTACCCCTTAATTTTTGCACAGATTCCTTTCAGTATATCGTTTGCCATATTCTGACTGCACTCAGAAATTCTGAAGCCCTACTTATGGCCTTGGAAGATAGGAATCACAAAGGCACCTCCTTTTTCTGGGCCAGCTTTGGACATTTTCTTTGTTCATTGTGTGGCTTCTACTTCCATTTTTAAAATTCTTCTTGTCTATTAAAAGGGTTGTAGTTAAAACATGATTTTGCAGTGAAAGCAGTTTTAGACAGAAAACCACTTTTCTTCAAATGCAATGGAGAGCTTTGTAGTCAGCGGGGCTTCAGAACAATTTGGGATTAGAGGCACAGTAAGAGGGGGCCTTGACCAAGACCTTGGGTAAGCACTGCATAGGAAGGAAGGGCCCCACCGGTAACGGATGCTCTGGGCCTCCAGTCTTTTAACTGTATCTCTTTGGGTCTTCATTTATGGAGTTATCCAAGACCACCTGTGCAGCTTTGATGGGCCATGCACAGCACCAAGTGATGGGGACTCTGCAATTATAAGACAGTGGCTGGTAGCAGAGATGCTCTGTCTTTTCCACATTGTCAGCCTGATGAGGATCCTGGAGTCTTCTTCTCCAATCAGTAACTTGGAAATTTGCTGTCCTCAGGCTACTGCAAATAAGGGGAAGGCTCATGTAGTGAGCATGTGGGCAAGCCAAGCTGTGTTTGTGGTACAGCAAGGGTGCTCAGCAAGGGAGGAGAGGCCCTTCTGCTCCAGCAATCAATGGGGCATCTTGGAGGAGGTAACATCTAGGGTAAGCTCCAGAGCCACTTGAAGCACAAATATTATTATCACCATTAAAGTTTCTCACCTGTGAGTCTACATATTGATAAAAATGTTCTTTGGGTCAGCCAGATAGCTCAGCAGATTAAAGTACCTGTTTAGGCAGACACAGGGGCTGGGGGCTTGATCCCTTGCCTGCAGTGCTGGCCCCAGCCCCAGGTTGCACTGAGGCAATTGAGACTGGGCATGGTGGCGCATGCCTGTAATCTCAGCACTTGGGCTGAAAAACAGGAGAATCACTGTAAGTCCAATATATATATATATATATATATATATATATATATATATATATATTTGGGGTTTGGGGGGGGTTTTGCTCTTCGCCTATTTCTCCTTGCCTCATGGCCTCTTTCACATTTTCTTATTACATTTTGCAGCTAAGGAGGTAAAAATTGAGGATGTTATTGGTAAAAATAATCCCAAGGCTTTGGTCATGCCCATTCAGAGAACTGCACTCCTTCACTAAGCTCCTGATGGATGCAGGTGGTCCCGGCATGAAGCCCATCCTCATGGGTCTCACCACTCTCCCAGCAAGCATTCATTGATCACTGGTGGGCTTCAGTTGCAAGGATGGGCAGTGGTGTGCCAGCCAGGGGCCCACCTTGTATGCAACCACCTGAGCACTCTGAAAAGCAGAAGAAAGTAGAAATAGATAAGTCCAAAGCATGCTGTTTCTTCTCCATCTCCCTCCCTGCTTTTATAGCCCCAAGTGGAAAAAGAATTGTCTGTTGGTGATAAAATTCCCTCTGGGAGCCATCACCTCAGAAAATCTTTTGCCATTGACCTTGAACAGGTCAGTGACTCTCCTAATGGTCACCGAATGTACACCAAGCAGTGAAAGTAACACCTAAGTATCCAAATCAGAAGGCAGCTTCCTGCCCCAGGTGCCAGAATCCATTCTTTCTCAAGGTTTAAAATCAAATGAATTGTTTGTTGTTCTAAGCAAAAGTACTAGAAAGTAACCATGCACATACTTTTGGAAAGCAAAATCGCTTACCTTGTAAACTTGTGCTTTTCTCCTCAGACAAGTTTTGGTATTGTCGGCTTTCACCAAATCACAAGGTCCTACATTATGGAGACTTGGAAGAAAGCCCTCAGGGAGAAGTGCCCCACGATTCCCTGCAGGACAAACGTAAGTCTCTCTCTTGGGTGGGACACCTGAGTTTGGGTTCCTTGGTTGTTTCTTTGTCACAGTATAACATGCATACAAACTAGCCGCCAAAGTCAGCCTTTGGAACTTGGCTTATTCTGTGATACGATTCAGCCTGAACATTCCCAGCGAGCGTGAGAACCTGATGGGTTTCACATTTGGCAGGGAACAGAGATTCAGGTGTCTACTTTTGACGTTACTTATCCAGATGCTACTTCAAGGGACCTGAGTGGCATAAATCCAATTTTGTCAGTTGTGTTTTTCTTAAGGCCGCCAGATAATTTCACGTAACTTAGATCCGTGACCTTTACCCTATGTCCTCATGATGGGTTTAATGTGTCCTGGACTGGTACTGCAGCACTAATGCCAAATCTAAATACAGCTAACTTATTCCAAAGAAGTAACAGATGCTTTGAAAACTTTATGATGAATGACATCCTACTATTTGCTAAATATTCTCCAAATATTTATTTGTGTTTTTATGTTGTCTCCTTTAACATGCATGCTTTAAAAGATGCAGTACTCCATGAAGTTTTTTTTTAGCCCAATACCTCATCATGTGACAGATGCCAAGTATAGTGTTAAGTGTATAAATTATACAAAGCATTCTAAAATTCTCAGGGGTGCAGAATTGATTTCAAAGAGAAATGAGATAAAGGAAATACAGGGCCAGGGAGATAGCTTGGGCTGAGGAGATAACTCAGTAGAATAAGTGCTTGCCTGACAAGCACAGTCCTGATTTCAATCCCTGGCACAAAAAAAAATAAATAAATAAAATAAATAAAAGGAAATACAGTCTCAGGAGATATGCCAGGGAGAAAAATCAAAGAGGGAGCAGTTTGAACACTTTGAAGTGAACTTTAAAAGTCAGGTTGACCCTGTGGTGTGTCCCAGAGAGACCCCACCCCCATCTCACCTCCCTGCCACCCCGGGCCCAGGGAGGTCAAACCTGAACTGTTTTCCTTATAGCTCATGGCCATTGAATGCAAAAATAAACTCTGAGTGGGAAATTTTGTGACACTTTCAGATTCCATGCTGTCATCTCAGACATACAGCCAGGAATGTTCTCTTTTCCTCCAGCTTAAAAATGGGACAATCTGGTCTCTGTAGTGTCAGGTATTTCTTTTCTTTCTGTGGGATAAGTCTCTCCCCAGTTCACACAACTGCCACTCTAAGGCAGGGAGACAAAATCTGAAGTCCTCGGTGGCAGAGCTGGGGTGTGGCCCGGCAACCATGCTGTGGGCCCTGACCCTGTTCCTGGATACAAGGACTCTCTGCTGAGGGTTCTAAAAGCCAGAAGGTGGTTCTCTAAGTGTGGTCCCCAGAACCCATCATTGTCACCTGAGAACATCTTAGAAAGGCAAATTCTTGGACCCTAAACCCTAGAACTGCTGAATCAGAGACTTGGCGAATGGTTGGAAAAGTTGTGTCTTCACACCATCCAGGCAGCTCTGATGCCTACTCAATTTGAGAATGGCTAAGCTAACTACTCTCTATGCGGCACACAGTGATTCCCCGAGTCCAGCTTTCATGAGGAAGTGAACTGAAAGTGCACTGCCACTTTCTCACTTTGTTAAGAAAGGAATGTTGCAGAATAAACCCTTGCTAACATTTAATATCACATTTTTTCATAAAAGAAAGAGCTCTTGATCACAAAGGTAAAAAAGTAGAATACAGGCAGTCCCTTTTGCTGAATTAAATTAACTTTATGAAAGACTCACTCCCATGTCCTCATTTTGTTCCACTTGCTGTTGATGGATGAAAACTCTCTACCACTGTCTCAGGCTAACAGTTTGTGTTCACTGTTCTATTGCAGTAAAGCAAAAAGAGGTAGAAATTATTGTTGGTTATAGCGACCAGCAGCTGTCTGGGAGTTCCCCCCAGCCCATCCTCCACTGGACCAAGGCAATAGAAAATGAAAACTACAGCTTGCTTTCCCATGTGCCCATGGAATCAGCCCTCTCACCCACTGGATAGCTTACTTCATAATTATAGGGACAGTATCCATTTATCAAAGCAAAGGTCAGCATGTGACTAGAAGGCCTGCCAGGGTGAGAGGCACCATACCCAGTGAGATGCACCATGGCCAGCTGCTTAGGCTATTGGGCCTTGCTCCCAAGGGGGCTCTGGCATGTGCACAGAGGCAGAACTCCCAGCCAGCACTGCCTGGGCTCACCCATGTGCTGATGTCCCCCAACAGTGCAAGGCTCTCAATTCCAAGGATCCAGGCTGGAGATGACTAGTAAGAGTCCTAAACACAGGAAGCCTCCACCTTGTGGGAAATGGCAGAAGCTCAAGGCCAGAGTAGCAGATCAATTTCCACATGGCTTTGGGAGTGGCCATGGTGACACCGGTTTTAGAAGAAGGTCTTGTCAAGGGATTTCCTGGCATGGCCTCCAAAACTCTTGTCCTCTACTTTCCTTTGCACCTTTTAAAGTCCAGCAATGTGAAGTTCCAGACTGCTCCAGTCTTTACACACTGAAGCAGACCACGGGTGTGGAGCAGGGAGAGTGAGTGTGTGCACTCACGTGCTGGTGAAATTGCATCTGCCGCACATGTGTGTCAAAGGAGAGGATATGTTCATGTAATGAATGTCCCGGAGAGAGGTGAGAAGTCCCCAGCCCACCAGCCTAAAGTCTGCTGCTTCAAGCATGCCTGTGCTTCACACTTCCTATCATTCTTCCCTCTGCCTGGAGCAAAAACGGCTGCCCTCTCACAGTTCTTACAAGTCAGAAACCTCACTCCTCTAGAAAAATGAGACTTTCCATTAATTAATGTTAAGTGCCATTGCTCTCGCCCTGTATGATTGCCCTCTCTTGAGACCAAGGGAGAAATTTTCTTCCACCCCTTAAGCTAATCAGCACTGAGTATTGAGATATTGAGAGGCCAAATAGTGCAACTGAATCCTCTTTATACAGCTAGCGCTAGTGAAGATCGAAGGCCTGTCCTTAGCTGCCTTCTTCTCTAAAGGTTTGGGAAATCTCTCTTTTCATATTCACTTTGCTTGCCAGAAAATACAGCCTTTGAAAATCCACATCCCCATAAGCTCCCTCTCACACCGTTTCCCTCCCACGGGGTTTGCTGGCTGTTGTCACCCCCACTAGACACAGGCTTACTGCTCCCCAGCCCTGCCTCAGGCTTCCCTGCCTTCCTTTGGATGTATCTAGGCCAGGCTCCTCACTCCCACATCAAAGGGACAGGGAGGACAGCATAGGCAGATGCTCTTGAAGGGAGCTATAAAGCCTGTTATGGTGAACAGTCCACACAGGCTGGTAGAGGTGGGGCTGTAGACCCAGGCAGCGCAGTGAAGAATTTGGGTCCCTCCATCTACAGAGATCATTAACTGTGACTATTGAAAATGGCAATAACTGAAAGTGCCATTTATTGCATGCATCTGATATGGCAGACAGCATCCGAAGAGTTGTACTTCTATAAATCACCTCCATGAAACTTAAAGAAACAGATACTATGCTCCTTATTTCACAGATAAGGAAATGGTCATGAGGAAAGATTGAGAAACACGTTCAAGGTCACAAGGTCAGTAAATACTAAGGCAAAGGTCTGAATGAAGCCATCCCACTGCATGGCCCAGATTTTTGCCCAGTGCTATCTGCAGCTTAGATGAGGAGCCAGTAATGATCTTGATTGCAGTCTTTGGAGTTAATTCTCTCAAGGACTCTACAGACTAGAGAATGTATCGTTTTCCTGTTGCAGTAAAGAAAGACAAAGTTCTGAGGACTTGAACCCCAAGTAATAGAGTAGCAGGTGATCTAGGCACAGCCGATCCCATCGTGCAGTGCCCATGACTGCCCTGCCAGAAGAGAAGGCCAGATCTGCCCTCAGGCCCCCGGAGTCAGCCTGTGTCTCCTGTCTCCCTGCAGAAGAGTTCCTTCATGGAGCTGTGCACACAGCACATGCTCTAAGCTGACCAGCGATGGTTTGGGAACTTTTTTGCCTTAGTCTCCTGGTAGTGACAACAGAAACTGCATTGTGGTGGCCACATGGAAGTTTTCCGCGCTATTTTCATTCTAAATCACAGCTAAAGCCTCTTACACAGATATCAGCAAAGAGTTTCTTGAACATGTTCAAAGTGACAGTCACCTCGGGGCCCATGCTCAGCTTGATTTGTGATGCTGGCACCTTCCAGAGAAATCACGGCCTAACAAGGGCCTTGTATGACACTGCATAAGTAACTCTCTCTCTTGGAGTTTCCATCTTCCCATTTGTAAGATTGTCTCAACACACTCTAAACTGAATAATGGTAAGAAATGAAGCCATGCCCTAGGAGACAAGAGTAGCGCTACTACTAGAGACAAGAGTAGGGTTGCTACTAATGCCCCTAGTGACCCTCCTGGTTCCTACCTGTGGGTCTTACTTTTTTATTTGGTTCCCTCATAAAAAGACCTGTTCAAAATACTATGTTGGCTTTGAACACATAGAGATAGAGATCCCTATGCATCCTCGTTAGAGTATAGATTCAGGAAGCTGAAGTCTGATCCCTCTATTTCTGTTCCTGGGATAGAGAGGACATTTTTAGCCCTTCCCATGCCTAATCTTCCAGTGCATCTAGAGGCAAAGTATGCAAAAAGCAACCTTTGAAAGCTACTCTGTATTTTTAGAATTTTATGTTTTCTCTTTAGTCATAATCCAATGAGTGATCTAGCAGCTTATCCTCCTGACAAGGGACAGTGCATATATAGAAAGATAAAATATGTGCTACCACACAGCCTAGGGAAAAAGTGCCTTCTCTCCCCTGAAGTCTTCCCACTAGCGATTCTGAAGGTTGACCCCATGATGGCATTTGTATTACTCTTGTCCCATTCTATCTGGTAAGTTTTCAAAGCCAAGGGTAACTGAAAATTGTAGATTGCCGACACTGTCTGTACTTCACTGACCATGTAATTAAACAAATGACTTTTAAAAATGTGCTTGGGATGCAAACTGTGTGTGAACTTTGGGGAGGTTTGTAGAACTGATTTTATAATTATGTAAAAAATGTACTTCAATGTCTTCACTGAAATTTTAACCAGTTTCCTAAAGTATCTAAGTGACCTCATAGGGTAATGATTAAACTGTCACATCAACCATGGAGAGGAACAGGACAATCTTTTGTCATGAAAGCAGATCTGAGGGGAATGGTCACAGAAGGTTCAGGAATTGCAGGAGCCAATGACAGGAAGTTGCCACTCTGAGGGTCTAGGAAAGGCATTTGAATTAAAGTTTATGCCAGTCAGAAGAGCCTGCAGTCCTGCAGTACACTGCAGGAACAGCCAACAGCATATTGCACTGTAAGCCAACAACAAAGTTAGTTTCTTGCTCACATTATATAACTACTATGACTTGATGAAGGACTGCTCCACACAATTGCTGTTCTCATTCAGAGACACAAGACAAGGGCTTCTTCATCATCCAGAGCTACACCATCTGAACAGAGCGTGTGCTTCCTCAGTCTCTGCAGCGGGGGCAGAGATGATCAATGACATGGGCTTTCCATTGGCTTGGCCTAGGAAAACAAGCATTTTCTCTTACATTTTATCGGTCAGAAACCAGTTGTATGACCTCCTAACTGCAAAGATTTCTGGAAAGTATTATCTTCCATCCTGCTGGGAGAAGTAAAAAGCAAGATATTAGTGATCACAAGTAATGTCTAATGAAAGAATCTGTAATCAGGGCTGTAAGGAAAAAAAGCAGATGTAATAGGATAGCTAGGAGTCTGCAGAGGTTCCTGGAAGAGCTCATCACAGCCCTACTCTTGGATAAAAGAGGGCTGTTGGGGTGTCATTGAATTTGGACAAAGTTTTTAGTAATATTCAGGGACCTAGAAAATGTTAGTTTTAAAGGCCCTTTCAGTTCTATTGCTTTAACATGCTATACACTGTATAACTTTATCTTCATCTAGCTGTCAAATCCTAAAATCAATTTCCTTAATAAAAGCATGTGAGCATTAACTGTGAAATCTCTCATTATTATCGTCACTGATGGAATCTAGGAATTGATCGCTCACAGATCTAGACTCCAACTTTGGGTTAAGCCAAGCCAGAAAGCATGGGCCTCTCCCCTAAATTTACCACTTGTGGGACTGAAAAGATCAGGGATTAGAGAGGGGCCATGCATTTTTTAAGGTTCCAAACTAGCCTAGTTTCCCTTTCTCAGTTGATCTTAAATGCATAAAAATTTCTGTCTTCTCTTTTCTACTAGCTCTAACTCCTGAATAAGACAAAAGATACCATCATCTCATTGAATTGCTTTATTTTCAGTGTTCTGTCAGCAAAGAAGTTTTTCTTTATTTGAGTTTAAGTTTCATTACCATAAACTGGGGATAATCAGACCTACCTTACAAAATTGTGAGAACTAATGAGATGGTGGACAGTGAGACTGTAGGGAGGAAGAGTCCAGAACCTTATAGCCAGAAAATTTTCATGAGTTAGAACTGTTTTCCCTATTTATCCCAAGCTTAGAAGCCAAACAGATACAGAATCTGTGGAAGCCATACTGATGCACATAAAGCACTGGGCACTGTTCCAGGCACGGAGCAGCCCTCTCTAGGGTCGGGATGAGCGCTGCTGCTGCTGTTCCAATCACTGTCACCTGTTGTGCCATCTGATGCTGTCTTCCAAAGCTACTATGACGGCCATTTATTTGCACTTTGCTTTAGTGACCAGAAATCCACTCATGGACATGGCTTTACCTGTCCAGAGATGCTTTTTATCAGAATATAAGAATATATTTTAATTTCTAGTCTTAGCCTCATCTTGTTAGCACTGTCCTATTCTCTTTTAGCAGCAGCTGCTGGGAATGGCACCATAGTGGTTTCTCCTGTTTCTTTATCAACATCTAAGCTCTCAGTGATGCTGTGAATTTTGTTTTCTTTTATGAATTGCAGTTCCAGTGGCAGATATCAAAGCCGTGGTGACGGGAAAGGACTGCCCGCATATGAAAGAGAAAGGTGCCCTTAAACAAAACAAGGTATGATTTCCAAATTATTGGGATCAGCTCTGACTGCACCATGCAGCCAGTAATTATGATGGCTTAAGCCTTTCTTTCTAGCAGTGTGTATGGGTGTGTGTGCTATACTGCATCACATGTCTTTGATATCTATTTCCTTCCTGATTCGTATTGTCTCTTGCCCTTATTCTTCTCACCCTGACCATTTTCTAATACCCACCGTCTCCTCCTTTCTTTCACTTCTTGTCTGCAATCAGCACTAGGAATTGTCCTTGCTGTTCTCACCCTGTCCTCCCCAGCTTCCTCCCTTGTCCCTATTCATTCTGTCTTGGCCTCTTGTTTACGCTTGTCTTCCCTCCCCAGTCTTATCCATAGCAGCCTCTCTGGGGTGTCACTGAGACAGTCAGACACCAGCTGCTTGGATCTTAGAAAACTTCAAGGACCTGATGTCCTTCAGTGTGGTGGAAAGTAGTCTGTGAAATAGCTCAAATCCAGCTTAGAGGGGAGAAATTGCCCAGTCATGTCTGTTGCTTAAAGACCCTTCATTTTTCAAGTTCTCAGTTTCCTCTCTGAATTTGCCACCAGCTGTCACCATCACAGCCCAGGATCCAGCACAGACAGTACAGGAAGAAGCATTTTGTGGAAAGACAGAAGAATTTCCTTAGCCCCAGGATGAAGGCACTTTCCCTTTGAGAGGGGTTTTTGGAGAGCCAGTTCTTTGTTTATATTTTTGTTGGTATTTTGTGATGTGTAACAGTCATAAACAGAAGTGTCCAGATTTATCTAGGTTCTCAAAACATCTTGATCCTAAAATATCACTAAATCAATAGGTTGTTTCTTTATTTCCAGCGTCAGTATCTAAGAGGAAAACCAAAAGGATACTTGTCCTATTTATCAATCAGTTAAAACAAGCAATCCCTGCTCTATAATTTCAGACACTGTAAGACAGAGGAGAATCTAGGTCTTTGACATGTAACCTTAGCTATGCATCCAAAAAAACAAACTGTAAGATCTTTGCCTCGTAACATACCTGAGTGTAACTTTTCTCAAAACCACATGCATTCCCTCTCTGTTAAGTCCATCACAACTCTGTCATGGAATGCATTTGAATGATAAGCATGAGGATGTAAGTGCACTGCCTAAGAGGCCAGGCCTGTGGGTTACCTGTTACACAGGACCTTTGGGGTTTCCATGTCTTTCTTCTCCACAGTGTGGGGAGGTAGGATCTGCACAGCTCAGCAGACTCCATGGAGCATCCTTACATGTAGCAGCAAGTCCTGTGCTGACCTCTTTCAGCACACACAGGGCTTGCTGTGTGATCCACATGCCGGTTCCGCCATGCACGATCCTAGAGAACACTGGCTCTGCTCTCTCCTAGGCAAGGTCCCCTGAGATGTATAGCACTTGGAGTGGAGAGGGAGAAGCTGGAATCTAACAGGACTCTGACCCAGAGAAAGTAGGAAAGGTAGGGCCAGCAATGGAACAGGCTGCCTGAACTGGAGCCTACTGAGTGGGGACAGAAAATTATGTAAAACACATACAATGAGACTTGCTGTTACAGCCTGACACATACAGAGCTTGAAAGCTGTCACTCCCAGTCTAACAGCAAGAAGAAATGAGCAAAGTAGAAATCAGCAACTTTTCTTGGACTGTTGGGAACATGGAACACCAAGGGCAGCAACAGAGTCACAGCCAAGATCTGTTTCCTGGTGCAGATTATACATTAGGAATATACTGCAGGGACACTCGGGGCATTTCTGTTGAACTGCTGCAGGCTGAGTGTGGACAGTAGAACTCCCCTGGAGGTTGTGTTATGGGGGCAGTGGGCATACTTTCATGAAATCCAGAAGCACCAGCAAATTCTTCCAGTAAATATTCCAGAAAGATCCCTCACAGCCATGGCAGGAGATGGGAAAGAGCAACTATGAAATAGGCCAGAGCTTTCTTCATGACAAAGTCCTTTTCCTTTGGCCCCGTATGGAAAAAGAATTTCCCTGATTTCAGGCCTCGTAGCATCCATGTTTCAATTGTGAGCTTGGAGCTATGCAAGACCTAGTCACTGGTGCTCAGGGCCTTAAAAAGGAGGAAATTCTGCAGCTGGGCAAAGAAGAGGAGAAGGCACAACAAATCTATGCAACTGGAGGAACTCTTGAGAAAACAATAGAAACACATAGGGCCCCTAAAAGTTAGGTATTTATTGGAAAATTATAGACTCTTATGCTTTCCTCATCCTTTACCACCATGTCAAACAAACTCCAAAGTAGTAGCAATGGATTATGGCCAAAAGATCAAGAAGACACAGCCTCGCAGAAGAGTGCTTAGGGAAGGTAAGTTAATGGAAGACACAAAATCTGAGAATTTAGAGGAAGCTAAAGGTTCTGGCCCTTGTACTTACAGCAGCCATTAAACGGAGCTCAAATCCTTGTCAGATTAACAGAAATTAACACCCTAAAGCTCCCATTATGTCTTTCTTCTTGTTACCTGACATTACATATCTAGATTGCAACAAGAACAATAAAAATACACATGTGCAAACAAACAAAAAAAGGAGAAAGCACAGCCTGAAGAAACAATTGATTATCAGAACCAGATTCTAATATGACATACACCATGAATTAGTTGAATAAGAAATTTAAGGGGGCCGGGGAGATGGCTCAGTGGAATAAGCGCTTCCCTGGCAAGCGCAAGGGCCTGAGTTCAATCCCCGGTTCCGCACAAAAAAAAAAAGAAAGAAAGAAATTTAAGATTTCAGATGTTGTGAGATCTAAGAAAAAAAGATAGCATGTGAAACAGAGAGGTAATGTAAACAGAGAGATGAAAATTACAAGACACAAAAGGAAAGTCTAGTATTAATCAAAAACATGGTAGCAGGAATGAAGAATACTTCAAGAGGATTCATTTGTAAACTTCCCTTGGTTGAGGAAAGAATCAGTAAACTCGATGATGGGTTGATATAAACGTTCTGTGCTGAAATGAGAACAGAAAGAGAGAGAGAGAGAGAGAGAGAGAGAGAGAGAGAGAGAGAGAGAGAGAGAGAAAAGAACTGTAACAATTGCAAAGGGCATAACATATGCATAATTGGGAGACCAGGGGAGATGAAGAGAGCGGAACAGAAGAAATACTGAAAGAATAATAGCCAATGACTTCCCAAGATAATGACAGCCGTCATACCAAAAATCCAGCAGATTTAAAGGGCACCAACCAAGATGAGGATCCCTGAAAGCAAACATTTAAACATACCTGCAGAAAAACCAAAGTCAAAGAAAAAAATGAAAGAAGTAGTAAATCTAGAGCCTTATTCATAGAAGAATAAAGTTAAAAATTAAAGTGAACTTTTCTCCAGAATCTGCTACAAGCAAGAAAAGATTTGAGTGGATTGCTGAAAGAAAACTCCACACCCCTAAAATTCTGTGTCCAGGGAAACATGTAGGAGAGATAAAGATTTTTTTTTTCAGAGAGACAAACACTGAGGGATTCACTTCCAGCATATCTGCTCTGCAAAAAAATATTCTAATGGGTCCAGTCAGAAAAAAATCATAGAGATCAGAAAAGTAGATCTACTTAACGAAAATATGTGTATCAGAGAAAGAGCTGGTAAAGGTAAAATTAAAATCCTAATTTTTATTGCTACTCCAGCTAAAAAATCACTACTCACCATCAGGTTATTGTGGTGTGAATGTATTAGATGGATAAATGAAATGAGCAACACCTGTATCAAAAAGAAAGAAAGAACACAGAGAAAAATAGAAAAGAGTTACAAACACATTCTTTATTATTAGTGTTTGTATCACTGGTACTCAATATACATTCATAACTTAGAGGAGGAGAGATTTATTTGGTTCATGGTTTCAGAGGATTCAGCCCACGACACTCAGCTGGTTCCCACGCAGGAGCATCATGCGGGGGTAGGGTGAGAAAAAAAGATACTTCATTCAAGGCAGCCAGAGTGCAGAGCAAGGGAACAGCGTCAGAGAGAAAGCACTCACGGACCTTATGTAGGCCCCAAGGTCATCATGACCCACCCCCACACATGCAGAATTATGCTCTACCAATCCTCTTGGTAGTCTCCAAAGTCAATCATGTTGATTGACATGTTACAAGTCCCATGTAACAATCACAGCCACCTTCCTTTAATGATCAAAAACACTTTCTTTTTTCTTTTTTATTTTTTATTTAGTGCAGGGTCTACAGGGTCTCACTACACAGATCAGACTTGTGGTGATTCTCCTGTTTTCAGCTTCCCAAGCGCTGGGATGACAGGTGCGTGCCACCGCGCCCAGTCCTCATCACTGTCTCAGCAAGCCCCGGGGGCAGGACTGGCACAGCAGGCTGGGAGTCAAACCTCTGACCCCTGCATCTGCCTAAGCAGGCACTTTAATCTGCTGAGCTTTCTGGCTGGCCCGTAAATATAGGCACACTGTAACACTTTAAATATATAGATCTTCTAAGCCCATAAATTAAAAACTATAGACTGTCAAAACCGAGTTTTAAAAATGTTATGCATTATCCACAAGAAACTCAGTTTAGGGCTGGGGAGATAGCTTAGCAGTCTAAGCACCTGCCTGGCAAGCACAAGGAGCCAAGTTCAGCCCTCAGTACTGCACGCTGTGCCGGTATCCAAACAGGGTGTGGAGGATCACTTTGAGTCTGAGCTGCGTAGTGAGACCCTAGATCAAATAAATAAATATTAAAATAAATTTTAAAAAAAGAAATTCAATTGAAATATAAGACTATTAATTTAAAAGTAGTAAAATAGAATGAAACATCATGCTAACAATAATCAAAAGAAAGCTGTAGAAGCTATATTATTTCAGGAAAAAAAAACACACTTCAACAAAGAAAATTATCAAGGGGTCAATTCTCCAAAAAGACGTAGCAATCTTACAAACGTATGAACTTAATAAGAAAACATGAATTTATGTGAGTCAAAATTTATAAAATTGGTAGAAGAAAAAGGCATCTTTATTATTATATTGGGAGCGTTATCCCTCAGTCAGTAATCAATATATCGATCAGGCAGAAAATTAGAAAGACTATCAAGGGCTTAAAGAGCACCATCAGTCAACTTGATAAAAGTGATTGCAGTAGAATGATCCACCCATGAAGCTATAGAATTCATATACCCCTCAGAATCCCTGAAAATTACCTGAGCAAAATTATTCAGTTGTTTGTAATTCTAACAATACATTTCTAAATAAGCCATAATTCAAAGGAGGCTCAAGAGAAATTACAAGGTATTCTAAGGTAAAAGAAATAAAGATACAACTTATTAAAATGTGTGATTTGATTAAAAAATACTTTTTTTATTAGGAAATATATAGCGTAGAAAAGAAAGAAGATCTAAAATCATTAAGTTTCTACCATAGGACAGTAAGAAATTGCAATTTATGCCTAACCAGGTTAGAACATATAAAAATGAGGATAGAAATCAATGAAAAAAAAAGATACAAAGACAGAAAATAAAATAGCAAAACCTGGACCTTTGAAAAGATGAGAAAAACTATCTTCTAGCCTGATTAACCAGAAAAAGTGGGGAAGGAAAGAAGTGAGAGGAAGGGGAGGAGAGGGGAATAAACAGAAAAGGATAGGATGGGATAGAACAGAAAAGGAAAGGGGAAAGGAAGGGAGAAGAAAGCTCAAGTCAGCAACATCAGGTATGGAAGTGGTGGTGATCTCGATTCCACATATTAAGTGTGTGTGGATTTGCCCTTTGTAGACCAGACTCCTCCTCCTTTAAAGGGGACTAACAGTACACTATGAGAAAATGATGTTTTCTAACCTTTTTTGAAATTATCATGGCACTCAAGTAACTAGATGGATGGATGGGTGGGTGGATGAGTGGGGTGAATGGGTGGATGGATCAGTGGATGGATGGATGGATGGATGGATGGATGGATGGATGGATGGATGGATGGATGGATGGATGG
>NW_004524607.1:9016665-9047779 GCF_000260255.1 Octodon degus
TGGATGGATGGATGGATGGATGGATGGATGGATGGATGGATGGGAGGGTGGGTGGATGGGTGGATGGATGGGTGGATGGATGGATGGGAGGGTGGGTGGATGGGAGGGTGGGTGGATGGATGGATGGATGGATGGATGGATGGATGGATGGATGGATGGATGGATGGCAGGTGAACAAGTGGAACACAGTGCTGCAAGCAGATATATAAGCCTTCAAATGGAGGCTTCTGCCTAGGATTGACTAGTCCAGCTGTTCTAACCCCCTCCCTACCTCTTCCAGTCTGACTTGAGGGTTGATAATGCAGTGTCCCCAGTACTCCAGCTCTTTTGTTGGTACACATGTGGAAATTTCTTGTTTTGTGCTATTACTAGGGTTCATACATCTAGTTCTTCCGACAAAAATCAAAATGCAGAAAGTAAAGTCACAGTGGCTCCTTCTCACTTCCCCCACACTTACACTGGCCTCCAGAGGCCCCTGATCCTGACCTTTGGGCCTTATGGGTAAGAACAGGAAGATCTGCAGCTCCAACGAAAGTGTGTCCTCAGGAGGTCTTCAGTGCATAAGACCTGCTTCAACAATCAAAACCATGCTTCTGGGCCAGCAAGATAGCTCAGGGGACTAAGCGCCTAGGTAAGCAAGTGCAGGGACAGGGTTTGACCCCTGGCACCACATGCCACATCAGCCCTTCTCCAGGCATGCTGAGCCAGTGAACAAGTCTGGGTTTTGTGGCACATGCCTGTAATCCTAGTGATGAGGAGGTTAAAAACAGGAGGATCACTATGATTCCGAGCTGCATAGTCAGACCCTGTATCAAATGCATAAATTAGGGAAAAAATTGCTTCTGCTTCTTGTTCTTCAGAGCATTTTTCCAATTGAGAATTGGCTTCTGACATTCTGTGTTGCAAGATTCTTGGTTAGCTCAACTGGTGATCAGAGATAAAAGATATTATCTATAAAGGAAACACTTTGTTAGCAGAATATTAGTAACTAATAGTCCTCTTACCCTTTCAAAATCTGCTAGAGTGCTGGGCCCTCACCAAAGCCCTGGGAACAGAAAGATACAGAGAAACCCTCTTTCCCTTGATGTGCCTCCTGCAGAGACCTGTTCACACATTCAGTCAGTACGCACTGGGGTCTCCGAGATCTGATGAGCTCTCTGGACAGAGTGATGAACCAGGCAGGGGTGGCCAGCATCCTGGAGCTCAGGATCCAACCAGTTTACCAGAAATCAGAGCAACGGGCAAATTGCTGGTGAAATAGGCCTGAGTTCTTTGCAAAGAGAGTAGAAAATTCTTGATCCAAGACTGAAAAATACTGTCATGGGTGGATAGAAATTCAACAAAAAAAACCTGAGTTTTAAAGATCCGTGATTTAAAACTTCTAACTCTGTAATGTATAAGTTGGTTTGTTCATGTACATTTTAAGTTGGGAATTCTTTGTACTTGGCTCACAAGTTTTCAGTCTCTAGTTGAAAGACGCCGTATAATCGCTGAAGGACCAGTCTCAGAGATCCCACTGATTCAGATAAGCATAAATGTGATGTGGGAAAGACTACCTTCTGCCCATGTTCTAGAACTCAGCCTTTGTTTTGCCTGGGTGATTCTTGAACCTGAAATAAGCAGATTGTATTAGAAGATGATATTTTAGCATCAACTTGAAGTCTTTGATATTAACCAAAAAGTCTGGTCTTCATTTCTCTCCATCATTCATTCATTCATTCATTCATTCATTCACTCATTCATTCATTCATTCATTCTTTCTTTCTTTCTTTCTTTCTTTCTTTCAACAAATGGATTGAACATTTTATTTGTGTCAGGGACTAGGAACCCAAAGATAAAAGATGATCTGGTCCCCAGTCCTGGGTATCCAACAGACAAGATTTGTATGTAAATATGCAACTATAATTTATTGTTTATGCAACAAAATAAAACCATGCAGCACTGGGGCAGCCTGAGAGAACTGAGAACATTTGGTGAAGGAAATGGCACTTGAGTTGGGTTTTGAAAAGAAATTGGCCAATCAGAAAAACCATGGAAGATTTCCCATGAGGCCTTTACAAATCCTCTAATTAGAAAACAGCAATCTCCAAGATAGTGAAGATTGGAAGAATAACAGATTGGAGAACTATTGGCTGATAATGCTTTTAAGGCAGAGTGGAGACAGAAAGGTAGAAGTGCTGGAAGAAGTCAGTCTCTTATACTATATGTACTGCACAAATGACTGTTTTTGCCTTTTAAAGTATACAGGTATCAAGATGAGCAGCACTACTATAGCAATGAATTCTACTATTTCACATGGTCATATTTAACTCACATGCACATGCCTAGGAATAGCCTGTGTTTATCATCACAATTATCAGCCCTCAAGATTACCTAGACACATGGATGGAGAACCAATATGGTTAAGTAAGTTCTGGGCAAAAGGGCGAATACACTAATTGCACTAGTCAGCTTTCCCGTTGCTAGACACAGTATCTGACAGCCATGACTTAAAGGAGGACCTTAACTTGGCTCACATTTTCAGTCTATGGTTTGGTGGCTCAAAGACAGGAACATCATGGCAGAAGGGTATGGTGGAGGAAAGCTGCTTAGTTCACAAGGCATGGAAAGCGAGGCGAGAACAGTGCCAGGTAGCACAGAACAAGAGACTAGACAGCGACCTCAGACCCACACATCCATGGCCACCCAGAGACATCCAGAAGCATATCATGATTGTCCTTTGTGGATCCCAAAGCCAATGAAGTTGACACTCCCTGCAGCCACCATGGTTGGTTATCCCAAAACAATGTAGAGTTTGGCAGCCAACACCACATACTGAAAACGCTTTGTGTGACACTATGTTCTTGCTTTGCTGGTCCATCCTATGACCCACAGAAGAACACACATTTAAACATCTTCTAAACCAAAGTGCCACCTCTGTGTGCACCTCCTGACCCGGGGCACCTTTGTCCCTGGCTCTAGACCCTAGGGGTTAAGAAGGAGCTCAAAGGCCTCAGGATATAGAGATACATTTACTTCATCCCTCTTCCTCTCTCCAAGGAACTCTGACCATCCATGACCTCCCTCCACCTGGCAGGGTAGCAGGTGGACATCACGGAATAAGAGTTAAATCCAGAGGGAATGGAAAACATTCAGGGCTAGCAGTAAAGCCTTGTTTGGTAGATGTCAAAAAGAGCATTGTGGTGTGTGGCTGGAGCCCCTGCTAGACTGCTGAGCTACCACCTGGCACTTCTCCTCCTCACAAGGAGCTTGGACAGGTGGCAGATGCCCCAGGAAGCCTGAATGCTCTCCACACCTCAGCCTCTCTGCTCCAAGCATTGCTGAGTGACCTCCCTGGTGACTCCATGATGGAAAGTCAAAGGCAGCCATAAAACTCACCATAAGTGATAACACCCTGTATACATGGGTGCAGGTTAATTCCTCCCACCCCTTCCAGGCAGCCTAGGTGAAACTAAAGTGGGGCCTCATATTCTCAAGAATTTCTCACTTCTTCCCTGTGTTTATCAAGAACTGGGTCACGACAGTTCTGATCATTCCAGTTCTGATGTCGCACAAGGGTAGGGCCACAAGTCTGACTGTCTCTGTATCCTCTTTCTCCTCCATCCCTCTGTGAAAGAGAAAGTGTCGCACTGCTAACTGTGCTGACAGGCAGGTCTCCAGTGGCTTCAGCGCCTGGTCAAGAGTGTGTGTCTGGGCTGTGGTGGCATTCACACCAGCTGCTGTCACAAAGTGATAACTGACCACATGATTTCCCTGAGCAGAGCCGTCGTTGTCATCCAGGCTCAGCCAGAAAGACCTGGATGAGTGCTACCCAGTCCTCCGTGCCTGTAAAGTGGCCCTCTGCCACGCTGATATCTTGACAAGTTGTCCAAAAGCAAAACCCTTCCTCCTCCTTCCCTCCAAACTCTCAAGTAGCAGTCATAGAGTTTTCCTCATGAGTGACATTCTGATTAGTAAATAGATTACCATTATACAGGTCTCATCTGAGAAGAGTGTTTATGAATATCTGAAATTAAGACGGTGCACCCTCCTACTACCTGAACCTCACTTTCAACCTACATGCTCACTTCCAGCCCATGTCCAAAGACAGGCAATATTCATAATGACCAGCAATAAGTACATAGTGTTCATTTTTCCTGCTTTTTTCCCTACCCAACATCAAGTCTTTGTAATTATCTTACTGAATGGCTTGCCACATACATTCTTCTCAGCTGGTAATTGGTGATTTCCTTATACCCAAAGGAGGGAGAAATAGTTAGTTTCTCATAATTTTCTTACAGATAATAATGTGCAGTTTTTGCTTGCTGTTGCATTACTTTTAGGATTTGATGCACAAATGGGATCCTT
Organism: Octodon degus; assembly: GCF_000260255.1. Taxonomy (NCBI): domain Eukaryota; kingdom Metazoa; phylum Chordata; class Mammalia; order Rodentia; family Octodontidae; genus Octodon; species Octodon degus. Next base: position 9,021,013 of record NW_004524607.1, read on the forward strand.
GATTTTTAATGTGCATTACTGTATTGATTTTTTTAAAGGATGTTATCAATTTTTGATACTGCTAGGAGGGCTTTGACCACTTTAAATACAAATTAAAAGGCCCAAGAGACATGATCATAGACACAAATGCCAAACTTAATGAAAACTAGTGTGTGTGGTGGTGCACTCCTTTATTACCTATTACTGTCCCTTATTGTGTCATCTTCTCTGGGTGTTCCTGAATGGGGGCCTAAAGGAGGGAAAGAATAAAAGTTGAATAATATTTTTACAGAATAACCTCTATCCCATGACTCAGTGCTCTTTCTTTCTTTCTTTTTTTCTTTTTTCTTCTTTTTTTTTTTTTTTTTTTTTTTTTTTTTTTTTATTTTAGAGATTCTACAGGGTATTCAGGGTCTCACTATTAAATCAGACTCAAGTGATCTGCCTGTTTACAGCCTCCCAAGAGCTGGGATTACAGGCACGTGCCACCACGCCCAGTCTCAATTGCTGTCTCAGCACGGCTCTGCAGGCCCGGGGATGCTCTTTCTTTTGAGTGTTTCTATTTCCAATGAAATGAGGAGACTATCTGGGTGAGAGACAATAGACAGTCTGTACTCACAGAAGAAGCTGTCCTAGTGAGGGGACAGCAGCACGTGACCCAGACAGGAGAATGCTCCAAAAGCCAGCATTAGCTTAATGTTGCACTCTATGGGGATTGGTTCCAGCTAACTCTGAGTCTTGAGTTCACTGTGTCAGTTCTTCCAAAGTTCAGAAATCTGGAGCTCATCTTGCTGCCTTCCATCTTCCTTCTGGGGCATTAGTGCCATGGGTTATTGGCCAAAGGCAGCTTCTCCTATGAAGATTACCGCAGATGGTGATGTGGAGAGACCTGGTTCCCTAAGAATGCATGCTTTGTGGGTGAATACTGAGAAACACAGCCCCAAGTTCCAACAGGGGAGGAGGCATCATCCATGGGGCCAATAAGGGCACAGAGAAGGAAGAAATAATAGAGCATGTGTGAGATAACACTGCCGAGCCCTGGCGTGGCTGCACTTGAACTCTCCTGGGTGTGCACTGATCCCCATCCAGGCCCTTCCCCTCCAGCTCTGGAGCCATTAAGATGACAACATGCACTGGGACTCTCATGTCCCCAGAGCCTCCTCCCTGCCAACTGCTCAGACCCGGAGAAAGATCACAGCACCCAACACTCCTGCAGTGCGTGCAGTTTGAGAACTGTGTTTTTTTGTTTTGTTTTTATTTATTTGAGAGAGAGAGAGAGAGAGAGAGAGAGAGAGAGAGAGAGAGAGAGGGGTGTGTGTGTGTGTGTGGCCAGCTCAGCCCACCAGGGGGCGGGGCTGGCTGGCTTGTGGAGCTGGGGGATCGAACCGCGGTCCCTGATGCTTTGCCAAGCTTGTTCTAAGTAGGTGCTTCAGACCACTGAGCCATCTCTCCAGCCCCTTGAGAACTGTTTTTAACAGACCTATTACACATGAAACTGGGGGCCTGGGCCAGAGTCACTTGGCTGCAGTGAAATGAAAAGTACTTAGTGTGCTGTGCTCTGGGCTAGGCCAGGTTCAACAGGCATTAATGAGTGAGTCCAGATCTTCTGTCCCTTGAGCCCCTTCTGCTTTATTTCCTATATTCACAAGTGGGAAAAATCTGGGTTCTGTTTATCCCCTGCTGTACAGTAGTGAAAGATCAAAGACAGACACAAAGTGAACAGGTTCACACAGAATCCCTATTGCCTCTGTTGTGAGAGTTTACTGTTTCCCGTGTGACCCTAGCAGGAAAATGCTGAAGAAAGGGGGTCCACCTGGGACTTGTCAGGCTTAGTACACTGTTACCTCAATTTACAAACTTAACTTGTTTTACCATTTGGGGAAAGATGGCTGCATTTGGGTTTGTGCAGGAAAGATGGCCATGGTTGTGTTTGTCACCTGATATGGAGTTTATGAATACAAGCAAAACTTTGCCAATTACTTTTATTCATGAACCAAATTGTTGCAAATAGAAAATATTCATGAACCAAGGTATTACTGTGTCTCCGTGCTCCATTCCATAAGAGGCAAGGTGTCACTTCCTCAGTGGGGGGTCATGAGCTATCTCTGTGCCTAGATGGGGAAAGGACTCTTCTGTGACTCTCAGAAAGTGTGGCCTTTCCTCCCTCCAGCCTCCTTGCTATTGCTGCTCCTTGTGCTGGGCAAGGGGCAGGCTCTCCTGCAGGCTCAAGGTACAAAAGGAAAGCAACTCTTTTCTTAATGCGGTGTTTTCTCATCTCTTACAGGAGGTGCTTGAACTTGCTTTCTCCATCTTGTATGACTCCAACTGCCAACTGAACTTCATTGCTCCTGACAAGCACGAGGTGAGGGTCTCAGAGGGGTTGATTTATGAGAGGATGTGACAGTGTTTCTTGCAAAACAAGAAGGAAAACACTGGAGAGAAAGAAATCTATTTCTTTACCTCCCTCCCTTTCGCCCTGCCTTCCTTCCTTCGTTTCTTTGAAAAATCTTGCCAGAGGAAATGAACAAAGAAGCTTCCTATTGACTTGGATGAGCATAGAAACCTCTTGAGGAGCTGCCAGTTAGGAGAAGTCCAATTTCTTAGTTCTTGAGTTGATAATATATATGTATTAGTTTCCCCTTACCATGGCATATACTCAAAATAAACCACTGAAAAGAAGGAAGACCTGTTTGGGGTCATGGTTTCTGAGGTTTCAGTCCATTTCTGATTGGCCAGGTTACTGTTGTACCAGTGGTGAGGTAGGAGCAGCTGAAGGAGGAAGGTGCTCACCTCATGGTTGCCGGGAAGCAAAGAGAAAAAACAGGAGCAAGGTCCCAATGTGCTTTGAAGGCCACACCCCCGGTGACCTCGGTTCCCTCCCGGGACCCACCTCTTGAACATTCTACCATCTCCCAGTAGTGTCACAGGATGGAGACCAAATCTTTACCACATAGGCCTTTGAGGGACATTCAGGTCCCAAACTATAGCATAATGATAAAGAAAATGGAGCTGCAAAAGCCTTAATTAGCAAAGGCATAATTACTAAACCAGAGGAAGAAGTAGCCCAGGCTAGAACTTTGGTTTCCATTGCATATTTCATTTCTGTTCTGGATTTTCTCAAGATAAATGAGTCTCTCCTTTTAAACATCTGATGAAGTAGGTTCTTTACCAAGTTTCTTTAAGCTATTTTAAGAGATTTAAGACTCCTTGAATTTTATTTCCAAGATGCTTTTATTCCTTTTTGACATCTTGTTATATGTATGATTTGTTTCTTTTCTTGAAGCATGCTGTCAGCTATATTTAAAATATTTAGCATAATTCTAGGAAAAATGCATTTGTAAGATAAAGTAGCAGTTATGGTTGATTTAACTTTTTCTCTGGTAAACTAGAACCCAACATCATCTCGAAACTTTTATTTTTAAATGACACCATTCAATTTTTTTGTTTTGCATGTAGTTGCAGAAACAGCTTTTAGAAAGAAAGGGAACATTTTAATAGACTCTAACTTTTATTCCCCATGTCCCCTAGGAGAATCTGCTCATTTAGAAGGTATTTAATATCTAGTTTTCACTTGTTTGAAGCTATTGAATAAAACTGTATATTCAAAAGAGAGAAGAAAGATTAGACACAAATCCTGCTTTTAGGATGGTGCTTAAATATAATTCTGTATCACTTGACATTTATCTTGCAGAAGGGTAAGATTTGGTCTTCATCTTGCTGAAAATAGAGACCATGTCCTACTCTGTGTTTTTAAGCAAAATTGTGTTTGTACACAAGTCACCACAGTCGAGATGTGTAGAGAAATAGAACTTGGGTTGTCATCTGAGTCCACGCTAGCTATTTTCTCCAGGATGTGTTCCTTAATTCTAGACAAAGATGAATGTCGTGGTACTGCCAGATTTGTATTCCCATCCTGCCACTTCTTATAGATGCAATGAGGAGGAAAATGTCATACAGTCGTGAACACTTAATTTCTTCAAAACACTTGCATATGTATTTCCTCATTTACCTTCACGATCACTCCACAAAATAGAACGTTATCTTATGGCCTCCCCATTTATCACAGAGAGAGAGGCCTTCCAAATCGAAGACCTCAACAGCAGGAAGGATAAGTGATGATAATGTGCCTGGCTCACTTTATGCCAGGCTCCATGAACAATTACCTCCCTAAAAGACATCCTATAACTCAAAAAGAATCAAGCTGATATTCCCCTCATTTTGTAAACAAAGAAAGCCACTACACACAGAGAGGTTAAGAAATTTCCTACCTCAGGTCATTCAGTGGTAGAGCTGGGACTTGAGCCTCAGCCGTCGTGCCCCCAATAAGCCCGTGTCCTAGCAGTGGAGGCTCAGAGCAGCACTGAGCTCAGCACTTAGCTTCAGCAGTTTTCTACCATTGTCCCATCCAGCTTCATCTGTGTCACCATCCTGTCTCCCCTCACATCCAACAGCCACTCCCTACAGGTCATTTCATTTAGAAATGTTTCTGTACCTATCTGGCAGTAACAGATTCCATTTTGAGATAGAACTGTAATGCCATTAGCAAACAAATTGACCATGTGGTGGCTCTCATTCCACATTGTGCAGTCATTTTTCATTTTCTCTAGTTGTCTAACTTCTGTTTTTGTTTTGACCCTTTGGTCAATCAGAATCCTGATGGGACATAGGTATGGAGAAGGGTTGTAGTGAGTCTTAAATTCTCTGACTAGGTCCCTCTCTTTCTCTCTCCCCACCTACTTTGTGGCCCCCATCCCTCTTCCCTCACCCCCTTTCCTCTGCCTTTCTCTCTCTCTTCTCCTGCCCTTCCCTCTCCCTCTTTTCCCTTCACACCCTTGTGCATGTGCTTTTTCCTGGCAAGTTATGTATCCAAGAACCCAGATAATTACCCCAAGAACACTGTCTCTAGTCTGAGTGGTGCTGATTTCAGCTCTGTGTGTTTCCTGTGGCAACAGCAACAAACTATCACACACTCAGTGTTCATTTTCAACAACACAAAAATACTGTCTTATCTTCTAGAGGTCAGAAGCATGACACAGCTTTTGACCTCTAGAATGATAAGACAGTATCTAAATAAAATAAAATAAGAAGCATGACACAGGTCTCCGCAAGCTGACACCCAGCTTGGAAAGGCTGGAGCCCTCTCATCAAATCCCTCTGACCTCCTCTTCCACAGGCAAATCTCCCTTTGCCTCTCACTGCTCTGACTCTCTTCCTCATGTTATAGGGACCTTGTGATTAGATTGGGTCTGTTACAGATTGCTGAAGGATAATCTTAGAAAGAGAAACTGAAAAACAAAACAAAAAACAGAAAGAGAAACTGACCTCACCAACTTAGTAGTTACCCCAAAGTTGCACAAAATATATAACCAAATGATCTGACTCTCGTTACCAGTTTTCAAAATAATAAGCATATCTTAAAGAAGGCCAAGAAGTATTTTTGTTATTTCAGTATCATTGCCAAGTCATAGATTTAAGCATATTTGTCTCAATATGTTGCAGTTGTTCTTATTATTAGTGTCCAGATTCCTTCTCTGGGGCAAGGACCTATCAAGGTGGCCTGTGAATCCTAATGACCCAGTTCTGATGTGCTTGATAACTCCATGGCATTCTGGCAGGGTGAGCACGCTGGATCCATCTTGCCTTTTCTCCATGGAGCCCAGGTTCCCTTTAATAGAAAATAATAGTTGGCAAATAGCATATCTGGACCTATATCCTCATGGTCATTATTTAGCACTTAGTCATTGTTTTTAGGCCCCTTGCTCATTATTTTTAGGCCTTCAGGGGTGGGGACAAAGTTAGGAGCTATGATTTGGGGGATAAACTACATAGTTTATCATGAGTTGATATTGATAATTCTAACTCAAATTTAATACTAAGAGTTTGTATTTTTTGGTCAACATGAATGTTCTGTGCTTCTCAAAAGAGATGCACCTATGGGTTCAATTAATTTGGCCCAGGACGTAGGTCCAGGTTGGGAAGGCTGTGTACAGGGAACAGCAAACCCAAGGACGTGGGGATTTAAAGTGAACCAATGTCAGAGCTGACAGGGGCCTTTCACAGTATGGTATTGAGTGGTACCAGTCGCAGGATGGCCACCAGAATATTCTGGGAAGTTCTTTTGGTTTAGGTTTTGCAGTACTGGGGACTGAGCTGAGGGCCTTTGCACTGAGCAGTCAGTCTCCTTGATTACCATAAGTTTCCCATCCTGGGCTTGAACTTGTCATCATCCTGCTTCCGCCTCCCAGAATGTGAGGATTTATAGGTGTGCACGATGAAGCTCTTACGCTCTTCTTGCAAAGAAGCTTCTATTAACAAAGTTTTCTCATCCCAGATGGACAAAAGCAGGATCTCTAGGGTAAGAACTAAGTATCTATTTCTATCGAGGTTATTTGCAAGGAAACAGATGGTTAGACATGCTCAGAATCTGGCTGAGGCACTCACGAGGACACTAGTGCTTCCAGAAATCCCTCGGCACCAGCCTGTGTTTAGATGGGTTAAATGCTTTGGCTGAGCTCACACACCCGCGGAAGAACCAAAACCCATTAGTTCGCTGCTATAGCCCTCAGATTTGGAGCTCATTATACACCCAGGGTCACCTCTTCAAGTCACAACACGATGCCACTGCGTGTATCATGGCAGATCTCCACCATAGCTAAGGGACCTACAAGCAATGTCATGATTCCAGTCATTGCGTACAGTGTTGAAATCAGCTGCCATGCTGTCCTGCAGAGACCATGCAATGCCAATGCAAAGGACAGACTGGGTAGGGTCTGGAATTGCGGCTTGACCCAGTGAGGCTAGGAGAATGGAACGTAGGGCACATGCTGGAAAGAAATAAAGTGACCACTCTCACATCGACCATGCAGCACCAGGGTGACCTACCAGGGGAACAGGTCTTCCTGAGATACAGAACCCCTTTTTCATCAGGTGTGAGGTCACAAGATTCTTTCAAGGTCAGGCCGGAACCCTACCCCCTGGGAAGGGTGCTGACAGGAACAAATCAGGTGCTCACACAAATGAGGCATAGTCCATCCTTGCCCAGGAGCTCATAGCCTGCTGGAGAGGCAAAAGGTTACCACTGCTTTTGTAAGACTAGAGCTCTTTGTTGGGTGCTCTGTCCCAAGAGATAGGGGACAAGAAAACTAGTGGAGAGAAGCCCTGGGCACTGGAGACCCAGGCAGAAAGAAGGTCCCCACACAAGCAACCAAGCCAACTGCGCCCATGAAGAGTGTCCAATAATTTTAGCCATTGGCTACCACACACTGTGCACTATGTACCTGAAGGTTATCTCCTTGCCTGTTTGCTGAGAAACATAAAAGAGAGACCACCATTGGCTCCAGGGTGGGACAGAGCTGGCAGTGTGTGTGCTGAGAGCCAGACAGGAGAGGCAGACACTAGCTACTAAGCTGGGAACTACAACTAAAGCAAGAAGGAAGCTAGGCTGGCCTGATGCTGAGTCCATGAGGATTGGGATGTATTATACTGATGCCTTAAAGCCAGAGACCCACCAGTGAGATGTAACCAATATTACCTACAGTTAGGAGGACAGAAATTCTATGCTGGTATATAAGGATATTTTCCTGCATGGGCAAGCAAAGCTTTGGAGCCAGAGGGCCTGAGTTCAAATCCCACCCACTGCACTTAGTATTGCATACCTTCATTCCTCTGTGCTTTAGTTCCTGAACTTACATGAGGTGTGATCACAAAATACAGGGACTATTGAAGCTAAAATAAGTTATTCCATAGAAGACACACTGTCATGAATCTCCCTCAGAGTCTTTCACCTCACTTTGACTACACTTACCCATCATTCCTGCCACTTTCTGAGACAGTTCTGGGTGTCCTCTTTCAGAGGACTTTCTTTACTCGTCCTCTCAAGACTGTGTCAGTGTCCTGAGTCAATACAAACGCTGACCTTTCAAGGCGTGTTGACTTTGGAGATGAGGCAGAAGTGGCACAGTGCCAGATCCAGTGAATTAGGTGAGTGAGCACACACTGGGGTTTTATTTGATGGAAACTGCCATCCATGCTTGGAACTGATTCAGGACATCAAGGCAGCCGTGAAAAGACACTCACGAAAGAGGACTTCGAGAACTGCCTCAGAAAGTGGCAAGAAGGATGGAATCAGTGCATTCAAAGCAAGGGGGAGGATCTGAGAGGGCTTTTGCCATAATAATTTTTTTTTAATTGAAGCATTCCCCACAGTTTGTGACCTTATAAAACAGGGGTGATCACAGAAATGTCCACTTTATGACAAGGCTATAAATATTAAGTGAAAATATATCAAAATGTCCTACCACATGTTGAGTATCTGTTAAATGATAGCTGTAACAGTTTTTACTACTCTTGCAATTATCCTCAGTCAAGATTACTGTCACCTCCTCTCCTACCAGTACTGTATCTGGACCGATGGGCTGAATGCACTGCTTGGGAAAGACATGATGAGCGACCTCACACGGAATGACCTGGACACCCTGCTCAGCATGGAAATCAAGCTCCGCCTCCTGGACTTGGAAAACATCCAGATCCCCGACGCACCCCCACCGATCCCCAAGGAGCCCAGCAACTATGACTTCGTCTATGACTGTAACTGAGGTGGCTGGACCCAGACATGCCCTTCCCCTAAACTGGAAAATCTAGCTAACAGGAGAGAGGACCAGAAGTGTGGGTACACCCTGGAATTAGCTTTGGTAAAGGGACACTGCAAGTCAACCCTCCCCTAGTCTCCCTTGACATTTTCAGCCCCGATCTGGCACCTTGCCCACCTCCTTGAATCTGATTTTAGACTTACTGTTTTAGATCACTTCCCACTGCTGCAGATCACTGGTAGGACAAGAAAGAGCAAAGCCAGCTAATAAGAGAGCCAAGGGGCTGTCGGTCCCAATCCCTGGCCAGCACCTCCTTCCTTCTTGGAGGAGGGAAGCCAGCAGTCCCAGGCTGGCCCCAGATTTGCCCACCAGACCAAGAAGAATGGCCTCACAACTGGGTCTGGAAGAAATGGCCCAGTTGCTTGTGGAGAAGACCAAACATGTCCCCCTTTCCTTCTTTTGGGCCAGCTCACAGCACCAGTTCTATCTGAATTCAGATGTGCATCCAGATCTCCCTCCCTCTCCTTGCCTCAGCCTTGCCCTGGTCCTCTGCAGTCCCGCAAAGCAGTAGCAGCAAACTCCTCATAGTCTTCACAGGCACTGGGTCTCCCAGACAGTCCGCAGAGCCCATGCCCTGTTCGCGTGCGCACTGTGACAGTGCCCGACCTCCCCTCTGCACCAGCCAGTCTTAGGCTTCCTCTCCCTGCTCCAGCCTGGACCTGCCTTCTTCATGCCACATCTGCTCCCAGCCTCTTTGCTGAAAGCACAAAAGCAGTCAGTAGTCATGCTCCATCTCTAATAGACTAAGCCTAAAAGCCTCTGTGATGGGCTGTCGCTATCCAAGAGTTAGGTGTCACCTCCTCCTGGGGGCTTTGCTGCAGAACAGGTTCCATGGGATGGTCGCGCTCTCAGACATCCTAGTTTACATCGTTGTAATTATTATAGGTATTTGCAATTTGCAAGGGTTTTGGTTTTGTTTTGTTTTGTTTTTTTTTTTTTTTTTTTTTTTTTTTTTGCCTTGTTTTTGTACAAAAGAGTCTAACATTTTTTGCCAAACAGATATATATTTAATGAAGAGAATAGATACATAAATGTGTGTACTTTCCAGGGTTTTTTTAATTATTTTAATCCCAAACATCTTCCTCAGAATAACATTCCCTTACAGATGCTGTGGAATAAAATTAATTATGATGAGATCAGGAGCTCATGTTTTGATTTGGTAATTTAGGTTAGTCATTCTCATCACACCTGAGAGTCCAGCCCAGACCTGCTGTATTGGGTGGCTTGTGTGTAAATTAATGTAGGAGCCGGTGAACTAAGAGACTCTCCACTATTGCTAGGTTACTGTAGGCTCTGCACACTGGTTAAAAAAAATGTCAAAGAAAACGGTCTCAATTCACAAAGACAATTGGGCTCATTGTGTGAAGCTACAATCTGCTCATCTTACCCCACTGCCTCCCAGCCACAACTTCCTCTAGTCTTTAATCCTTTGCCATTCTGTGATTTGAAGGGCTGAGCAAAGGAAACACATCACAACTTGGAGGAAACACAGTTAGCAGTGAAACTGAATGCAGACCCACTGACCTGAAATAGACTAAGCCAGAGTAAAATAAATCCAACTGTGAATGCATTCTGGGTCAGAGCACAGCAGAAGCGTTTTCTTCAGTCCGTTCCTCCGCTGCCAGCAGCATCTGGATCTGGGTGGCAAAACCCAAGTGCTGACGGGGAGATGCAGCATCTGTGCGCTCAGCCTACGGAGCTGCGTGGGCCACGGTGCCCGCCGTGCAGGCTGCAGGTGAAAGCCTTATTGCCCACAGGGTGTGCAGGTAAAGGCTGGCTGGACTTGGGGTGACGTGGTCCAGAGCACTCCATAAATCATAAAGGGAAAATCCTTTGCAGCTTCGGTGAGTCCCAGGGCCACTCTTCCCACAGCATTCATGCCTGGCTGTGGCATTCATTCCTAGCTGTGGAGTTTCGCTTCCCTCATTGTGTAGCTCCAGTGTTAGTAAACATGTCCTTCGTAGAAGCCCAAACTGTGAGAAGAAGAATTCCTAGATCAACAAGTCTTGATACATAATAATTGTACACATCTGAGATATGGTGTGCTGTTTTAATTGATGCATACATTCAGTTATGAGCAAATTAGCTAATTAGAATATCCATCAATTTTGATTTTTATCATTTTTATGGTAAATACATTCAAAATCTTAGAACTATCCTGAATTACACTAAGTGTTGATGTTCTCTTTATTCACCATCTTCTACCGCAGAATACTAGGACTCATTCTCCCTTGCAGTGCTAAGACTGTCCCCTTAGGCCCACCTCTCCTAGTCTCTCTTCCTCTCTCACTCTCTCCCTGGTCTCACTCTCTCCCCAGTCTCTGGTAACCACCATTCCATTCTCAACATCTAGGAGATTCATTTTTTAGATTCCACATATGGTGACATTTGTCTTTCTGTGCCTCGCTTGCTTGGATGTCCTCCAGTTCCATCCTTGCTTTGGCAAATGATTGGATCCCATCCATTTGTTTTTTTTAATGTATTTGGTACAGGGTCTCTCTACACAGTTCAGACTTGTAGTGATCCTTCTGTTTTCAGCCCCCCCCCCCAGCACTGGGATTACAGGCATGCATCACCACACCGGTTTTGGTGGCTGGCTCGGCATGCCCAGGGCATGGCTGACGTGGTATGTGGTGCCAAGGAGCGAACCCGGATCCCTGTGCTTATCCAGCAGGCAATCAGACCACTGAGCTGTCTCCCTGGGCCTGGGCCCCCACCCTTTTCATGGCTGTTTATGTTCAGTTTATGTGGACCACATTTTTCTCACCCATTCATCTCTTGATAGTCACCCAGGTTGCTTCCATATCCAGGCTATAGTAGTTGTACTACAGTGAGTATGGGCCCTGAGGGTACAACCAGAGCTATTAAGGAGGGCATTCTACCTCCCCATAGACTGCTTGGTTAGGCCTAGGAGTATAATGCTGTTGTTCTTTATTCTTTCGTTCTATGTTAGTAAGGCAAAGACTTGCCTCCCATACATGGCCATCCTACCTCTTCTGAGACCGCCCGAACTTTTCTACTATCCAGTGAGCCCATCACTACACCTCAGGGTCCTATTTCTATGAAATCCCAAGCAAATCAGCCATATGCAAGGCAAAAGTGAAGCAGGAAGCTTGGTCTTGTCCTTACATCCAAGTTATGTTCTCCAATCCAGTTTTGCCTGAAATAAAACAGATCACCCAAGTCTGCTGATATCTTATTTCCCATTTCAATATTGTTCAGAACTCAAGGGAAGAAGGGTAATTAATTGGCACTCACGCTCCTGTGACCATCATTCACAGTGAACACTACTGGTTACTGCAGAGGAAGCCGTGCAAGGCTGGCTGTTTCTGCATCCATGTACAGACTTTAAGACCCATCTTCCAATTGCCAACTAACTCAGTGTTGGCCCACCTGCTGCTATGATGGACCAAGCAGTGCTACCTTTCATCACAAATATTTTACAGTGAACATAAACCTGTGACATAAGACAGTAAGATATCCAGTCATCAGGAACATGAGCTAGACACGAGGCATGCAGCAAGAGCGAAGTTTGTAAAATCAATGAAACAACAAGCCATTTAGTCAGCTGTAGAACCAGAACGTGACAGCCTAACGTGGTGAGTGGCATTACATGAGCCCATTCAGAAGACAGCAGCAGAAAGGAAGTGATACTTGACACTTTGCGAAGTGGGGTGAAGGAACTGAGAAGTTCAGGTAGGTCTCAAAAGAGAGAAGATGTCCACCATCCGAGAGCCTTCCAGGAAAAGCAAAGAGTAAACAGCTGAGCCAAATGACAGCCTGTGGCTGCTGGAGCCTCTGTGGCCGCTCAGTGGGTGGTGTGTGGGGTGCACACAGGGAACACAGGACTGCACCCGGGAGAAAGGCGCAGTGATAGAACCTGCAAGGGCTTTTTCCTGAAGGGCAAAGAGTGCTTCAGAGGAGTCAAAGTTAGATTTGCCCTGAAGAAATACCACAAAGCAGTCATGTAGGGAAGAGTCAGAGTGGGAGAAAATTGAAAGCAGAGCTAATAGCAGAGTGATTATTGAAAAGCTCCCGAGCCCAAAGCTAGTGGGCCCTGGCTGTCCTGTCAGAGGGGGGAGTGGGGAGGACGGTGCAGCTGGTGGGCACGCAGAACCAGCCGGAAGCAGACACCAGGTTATGCTGGGGGAAGGAGGGCAGGAGGGAGGGGGGATACAGAGGATTCCTGTGCTGCTGGAAGCAGCTAACAGGGCTGTTATCTAAAACCAGAAAAAGGAACAGGAGATTTCAAGGATAACAGAGCGAGATAATGAGATAGTAAGCATTTGTTGGACTTCCCTGAACAGAAAAATAAGATTTGGGGCAAGTCACTTAACCACTGCCAGCCTCTTGCTTCACTCATAAAATGGAAATTGCGTGACTGGAGACGACTGTAAATGAGGAGGCTGGAAAAAGCGCTCAGAAAGGAAAGCCCTCCCCTTCCCATCCCTCCGTCCTCTCCTCTGCCCCGCCCCCAGCCACCTTGGCTGAGCGCAGCTTCAGCAAGCGGAACTGAGGCGCATAAGTCAGCCAAGTCAGTTTATTTTATGGGAAAGAAAAATGAGAGGGAGAGGAAGGAAGGAAAAAATTATTATCACATACTTCTTGAATTAAGGATTGAAGGTGATTCAAGGAACCCATAATTTAAAATAAATTTAGAGAACTGTAAGGCATGATCCCACATGAAAATATAATTAGATCCTAAATCTTTCTTTTAATGTAATTACATTTTTCTGATACTGACTGCATATGTAAATAAACACTTCAAGTTACGTGCTTCTTTTTATAACTGAAGAAATAAACAGAATATACTCAGATAATGCAAGGACGTAATTCTATAATTCTACAAGAAAATGATCTAAAAATAGGTGCTCCGTTTGAACATTAACCCTAAATCGGGACGCCCTGGAAGCCAATGTAAGTAGGAAAGCAAACTGAGACATACAGCCTTTTTTCTTTTTCTTTCTTTCTTTCTTTCTTTCTTTCTTTCTTTCTTTCTTTCTTTCTTTCTTTTTTTCTTTTCTTTATTTCTTCTTTTATCCCTCCCTTCCTTGCTTCCTTCTTTCCTTTTTTCCTTCCTTTCTTCCTTCCTTTCTTTCTTGCCTGTTTTGTTTCTTCCTTTCTTTTCTTGATTTCTTTCTTGCTTTATTCCCTTCATAAAATATATCCTTTCTGTTATGGTTTGTGTCTAGTTGCCCCCCCATCCAAAGCCTCACGTAGGTCACGGGACAGACACAGCAGGAAGACCAGTGAGTGGCTTGAAGGGCGGGGCCAGAAGACCAGGGCGGAGCTTGAGGGGGGTGGCCAGAGAGGCACAGACCTTTCAATGGGCTAGCCTGTTCTTTCTGGGAGGTGAAGAGAGGGTCATCCTGTACAGGCAGCACCCCAGCCTCTCCTCCAGCATCTTGAAACCTCCAGTAACTGTGAGCTAAATAAACCTTTTCTTCCCTCATTTTGAGTGTCGGATATTTGTCCCAGCAATGAGAGAAAAATAAGACACTTTCTTACACACCAAACTTTGGAGAAAACGTCATCAAGGGCACTTACCTCTTTCCAAAGATGCTTCTTAGCAAGTAGTAATTGTTCTCTTGCAGAATAGAAAATGTTGCCCCTTCGTTCTGCTTGAGGGATAAAAGTGAACAGGGCACCTGAGGAGGAATCATGGGGTCCTCATGGAGTAAGTTGAGGGTCAAAGTAACAGCAGAATCTGAAATGAGTCTGGACCCAGAGACAGCAGGGAAAGCCTGGCCAGGCAAAGAGGGTGAGAAATGCATAGGTGCCCCTGGGGCTGGAAGTCAGGCACTGAGCAGAGAGAGAGCAGGTGAAGGAATTCAGGGGGATTCAGGCAGTCCTTCTCGACACTCATCCCCACTATGCAGCACGCCCGGCACTTAAACAAATAAGAAGTGGCCTCTGCCTTCATGGTGCTCATTACACGGCACAGGAACTAGAGACGCACACATCACACGAGCACAAGGATGCGATGCGCACTCACCCAGTCAACCCCCAGACCAGGAGGAAGTGAGACAGGTATGCCTGGAAGGGTGAGCAGCCTCAGCCAGCAGGCCACAGGAGTACTGTGGCCACTCTGCCACAGCCCTGCGATTGTTCTCTTGGAAGGCTTTTGCTGGACATCAGATCAAATGAGGGACTACCAGGCCCTGCAGTAGACTCTGCTTGCCCCATGTTGTAAATATTGAATATCTCACTGTCTTTCTTCCCAGCTGAATGGAGGGAAGGGAGGAGCCAGGCCAATTGTTCTTCCCACACTTCAGCACACACAGCACCAGCACTTAGCCCTGCTCCATTGACACACTCTTCTCTTGGTGTCTATGAGCAACTGGTTCCATGACTCTTCAGATACCAAACCCCATGCATGTTCAAGTCCGTTACTGAAAATTACTGATCATTTGCATATAGCCTATGTTCATCCTGCTATATACTTCCTCTTGTATATTATACATAATACCAAAAAAAAAAAAGAAAATTTCTGAATGTTGAAATTTTTTTCACCTGTGGTTGGTGGAATCCACAAATGAAGAATCCACAGATATGAAGGGTGGTATATTAGTTAGACTTCTCTAGAGGAGCAGAATCAAATAGAAAATATATGCATAATTATGCAAGGAGATTTATCAGATGGGCCCACTGGGTCTGAGGTGGGGGAGTCCACAATGGCAATCTGCACACTGGAGGATCAGAGGATACACCAGCTGCTGAGCCCAAGATGCCGGAAGCTGATCAAGAGGGATGGAGGACACAGCACCAAGGGCAAAGGCCTGGGTACATACTGGAGAATCACTGGTGCACTTCTGCATTGGGAAACTGAACCAACTGGAGACAAATGTCCAAAGGTGATGGGGAAGCCCAGAGCACTTCAGAAAAGGGCATATTTCCTTCTTTCTCTGTTTATTCCATCCAGGCTACAAACCTACTGGTTGGTGCCTCCACATCTAGAGTGAGTCTTCCCCACTCCATTTGTGAGCCTTCAATCATCCATAGACATGCCCAGATCTATGCTTTGTCAATCTGCTCAGCATGTCTTAGTCCATTCCAGTTGTCCTAGCATAATTTACCATCTCAGGTAGAAGGTACTGTCCAAATTGGTAACAGACATTTCAGGAAAAGTTAACATCAGGGGGTGTCCAGTGGAACTGAGAGGAGTATGGGAGTAAGACTACCAGGCTCCTGTGGATTACCTGGGAGAATGCAAATGCATGCCAAGAGGTTGGAAGTATGTTCTTTGATGTTAGAAGTATACTCTTTAAGGCTCCAGGAGCCACTGACATTTTACTTGGATGAGCACAGCATGCCCAGATTTGCATTTCATTTACCACAATTTAGATTTGCAGCAGCAAAAGACCAGCTGAGGAAAGTAGGAGGCAGAAACACCAGGAAAACTATAAGTCAAAAGTGCTTCATGTTTAAAGAAGATTTCAAGCATGCGCCAATCGATCAGATTACTAGAAGCAAGTTGAGTCCAACGGTGATTACAGAGGTGAAGTATCCTTATTTGAAATATGTGTGACTAAGAAGTGTTTTGAGTATCAGAAGTTTGGACTATTTGCATACATTTAAAAAGACACTTGGGGGATGGGAATTAAATCTGAACATAAACTCATTTGTGTTTTAGGCAAGACTTATACTGTATAACCCAGGGAAATGTTATGCAATGATTTTAGCATGCCAGCATTTTGACTGTGGCCCTTCATGTGAGACTGCATGTGGAATTTTCTACTTGGGGCATCACGTTGGCCTCAAAAAGTTTCAGATTTTGGAGCATTTTAGATTTCAGATTTGCAGATTATGGTTGTTTGGCTGGTACCTACAATGATATGAAAGAGATGAAATTTTATCATCATTGAAAACTACAGAAAAATAAATGACAAATGGTATATTTTCGAAGACTAACATTTAAACAAGAAGTAGACATAAGGCCGAATCCATCTCAGGCTGGCTAAAAAGCAAGCAAAATCTGGGCAAATACCAGTTATAAGATATGTGCCTAAGCCAACATGACGTTGAAAATGCAGGAACATGCAGGAAGCATCAGGAAATGCCAAGTCGAAGCGGGGCGGGAGGACAGAGGAGACGGAAAGAAAGGAGCAAATAACTATCAGCCGAAGTGAAACTAAAGGTGAAAAGATGAAGACAAAAACGTTTTATCCATAATACTTTTTTACATTCATGCTGTGTACTACTCTGATATTGACTCATAAGAATATCTATGTGCCAAATAAAATGCCTGGAAATAATATAAACTCAAACTATTTTACACGCAGGAGAAGTGATGCATGTCATTCCCCATATACTTGAAATAATAGTACACTCAATGAAATGATTTCTTTAAAATGCTTAACTTAAAGCTTTAATAAAATGATAAACTAGATTCAATAGGTGCCTGGACATATACAATTGATAAAGAATACACATTCCTTGCATATCTTTGGAATATGCTCACAATTAATATTTTTAAAGATTTTTACATCCTAAGATAGAAATGAAGTGAGAAGGACTTCTGATTCCATAGTAATACCTAAGACATCCTCTTTCAAAAATTATTTGGAATACAGTAAAAGGGGTTTTAAATTACTTCACCTGAACTTTATTAAAGAAAAGGAAAGTTACAGGTGCCTGAAGAGAGAAGTCACAAATATTTAGTTTGTGGCTCAGCCTGTGCGTCCTGAGTTAATTTGTTCACGGGCTTGACAGGAGTCGGGTTGTTGCCTCCAGATGGGGACAGAGAACAAGGTTCATGTGCATGATAGGTGAAAAGGGCTACTGAGGTCTTCCTGCAAAGCCAGGATCTTTTTATTTATTTGTTGACTTATTGTGTATCAGGGATTGAGCTTGGGACCTTGTACTTGCCAGGCAAGTGGTTATGCCACTGAGCTATATCCCCAAAGAGCCAGGATCTTAAGAAGGCTACAGCCTCAGTGGAAGGCTATGTGGAGAAAAGGAAATCTACCAACTGCACAGGAAGATAATATGTATCTGTCTCTGTCTGATTAGATTCTAAGTGTAAAAAGACTTGCCTAAAAGTTCTGTTGCTCCAGCTTATGAGTCATGGTTGTAAGGTTCAGAATTATGTCATTTCTATATATCAAAGAATGTCCATTTTTGAGATAAACACAGTACATGGTACTGGGCTCTACAGAGCTGGACCTCCTGAAGGAAGACAATGAGCAAGTATTGTGGGCATGACTCTACAAATCATCCTACAAGGATTTCCACAGAAAAACTCAGCACAGTCACAAAGTCATGTTTATACACAAAAGTCATGCAACAGTAGGAAGTGCTACTGAATAAAATAAAGATGACATATTCTCCAATTCATCATAATAGAACAACAACATGAAAATACATAAAGTTATATATAAATGGTGGCATACACCTGCAATTCCAGCAGTCCAGGAGGATAAGGCAGAAGGACCACAAGTTCAAGGTCAGCCTGAGCAACCTAGTGAGATCTAGTCTGAAAATTTAAAAAAAAAGAACATACTAAGGAAGTAGCTCTGTGCAAAGGCCCTGGGTTCAATGTACAGTACTACAAAAAATGAGAAAGACAGAGAAAGGAAGAGAGGAAAGGTAGAGGGAGGCAACCCTCTAATAAAAATACATAAAAAGCAATAAAATATAGAAAATGGAATCATTGGCATGAAAAATTCAGGAGTGTGTTAACATAGTAGAGTGGTGATGGTGAACCTTTTAGAGTAGAGATCAAGTGCCCAAACTGCAGACCCAGGCTCACTTATTTATGGCAAAGCGCCAATACTGTGATTAAACCTGAGTGCTGTCCCACCAGGGGGAACCTCAGAGGAGTCCTGACTAGTGAGTCACAGCTCGTGATATCAGTGCCTGGCAGCACTGCTCCTTCTGAGCATGCTGTGACCCCAGCGTGTGCTGTTATCTGATGCTGGGGTACTGGGGTGATGCTGGGGTGACAGGGCCCACTGGCTAACACAGAGGGTTCTGTGTGTGGCAATGGCAAGCATGCTGTAGGCCTGCCACTACTGGTGTGAACACAACAGAGAAGAGAGTCAGGGACCCGAAAGATCTGAGAAAGGCACCCAGAAGGCAGCACTGAGAAATTAGGGGCTCAAACAAATCTGCAGGGTCAGAGGTATGAAGGTAGGAATTCTGAGGGTGGAATGGCAGAGAATAGCATCATTTTAGGAAATAATAGCTAAGGATATTCAACAAAACATGAATCCTGAGATTAGGAAATAGAAAGGACCAGGTAAGAAAAGTAAATCTATAAGGACAAAAATCAAAATGATGGGGATACACCAAGTCAGGAGAGCAAGGCTGGGCTGGTGGGAAGAGACAGTCCCTAGGCAGCAGTCCAGGGCTCAAGCTCTTTCTTGGCACAGCATCCATGGAAAAAGGTGCCACCTGGGCCACACACTGAGGTGGCAAGAGGGGGTCACTCAGAGGAGAGGCCACTGAGAAGCCCTGGGGACTAGAACACCTGCTCCTCTCCATGCCAGTGGTGATCTGCAGGGCACGGCAAGCAGGGAGCCACTCCGCAGCCTGGTGAAGAGGCTGTGAGCAGAAGTCTACAGATACCAGGATCTAATTTCACAACATGGAGAGAAAATGATCATGAACTGAAATTCGGTCCCCTGTAAGATGTCTTTCAAGAGTGAAAACAAAATAAAGACATTTTCTAATAAGACCCGAGAGAATTTGTCACAGATGATCTCTAACAGTAAGGGGAAAAATGGATCAATTTTCCTGAAATGGCTGTAGAAAAGACAACAGTAAAATAAACTTAATGTGTATTCAATCCATGTAGGCTTCAATACAAAACAAGAATGTAATGGACAGTGAATGAGTGTAATGGAACTTAAAACATTTTAACCCCTTTTTGTTTTTCAGAGGTTAAAGGTACTGACAGTCTTTAGACTTTCAATCAACTGTATTGTTAAAAACTTGGAAATAATAATTGAAAATATTCAAAACCAAATGCATGACCTTCCCATCAAACAAAGGGAAACATGTAATCAAAGAAAATTAAATCAATTTAATAATAAAAGAGTGGGGGAAAGGTGCTTCGCTAGGAAAATCTGAGGAGTTCAAACACAGCTAACAAAATATAAATGACCAGTAGAATAGTAGAAAAAATATTTAGTATCAAAAACATAAAGAAATGCCCATCAACTTAAGATATCTTTTGACATGTGAAATTGGCAAATGCCTATATGATTAAAGATTATTTCTTGGAGAGATAGCTCAGTGGCTTAAGTGCCTGTGTGGCAAGTGCAAGGTTCTTAGCTCGATCTCCAGTACCAAACAAACAAAAAAAATTTTTAACTTCTGGAAGACAGCAGAGTGGTAAAAAAGGAGGGAATGAGTCTCTAGAACAATGAAAGGATATGAAGTTAGAATTGAGGCCCATGGGGAGAGCTAAGAGAAATTTCAACAAAGAATAAAGAGTTGGCGGGCAGTGCTTTCTCCCTGAACCCAGGCCCATGGCATGGGAAGGACAGCTAGAACCTGCAGATAAGTGGTGACTACTGGTGGCCCCAGAAGCCACTGTGGAGAAATACACCAATGTAACAGAGCAATGCACATGGCAGATTGCAGTGGCTGGTGAGTTATTCTACTTTTGATGTCTCCCAAGAGAGGGCTGTTGTTCGGTAGCCATCCTGGAGAGGAGCCTACTGTGCTCAGAACTCAGAACAGCCATGAGTGCCATCTAGCAGCTCCAAGTGACAGGATCAAGGAGCTGAGTTTAAGCTGAAAGGTCTGCTGCAGCTGGGGAAAAAAAAAAAAGTCTAGTACCAGCCTCACAGCAAAAAAAAAAAAAAAAAAACCAGCCTAAACTTCAGTGGAACCAAAGATGCAGGCTCGTTGGCATCATCTTCCACCCTGCCAAAAAGCTAAAGTTGGATTTCTGGGATTAATCAACTCAAGTCTGAACTCTGTCAGCTCACATTGTCTACCTGTGACCACAGAGACACATCTGGAAGTGGACATTTTCTCTATTTTCTTTTTTGTTTTGTTCTTTCTTGTTTGTTCATTTTTATGAGTGTGAATATGTTTTCTAGTTTTCTTGTTGCTGTTGTTCTGTTTTTTTTTTTTATTTTTTCCAACTCTCTTTCCCTCATGTCTTCTTCAACAGCTTACTAAAGTTTGCATAATCTTTCTCTGTCCTGAAGCCTTACCTCTAACCTCTTCCTCTTCTTTTGCTTCTCTATTGTTATGGCCAAGCTATTAGAGAACAGAAAAATATCACTTACAAAGGAAGGTCATCAGAATCACAACAGAATTCTCAACATAAACTGTCAAGTCAAGGAGAGCTTGGAGTGAAGTATTTCAAATGCTAGAATAAAACAAATTCCAAATTCCAATTTTGAGAAGGTCAGGAGATAGCTCAGTAGAATAATCACTTGCCTGGCAAGCACAAGGTCCTGAGTTCAATCCCCAGTACCACACACACACACACACACACACACACACACACACACACACACAATTCAATTTTGATGTAGTGTGCAAAACTATCTTTCAAAGTGATGGACAAATAAGATACTTACATGACAGAACATTTGAGGAAATTGATGAACACCAAACAAGGACTCCACAATGTTCTGAGGATATTCTAAAAAAAGATAACAATAATTACAATTCCATGATCCCCAACAGAAAGAGTCCACTGGCAAGGCAAGGAGATAAATGAAGGGGGAAGGGGAAACAACAACAAGAAAATAACATGACAAGGATGTTATAACCATCAATGTCTCAGTTTATCAATCAAAAGAAACACATTGGTGGAATAAACAAAGAAGCAAAATCTAACAAGATGATGAATACAAGAAGCACATTTAATTCAAAAAGAAGTTCTTAGACTGAAAGTCCAAGGATAGAAAACAATACTTCATGTGATAGAAACCTGGAAAAAGTCAGAGATAGCTATTCTATTTGCAGAAAAAGTAGATTTCAAGCCAAGACAATGGAAGACAAAGAAGGTCACTACATCCTTGAAAAGGTAACAATGCATGAGGAGATAAAAAGCATAAGTATGTATGTACCAAATATCAGTGTACCTAATTATATAAACTAAATATTAGCAGTCATTAAAATTCAAATTAGTATTATACCATTGCAATAGCAGATCTTAATACTAAACTGTCAGGGGCTGGGGACATAGCTCAATAGACTAAGTGCTTGCCTGGTAAGCGCCAGGGCCTGAGTTCAATCCCGGGGTTAGAAAAAAAAAAACTGTCACAAATAGGTAATCAATTAGACAAAATATCAATAAGGAAATATTAAAACAACTAGACTTTTGAATTAAAATACTTAGTAGACATCTACAGAATGTTTGACCCCACAACATCAGAATACACAGTCCTCTCAGCCGTCCATTCTCCAAAATAGATTATTTACTAGCTCATACCACATGCTTAAGTAAATGCAAAGGAATTGAAACTATCCTATGCATATTGTCAAACCATAGTGCAATAAAACTGAAAATCAATGTAAAAAGAAACCACAAAAACTTCATAAATACATGGAAATTAAACAGCCCCCTCCTGACACAACCAGTGGGTCACAGAGGAAATTAAAGAAGAAATTAAACAGTTTCTTCAATTAAAGAATAATGGCAATACAATATGCCAGAACTAATGGAAAACAATGAAAGCAGTCCTATGAGGAATATTTATAGTGGTAAATTACCATATCAGAAAAACAAAGTGAGACTCAATAAACAATGTAATGTTGAACCTCAAGAAAAAGAGAGTGGGCCAAGCCTAAAGATTGTTCAAGAGAGGCAATTACGAAGATCAGAACAGAAAGTAATGTAATGTAGACTAAGAAAACAAAGCAAAGAATCAATGAATTTAAGGTTTGGATCTTTGAAACATTAAATAAAATTAACAAGCCCTTAGCTAATTTTATTTTAAAAGGAAAGAAAAGATACAAATCCATGCAATTAAGAATGAAAAGGGTAAAGGACTGATCAGATAGCTCAGTGGATTAAAGTGCCTGCTGAGGCAGGCTCAGGGACTGGGCTTCGATCTCTGGTGTGTCATGCTGGCCCCATCCCCAGGGTGCACTGAGATGGTGGTTGAGACTGGGCTTGGTGGCATGCTCCTGTAATCCTAGTGTTTGGGAGGCTGAAAACAGGAGGATCACCACAAGTCTGATCTGTGTAGTGATACCTTGTAGACCCTGTACTAAATACATTTTAAAAAAAAGAATGAAAAGGGTAAAATCACAACAGATCCTGCAGAAATTCAGATCATCAATGCATACTTCAAGAATTTATATTCTGGTAAGATGGAAAACAGAATAAATGAATGTATGAATTACCAATGCTACATCAAAAAGGTATAAATTCTAAATAAACCAATATCAGTAATGCAATTAAAGATGTAGTTAAAAGCTTACTAACAAACAAAATTCCAGATTGAAAGATTCTCTACTGAAGTCTACAAGAAACTTAAAGATTTAATTCTGATATCTCTCGGACTCTTTAATAACATTGAAAGTGAAACAATACTCTCAAACTCATTCCTGGAAGCAAGCATTACCCTAATATCAAAACCAGAAAAGATCCAATCAAAGAAAGAGAACTACATGCCAGTCTCCCTAAGAAAAACAGATACAAAACTCCTCAATAAGATACTGCCAAACAGTATGCAGCACGCAAATCATTAAGATTATACACCATGACTAAGTAGGATTCATCTCAGGGATGCAGGGATGGTTCAACATATGATTGTCTATAAATGTAATACACAAAATTACAGAGCCAAGGACAAAAACCATATGATTATTTCAACTGATACAGAAAAAGCACTTGACAAAGTCTAACACTTACTGATCAAAAAATCTTACAGAAAATTGGAATATATGATCTTTATCTCAATCTGATAAAAGCTGTCTAGGAAAAACCAATCGCCAACATCATACTAAATGAACAAAACCTGACAACTTTCACTCTAAAATCAGGATCAAGACAAGGATGTCCTTTGTCACCATTCCTATCCAATATAGTTCTAGAAGCATTATCCAGAGAAATTGAAGAGGAAAAGAACTACAAGTAATAATGATAGATAGCAAAGGTGTTCAATAATCATTATTTGTGGATAGCATGATATTCTACATAGTCAACCTGCAAAACTCCAAAAGATTTCTAGATTTAATAACCAAGTCCAGTAGCACTGCTGGACACAAAGTCAGCAATCAAAAGTCATTACCATTTCTATTGAATAACAAACAAGAATAACAAATGCAGTAGAAATTAGGGAAACAACACCTTTCACAATAGTATCCAAAACAAATGAAATATATAGGAGTCAATTTAACAAAGACAATCTAACAAATATCTCTTCATTGAAAGCTACCTTAGTCTAGAAAAAAAAAGAGAGAGATTGAAGAATATATCAAAAAATTGAAAGACAGCCCTTATTCATGGGTAAGAAGAACCAGTATCATGAAAATGATCATATTTCCAAAATTGTTATACAAATTTAATGCAATCCCAATCAAAATTCCTATAGCATATCTCACAGAATTAGAGAAAGAAATCCCAAAATTAATTAGGAACCAGAAAAGACTTAAAATAGCAAAAATAATTCTGGGCAACAAACACAAGATAGAGGCCATTACAATTCATAACTCAAAACTATATGACAAAGCCATTGTAATAAAAACAGAACAATACTGGCCAAAAGAACCCCAAAGGACCAATGGAACAGATTAGAAGATGCAGAAATAACCCTGGACATACTTAACTAACTTTGATTTGACAAATAAACCAAACATCTTCACTGGAAGAAAGATAGACTCTTTAATAAATGGTGCTGGAAAAACAGACTTTCTACATGCTGAAGACTCAAACTAGACTCCTATCTTTCACCATGCATTAAACTAGCACAGAAATGGATCAAAGATATAAATATTAAAACAGAAGCACTAAATATTTTGAAAGATTGAAAGGTGGAACTCTTGAAGGCATTAGTGTAGGCAAAGACTTCATGAACAAAACCCCAGCCCCACAGGAAGTCTCACAAAGGATCAATAACTGAGATCTCTTCTTATTAAAAAGCTTTTGCACAGCAAGAGAAACCACAGAGTAGAGACAACTGCAGAGTGAAAAACAACTTTTGCCAGCTGTTCCTTAGACAAGAAATTTCTATCTAGAATATATAAAGAACTCAAAAAAAATCAGACCTGCAACTTTAAGTCTAAAAGTTGGCTACTGAAATGAACAGATATTTCTCAGATAAAGAAGTATACAAACAGCAGATAAATATATGAAGAATGTTCAACATCACTGATCATTTGAGATATGCAAATTAAAACAACACTGAGATTTCATCTCACTCCACAAAGAATGTCTCTCATCAAGAAATCAACCAATACCAAATGTTGGCAAGGCTGTGAAGAAAAGAATCCTTATCCACTGTTGGGAGTGTGGACTGTGTACAACCACTAAGGAAATCAGTGTGGAGATTCCTCAAAAAAATTAGGATTAGAGGTCCTATTTGGAACAACTATTCCCTTGCTCCATATCTTCCTAAAGAATTCAAAGCATCATACCACAGTGATCTATGCACACTCATGTTCATAGCAGCACAGTTTGTAACAGCTAAATCTTGGAAACAGCACAAATGCCCATGAACTGATGAATGGATAAAGAAGATGTGAGGATTTCTTTTACCACAGAGTACTACTCATCCATAAAGAAGAATAAGCTTGAGACATTTCTAGGTAAATGGATCCACCCCACCTCACCTTTCTGCCTGTGGCCCTGGTCCACTCCTTGCTCCATCTCAGCTCCACCAAAGCTCTGTGCCTCTGTGGATCTGCCACCTGCAGTGCACACTCAACTTCCCTGAACACTAGCACCTGTCCCCACTGCTAGTTTGGCTATTGGTTCTTGCAAATTTTCCAACCACAAAGATTCCCACCTCTAATAGATCTTGGCTGTCATTAATCTGACTCAATCCCCAGTACCAAACTTCATTCTCAGCTCAGCCTGTGATGGAAAACTGAAGCCACAAAATCCAGCATCATTAATCTAATGCACAGAATAATCTGAACATACACAAGAATTTAAGAACATTCATTACTTTTATCAATTTTCATTGAGCAATCCCATTTATAGCCCCTGGGGGGAGAGTGAGTGTGTGTGTGTGTGTGTGTGTGTGTGTGTGTGTGTGTGTGTAATTTAACCAAGCTTTTTAAGGTATATTTTTAATATTTGAAGCAGCCATTATATCTATTTAGAGTTTTCTCTTTCCTTGTTTCTTTTAGTCATTCCTATGTGACATGGCTTAGAGCCCAACTTCAATGGATAAATTCTGGTGGGATGGTATTCAACCTCAAACAAACTATTTTAAGCCAATTATAGGTCTCCAAGTTATGTTTGAACCAGCCTGCAAAGGAAAGGCCATACTTAATTTTAAAAGTAATTTTGCATGATTAAAGCTTCCGAATAGTCACTTCTGTTTTATAGTTCATTTTATTTCATTTTGGAACCAAGCTATGCTATTTACCAAAAATTCTAAGAGGTTTTGCAAGGTTTGATAATGCCACACATAATTTCTATGAATAATTACACAGAAAAGGACGTTAAAAATAATCCATGAGGTTCTTTTTCTTCAAGAAAATAATTGTTGTGTGTATGGAAAGGACGTATATGTTTAGCACATGTTGAAAAAAAGTCAAATTTTGTGTGTGTGTCGGGGGGGTAGGATTCTACCTTGATTTAAAAAGATAAGCTTTGAACTCCTATTTCAAATTGTGGATTCAATGTCTCCTAGTTATTTGACATTAGGTAGATTATTTTGTGGTTTGTAAAGCTTTAGACAATCTAGCAGAAACTGTGGGAGGATCATATTGAATTGTGTCTTCATATTCTGAAAGACAGTGCCTAGCATAGAACAAATATTTACAGGCAGATTTCTGATACTAAAAATCAAATGTCCATAGTGAGGTCCATTTAAGGTCCATTTAAGTTCACACTCCCTGCCTGCTTGCAGGTTTGCTGTTGTCCATGTGGGTTTTAAGGCAACTGGAGACCCTAAACCTACTCCTCATGCACTGATACTAAGTCTGATTTTTCCCCACCCAAATCTTACCCCCACCTTCCTATGAGTAGTGCTAGATCTCTTTCTTTCTTT
>NW_004524607.1:9047884-9062052 GCF_000260255.1 Octodon degus
TCTCTCTCTCTCTCTCTCTCTCTCTCTCTCTCTCTCTCTCTCTCTCTCTCTCTTCTTTCTATTTCCCCTTGGTTGATACAGGGCCTCACTAGGGCTTCTAGCCTCCTGTCTCAGCCTTCCCGGCACTGGGATTCACTCGGATTACAGGCGTGAGCCTCCATGTCCAGTTTCAGAGCTGGCATAGCCTGTCTGGGGTTCCTGAGCTAGCACAGCATGCAGTACTGGGGATTGAACTCAGGATCTTGTGCTTGCCAGGTAGGCACTTAGACCACCAAGCTATCTCCCCAGCCCCAGGAGTGCTAGATGTTGAACAAATGGCACACACTTTGGATGGGACCTGAAAATCTAAGTCCTTCATTACTAATGGAAACTGAGTAAGCATGCAAAAATCAGGCCAAACCAGCCAAATATGCCAAGGCCAAAAGGTAAGGGGTCCCCTGTTTGGTGCTGGGGAAAATGGCAAACTCTGCAACTTGCCTGTATTGGATAGCATATGTGGGGAGCTTATGTGGCTCTGGCTCCCACGAACTCTGTAGTTACTGTTTCCCACCCCCCAAGTAAGGCACTGTGCTAGATGCTTTCTTTGGATTGTAGTACCAGTCCCCCTACCCCTACCCCTCGTGCTCACAGAAACCATCCATGCTTTTATTTTTCCATGGTTTCAGGTACTGAAACCACCTTTAGCCTGAAAACACTAAAGGGAAAACTTCAAAAGTAAGCAATTCATAAGTTTTCAATAAGTCATTCTGAGTAGCATAATAAAGTCCCCCTGTCCCTCTCCACCCACCTACCCTTTGATCTAGCACCACTATAATGCTTACCTGTGAGTCACTTCATAAGGATCTCAGTTATTGACTTGGCCATCACAGTTATGTGTATTTTACTTTATTGTTACCCCTGAGTGTAAGAGAAATGATGCTGGTAGTTTTATTACAGAAGATTGGTATAATTCCTTTATTTTATTATTGTTGTTAATCTCTTACTATGACTAATTTATATATAAAACTCAGAGGTATGTCTATGTAAGAAATATTTATATAGTTCTTTATTAGTCAGTCTTGGTTGTGCACCGGTTCTCCTGGGATGTGCCCCCAGTGGCTTACTGATGTCATTTCCCCTTTCAAGACCCCCGAGAAAGTTGGTACCATTCACCTATGTCAAAGATGAAAGTCAAACGTTCAGAGTCTAAGTCACTTGCCAGGGCTACCCAGGAAAGATCAGACTGAATTAGGAGTTACCAGGTTTGCTCTGACTCCGTGGGCTGAAGGACTCCATCACAGAGATTGTAGAACTTTGTCCTTTGATGATTACACTCTTCATATGTTGGATCCTAAATTTGGTTCTTCCTATTTCTCTCTTGGATGGAAGAAACAGACCACCACCACCCCCATTTTGCTGATGGAATCTCATGTGTCTGACTCATCAGCATCTCCTGTAAGCCCTGGGAGTCGTGCCCTGTGCCCCAGCCTGTCTGGGGTCCTGGAATCCCTGCTGCAGTTCCTCTGCTCAGGGCCTCACCGACCTGACCTCCCATCTGAGCATCTCTCCAGCTGGATTGCTTCTGGATGTTTAGCAGACATCCAGAATCAGAAACTGGAAGAGCACTTTCTCACTGTTCTCAGGATTTCCTGTGAGCCTCAGTTCATCCTGGATCTTCCAGTTCTTCTCTTGTGGATCCTTTTCTATTTCCTCTTAGTTCCTTACCTTCTTTAGGTAGCTCTCCACTCATTTTGAGGTTGCTGTGATCCTTAGAGCCAAGCTCTTTCAGAGGGCATTATTTTAGTGAATATAGTTGTTACATCGGTGGAGTTTGTCTTTCAGCTGTCTTCCTAGAAACAGCTTTTCCAGCATGTTGTCCTTTATACATTAGTGGCTCTTGGCAAAGTGAGAACTTTCCTTCTCAAGACTGAGTCTGCTTTCCCTGTTTACACTGGGACCCTGGCAACATGCTGTCACTCCAAGATGCAAAGGAAGAGAGAGCAGAGGCTGGGGCAGGTGGTCCAGCCACATGGTGCACTTTCCAGCCACACTTGCAGCGTTCTAGCACACTGTTCCCCTGGCCGACTTCACCCCTGTGCCTCTGTGCCATGGAAGTCACTGTCACACACTGTCACATTCATCTCTTCACCCTGGCTTGGGGCCACAATCTCCATGCAATTTCATCAGAGCCAAATCATCTCAGCATCTGTAAAGCAAGACTTCATCCATCACCAAATGCAGTCATGATGGAAGCAGCTGTTACCCAGACGCCACTCTGCTGGGACAGTGGGAGAGCAATCTATCTTGGAGCAGCAGCATGCCAACACCTAGCCTGTGCCTCACAGAGCAGAAGGAATCCTCGGAACAAAAGCAGGACAGGCATATGGAAAACAGCTCTTCCATGCTTTCTGCAATTATATCAAATGTTTTCATATATAAAATACTCAGAAAATTTGGAAAATCCAAGAATATGTACCCAGGGAAAACACTTCTAATCAAGAAGGTAGCCACCATTAATACATCCTCTGGTATATATATCCTGAATATTTAGATGCATCTGTATCACCAACTGAATGGCAACAGGGAGAATGAATTGATTCACAAGGCAGCCTTCAGCTTTGTCCAGGTGTCTCATCCAGTGATCCTCCTGATCCCTTCCTGAGTTGGGCATTTGGATCCTGAGACCACTTATCCAGAACCCAGGAAATTCCTCTCTCCAGGTCTTGGTCCTTTCAGTGTGGAGCACCAATCCACAAGAAGGACAGCAACATAATGTAAATCCCACATCACATGGGAAAAATTCAAGGTAATACTCCAGGTCAAAAGGAAATGAAGTCAGACGCGGTGACCTGTGGTGATAATCCCAGCACTCTGGGAGGCAGAGGCGAGAAGATCACAAATTCAAGGCCAACTTGAGCTACTTAGTGACTTTATAAGACTGTCTCAAACAGGGCTGGGGATGTAGTGCAATGGGAAAGCTCTGGGTTCAATCACCAATGCTACAAAAACAAAGCCAAACAAACCCCCAAAACAACAATAATAAAAACCCACAACACAACACAACACAACAAAACAAAACAAAACAGACAATACAGAAAGTTAGAAAACAGTTAACAGAACTCAGTTTGAGGGATAAAGAATAAAGAAAGCCTGGATTGAGAATCTGACTTGAGGTTGCATTTGGGTCTGTTTCTCTTATACTCAGTCACTGGAGCTCACTGCAACCTTTTGAGTAGCATACCACCCACCCACCCCACCCCCAAGAAAAAAAGAGTTATAAGACTCAGCCCTTGTATTAAAAGATGTTATGGTTTGAGTATAGGTGTCCCCCCATAGGCTCACACAGTCATGGGGTGGATTCTAGAGTTTGTAATTGATTCTTGATCCAGTGCTGGGATTGCAGGTGTGAGTGCTACACCTTGGCCCCAGGGTGGGTAATTTGCATTACAATGTAAGGAGGGGAGAGAGGCTAGCTAGCTGCCAGAGCTGCTGCTTCTCCCTTTTGCTCTCCGCTCTTTGCCACTCTGCCTTGGAGCCAGCTGAGTATGGACTGTAAACCTCCTCTAATTGTGACCTAAGCCTTGCCTTCCTTTATTCTGGGTGCTGGGTATTTGTCCCAGCAATGAGAGAAGAGTAATCCAAACAAATGAACTTGGTGAGAATCTGGTCTAACACCATCACGGACTCGAAACTGTCCATCCACTGGTGGTGAATTTCTGGCATCTTCAAAGACTCATTGGTAAGAAAATCCATTATGTTCTACAGCCAGGGTTCTCAACTTCAGCATCACTGACACTGGGGGCCAGGCCACTGCCTGTTAAGCCAGTGGCCCTGGGCTTTATGAGACATTTAGCAGCATCTCTGGCCTCTGTCTACCAGATGTCAATGGGACCTGAGCGTCTTCCCTCACTGGTGAAAACCAAAATGGCCTTGGACATTGTGATATATTCCTTGGGGAACAAAACCACCCAAAATGTAAAACACTGAACTGTGTGGAAATGACTCTATGTGTAATATTTAGGGGTTTTAGAACCAAGGCTATCCTAGATACCTGGGCTTAGGAGGAGAGGGGTAAACACGGATCACAGCTCATTTATTTTAATCCTGTTGATGACCCTCCCAGGTTGGCATTATTGCCCTGCTTTATATGTAGGGAAAACTGAGGCCCAGAGAGGATAAGCCATCTCCCCAAGGTCACATAGCAGGTAAACAGCAGAACAGCTTGTTCTGCAATGGTGTCACCAGCCAGACAAATTGTGGTCCTTGGAGTTAGTAGTAAAGAAATCTTATAAAATCTAAGTGAATAAATTATAAATTACAAACAAAATCCTGGCACATGGAACAACGGGCCTAATGGGAAGCAGGTTTAAGTGACAGCAAAACTAACTAATTTCACAGAGAAGATGTAACCCACTTCCAAACCCTCCTGTTTGTTCAGAACAGCTTTGTCAGCAAGAATGCCATTGGGGTATTTTGTGTGCTGATTGAACCCTGCAATTAAGTCCTCCTTGATGAAAGCACGTCAGGGCTAATTTTAAATCTGATTACCATCAGCGCAACATCCACTTGAAGCTGCTTTTCAAACAAGCAGTGGTGATTTTCCCAGGGATGTCAGCATTGGACTTTATTCTGACACATCTCTGCAGCCTCGTCTTCCTGTCCCTCCACTGTAAATCCTTCTAGACTTGGCAGGTTCCGAGTGTGTGAAGCAAAGCCCAGGTGCATCTCCTGAGAGCTCAGAAATGCCTTAGCTTCTAAGTACTGGCCTGCATCAAAGAACAACAGAAGATTGAGCATCTAATCAGATTAGAGAAGAAAAGCCTCCCTCTCTGCAGCCTTGAAAGATCCTACAGTAATAACGATAATACCTGGCTTTGGTGGCCTCTGGTTTGTGGAAGAATAGAGGCAGAGAGGGATTGACACTGATAGCTAAAACACCTCCTGATCCCATAGCCTTCTACTGTCTCAGATCTTCCAGTCTTTCTTCGAATAAGTAAGACAGGAACCTTGAAGGGTGGTCTGTGCAGACCCATGGAGGAGATGGCCAGTCTACCTCTACTGCATAGGGTGACAACAAGGCCAGAGAAGTGTGCCCATCCTGTGCAGTGCTGAGGAGTGATTTCAGAATCTGCACTTGCTCTGGATGTGGTGCTAATCATCTGCAATGGCTGAATCATTGTGTTAACATGAGAGGTTTAGACCTTTTACTAATGGACTCAACAGGGGGCCAACTCCTCACTTTGTAAATATCCTGAGCCTTCGTGAGAGGAGGGCAGGGAGATGGTGCGAGTGCTACACCCATGGGGTGGGCATAGCCTGCTTATAAGGCAAGGGAGGAAAAGAGGTTGCTCTTCCTCCTTTTGCGCATGTTGCTTTTGCAGTCCTCTGCTGCCTTGAACAGTTGTCCCTGTGCCATGCCACTCTACCTTGGAGCCAGCTGATTATGAGCTGAAATCTCCAAAGACTGTGAGAGAAATAAACTTTTACTTCCTTAATTTTGGGTATTGAGTATTGTCGTGGTTTGGGGTTTTTGCAAAGTAAACAGTATAGTACAGGACATATTTTATAATCATGTTTTATAATGTATCACCCAAGAATCACATACCACAAGTGTAGGAAATTATTCACACACTGTAAATACTAAAAAATTCAGCTGAGCACCTTGAGCTCATAACAATGCCTCTCACCAGTCTGACTGGAGGCCTAGAGCACACAACAAAGTCCCATGCAGGCCTGCTTCATGGATATGTGCTGGAAAGGCCCAAAGGTCAGTGGCAGGAGCTAGGAAGTCTATGCCAGTGGGATGAAGGATCTGTGCTAGCAGGCTGATGGATCTGAACTGGATCAGGAAGCAACACTCAAGGTAAGCACCAAAGCTCCCCCAAAAGTACCACAGCCATCCTCAGCAACAGTGAGGTCCCAAACTCCTCCAGCAAGGAAGAAAGCTGAGTTCCCATCAGGAAAGCCAATGCAACAAGCTTCATGAGGCTGATGAGTGTACCACCTTCCCCTCAGGAGCCAGGAATGGATGTTCAAGACGAGGACCCAAGCTTTTCCAGAGTTCATTGGGAAAGCCAGCATGACAAGGTCCTCCAGCAGAATAGCCCAAGAGAATTGGCAGCTTCCAACAGCTCCAACAGCTTCTCCAAACAGCTTCCCTAACAGTGTTCCAGCAGCTTCCCCATTCTGCCTCTATGCTTCTGGCAACAATTCTCAGGTGGGCCTCCCGCATGCAGCATTATGCTAGTTTAATTCAGCTGGGTGTAGTAAGTTGACCATCTGCTACAAATCCACTACAAGTATTTTGTCTCAGCGATAAGACTCCATCCTTTCTCTGCCTCAGTTTTCCCAGCTCTTGTCCATACTTTATGTTTGAAAGATGACACATCCCTGTGAACTATTGTCTGTTGCACACATCCCTAGTGCTGTAACAAGAAAACTAAAACCCCTTCATGTTAGGGTCCTATGTCTGTCTTCAAATCCATCTCATTTAGAGTAAATGACTGAAAAAATGCAGAGGTGGCAAATGATGAAAGATACACTTGGGAAGTGAGGATACACAGCACCTCTGCCCCACTGGATGTGGGGGTGAATCAGAGGAACCGCCCACAGTAGAACCAATGTCACTTGCTTGATTGACTCAACTGGCATTAAAGAGATCAACCATCCCTAGGAAGATGAGATAGGCCAGGGTAGGGTTGGAGAAGAGGGCCTGGGGGAAGATGATGGCTTCAATTTAAGTCATGGGTATTAAAGAACCTCTGGGACATTCCAGAAAATACACAATGGGAGATTGACTCTATAAAGCCTTTCTCTCTGTTCATTTGGACATGCAGCATCCCAACTGCCTTGTCCACTCAGACTATTTCTTTTTGGAAAAGGGGTCTATCTTAGTCTGTTTTGTGTAGCTATAAGAAAAATATCTGAGGCTGGGAACTTTATAACTTATTTTGATGACATGTTAAAGGTTGAAAGTGCAAGATCAGGCAGCCCCAACTGGTGAGAGTTTGCTGATGATGGTTGGTGGCATCATATGGCAGGGATGTGTGCAAAAGAGGGATGCCACATGTTGAGACAGGAAATAAGGGACTTGGGTAGAGGTGAAGGGGATCAAGGCTGGCTCTTTTATAACAACCTGCTCTCTTAAAATTAATCCATTCCCATGAGACCTGACCCAATCCCAGGAGACAACACTGATCCATGCATGAGGTTCTCCACAACCCAATCACCTTCACCTCTCAAATGTTCCACCACATTAATAATAATGTCATAGCTTCCCCTGTGACACCAAGCTCCTAGCACATGAGTCCTTCAGATGCCATAGCAGGAGCTAAGGGGAAATGGCAGCCAGGGTCACACAAGACGATGCCTGGTGATGTGGAAGATGAAGGCAGGGAGTGAGAGGAAGGTCCTAGTTTCTTCTTCACATCTAGAGGCCAGACCTGAGGTCTGGAGACTGTCCAGCTTCAGCTTGGTTTGGAAGACCTCTAATCATGCTCTGGATGAACCTCAGGACCCGGATGTCCACAGATTCTGTAAAAAGCATCACTTGTGCTGTTCATTAGTCACAGTTTTGAATATCTCAACTTCAAATTCCCTTTTGTCATGCTTTTTAAATTTGTTTTGCCCCAAATCATTTGTGTTAATCATATGTCTTCTTACTAATCTTTCTTGATTATTTTCCTATTCAGGCTTCAGTCTTCTGGGTTATAGAGCCAGAACCTCTTTTGTAAGGCTTTTTTGTTTTCATATTTTCATTTTTAGCATTCTGCCTTACATAGATTGGAAAATATTTTGCTTTTTGTTTTAGCTTTTAGTTTTAGTTATCTAAATTATCAATCACTGAACCTCTCACCTGTTTTTTTGTAAACTTGAATCATTTAACTGGTCTTGAATCCTTTGAAGATCTTTTCTGTTCTTAAGATTTTTTTAAAATTCCAACCTTTAAGTTCTTAGCTTGTCTCTTTCAACCATTGTCTTACTAATTCATCTCTAATATCCTTTATTATTTGTCCTTCCTTTACAGCTGGTATTCCTCCCTCTCATTTGTTATTGCTGTTTTTGCACATGTTATATAGTAAGCTATGTTTTTACACAAAGATTTTGGATATAATTTTCCCAGTTTCTGCACTGAACAGAGAACAGCTATCCTCTCCCTTTTAGCTACAGATTCTGCTTCTCTCTGGATATATGCAGTAGATTTTTCCACATAGATTTTTGGAAATGAGTTCTGAAGCAGTGTGTGCAGGCACGCACTGACACTCACACTTCTTACTGCATCCATCAACATTCCTTCCTCGCCAATAATTCTGTGCCTTCTAACAGCACGTCTGAGGTTTGGAGGACAGTGCATCCCTCCACCACGTGTTTGTGTCTGCCCCCAAAGAATTCACAAAACAGTAGGAGGAAACGATTTACACATGGTATGATCTACCCAGGTAAAATGGATTCCATGGGAGCAATGGGATGGAAAATCAGACTAATCAGTAGAGGTGATTGGAATGCAAAGTCGGAGTTGGCTGGGAGAGACGGAATAAGAGATGGGACTCCTTGGGACTTTAGCCTCGACTGTGTGCCAAGGAAGCCATCCTCCCTGCTGTCAGACACTACCTGCTTCCATCTCTGCAACACACTCTGTGTGGAAGACACTAACTTCTCCCTCTAGCATTTCGCACTTTAACAATTGGAAAGCTAGGATCGGTAGACTTCAAAAAACATGTTCTTGACTGCACGGGCACTACATGTTAGAGCCAGGTAATGAGCTTGTTCTCTCTGGCTCTAAAGTCTGTTCTCTAAATACTATCTTTTCCTCCCTCCCTGGGTGAAAGTGAAAGACGAAAAGATTGGGGACCCAAAAGTAATACTTGGAAAATGTGCTCCATGTACAAAATCAGGTCACTTTAGAATACCAAGGAGTCTTGGAAATCAAGGACCAAAGAGCCCCACGGGGTACCTTTGTTGCTGGGGACATCTGGAGGACAGAGTGAGGCAGAAGCACAAGATATTCATGACTGACCCAAGAGAAGCTGTGTGTGGTGGTTCAGCTTAATTGTGTCAACTAGATTGGCTTTGGGGTTCACCTAGATATCAAACTAGTACAGCACAACTCCGGATGTTTGAGCGGGTGATAAGGTGTAACCTTTGGGATTATATGTGGTCCCTGGCCCCTGCTTTCTGATTGTGAAGAATTCACCAAACAGTTACAGTGATTTCCATAGGTGGTAGTGCCCTGTTCTCTATGTCATGACTGCCATGAAATAATCAGCCTTCCTTCCATCATGATGTTCTTGTCTTGGAGCCAGCTGACTGTGTATGGGATGACCTGAAATCATGAGCCAAATTAGAACTCTGTTCCTTCAGGTTTTCAGCCTCAGGTGTTGTGATGAACAGTTCTGGCTAATGAGCTATTTGGGGGAAAACAGGGGTCATAGCAGGCCTACATGGAGAATCAAGGTGTGGCTGGCCAGAACAGGATCACTTGGGTGAGAGCCACGTACAAGGAAGCCTCCTTGATTTAGAGATGAATATGTTATCCTTAGATTATCCCAGCAAGCTTTCACAAATGAGGTGATTTACAAAATAGAAGTGTATTCTCCCACAGAAGTGGAGGCAACAGGCCTTCAGTCCAGGCATGAGCAGAGCTGGTGTCCCACTGGCTTCTGAGGGTGACCAGCTGTCTCTGGCACTTGCTATCTACAACTGCATGGCTGAAGCCTCTGCCTTTGTCACAGCATGGCCATCTTCTCATGAAATTTACATGTGTGCTAAGGCTGGCCAGATAGCTCAGCAAATTAAAGTGCTTGCTTAGGCAGACGCAGGATGAGAGTTCGATCCCTGGCATGCTTTCAGAGCGCACTGAGATGGTGACTGAGACTGGGCATAGTGGCCCACACCATAATCCCAGTGCTTTGGAGGATGAAAACAGGAGAATAATACAAGTCTGATCTGAGTAGTGAGATCTGTACCCCCTGTACTAAATATAAAAAAAAAAAAGAAAGAAAAAAAAGAAAAGAAAAGAAATTTGGGTGTGTGTACATGTGTGTGTGTGCGCGCGCATGTGTGTGTGTGTGTGTGTGTGTGTGTGTTCCTGGGAGTCTCCTCTCTTCCAGTGACACCGATCACAGTGGATGCAGTGCCCACCCAGCACACTAAGACGACCTCTTAATGGCTTCACAGCAACCTATTTCCAAATATAGTTGCATTTGAAATTTCATGGAAGAAGGTGAATGTGGCACACTACCCAAGCCAGTTCTAGCTGAGGAGCATAGTGCCACAGGCACTGTGTAACAGCCTGTGAGCCTCTGCCGCCTCTCAGCCCAAGGACTTTATAGTGGACCATAATATGGAATCACCCGGATGCTCTGCCCAGTCCTGCGGCCACATCCAGCTCCAGAGATGCTGATATATTTGGTCTCCACACAAGCTGCCTTTAGAGTTTTCAAATGCTTGGATTGAGCACCACTGTTTGGAAGCAGTTGGAGCCCAGCACGGGCTCCTATGTTGCAGCAATTTGGAAAATTGGGGTTGCTTCACCTTGTGACCCGTGGATGTGGGAAGCCACTGGATGACAGTGCATGGTACTCTGAATTGGTCTCTCACACTGGGTTAGGTTTAGCTTCCTTTCAATGCATCTTCTCTGAGTCTCAGATTCGTCTATTAAAAGAAAAAAGAAAAAAAGATGGATACACTAGGTGTGTGTTGAATGTCATTAATGCAATTAAAGAACACTTTGTGTCACTATTGAATTTATTACATGCAAGTATCAGGCATGTGTTGTTAAAGGGAATTTCGATCTCTGTGACTCCCACTGGGAAATGAGTATAAATTCTAGGCCACCAATTTACATGCCTGGTTGAGATAGAGCCCTTGTTCATTTCCACCACCAGCTTCCTAGCACTCAAGACAGTGCTGACCAGACAGGGAACATTCAAAAATAGTTGCTGATTTTATCACAGTAATCAACAACTATTTTTGAATGTTTCACGCACCTACAATATTTAAATGACAATGGAATACCCTTCTTTGACAAAACTAAACAAAAAAAGGGGGATACAAATGAACGACCATTTTGTATCTGTGTATTCAAAATAGTATAGATATACAGCTGCATTCTCTTAATTCAATGAATAGAGAGATCTGTTCCAATAGTGTTTGTGGATAGGATATCATGTCTGCATCTTGTACAATGAATAATCACTAAGACAACAATATACAATGTATTAATTATTGAAACTGTGCTAGTAATCGGTTTTGAAACTATCTCATTGAAGTTTGCTTCTCAATAAAATTATTTTTAAAAAAAATAGTTGTTGACCAATGGATTGGTATACACATAAGGAATGTTCTAGCTTGGAGCAGTGGTGCATGCCTATAACCCTAGAATTCTAGGAAGCTGATGGAGGATTATAAGTTTGAGCCCAGTCTTAGTGACTTAGAGACCCTGTCTCAAAATTAAAAATAGCAAAAGATGTAGCTCAATATGAAAGTCCTGAGTTTAATTCCTAGCATTGAGGGCAGGGGGTGGAAACCAAGGAATATGCTAGTACAAATTAACCTACTCCCACTCTCACCAACGGTAAAGCCATAGTCCATTAAAACTAAGAATGTAAACTTGGTCAGCTGTTTTGAACATAGTAAGGTCTGACTCATCGTCTTCTTAGTTGAAAAGTACATAGAGGTCGAATCTATCTCTCTGAAGCTCAGTTCTTCCATCTGTAAAATGGGGATATCAATATTCACCTAATGAAAGGGCAGTAAAGTTGTGGATGATATAGCTAAAGTTCAGGGCCTTGTTGTTGGCAGTACATAGTGAATTACTAATACAGATATACCTGGCCCTATTGTTGACATTAAAAATGAAAACACTTTAGGCTACTGATATAACTCAGCAGTACCATGACTTCCTAGCATGTATAAGGCCCTAGGTTTCATTTGCAGCATTATAAACACAATTTTTTTGAACACTTCTGGGGAGCATGAAGAAATCTATGTCTAATTTTGACTTAAGGACTACAGTATTGTTACATAAGTGCAGCAAAGACCCCCTTTTAATGTGTTAATGGTTAATACTGTTAATATTTGGAATTAAGTATTACCTCTATAGGAATTTTAGCCTTTTGTCATACTGGACATTAACTTATCAATAAATACCAACTATAATATCACATAAACTAGTCATCAGTTATCATTTCAATCAGAGTGTGGATGTTGGGGATGCAGAAGGGGAGTAACAGGGAAGTTCTGACTGAAGGCTTCCCAAGAGGACATAGGCTAGGGTGCTGTCCTCTGCGGGCTTGCGCAGGGCCTATGGCTGCCTCCCACATGACTCTTCCATCTTCCACACACTTCCTAGATGATCTTGCGGTCTATACTAACATTTGAGGGCAAGTGGTTAATCCTCCTTACATGTACCTACCTACAAACTTTTACACTCA
Source organism: Octodon degus (assembly GCF_000260255.1). Classification (NCBI taxonomy): domain Eukaryota; kingdom Metazoa; phylum Chordata; class Mammalia; order Rodentia; family Octodontidae; genus Octodon; species Octodon degus. Next base: position 9,060,298 of record NW_004524607.1, read on the forward strand.
GTTAGAAACATAACATGATTGTGAACTATCATTTTTGGGAGTGAGATGGAAGTTTAGGGGCCAATATCACTTTTTAAATAATGAGTAGGTGCCTCTTTTTGAGGAAAAGTTTAATGAAATGGTTTATAATGCCATTACCCAATCCCTTTGGATACTTTCCTGTAATAACTGAATCTTTTGGGACTTTAAGGTAGAAAGTAGAGCTAGTTCTAAGAGCACAGTCACTAAATACTGATGCTGTCTCCTGCCACATTAAGTCAGAAGTTAGAATTCCAGGGGGCCCCACTAAAGGAGCACATGTTTTCTGGCCTTCTGTGTGTCTCTTCAAAGCACTGTAAACTAATCAAGGAGAGAAGACCTGGCCCCATTTCCCTTCCTTTCCCTTCCTCTCATTTAGATCTTAACCATCTACAGGAGAAAGATCAAACATCTTGGCAGGGAACTCACTGGTGCCAGTGAGTGAAGATGTCCTTGTTTTAACACCCCAGCTACTTTCATTGTCCTACTTTCCACATTTATTTACATAGCCCAGTGCCACTTCTAGAGATGTTTCCAGATCAAAGTGCCCCAGCAGATTTTAACTGGTCAAGGCCAAAAACTGATCAAAATTCACTCTAGGGATGTTAGTAGCCATGGTCAGGCCTGACCAACTAGGTTAAGTGTAGAAAGATGAATGGAGGAGAGAGAGCAGAAGGGGGAAGAAGAAAATTTGCATTCAAGTGGTCAAGGGATCACATGGTGTCATGGCATATCTAGCTTACTACTGTAGTGTCCCATTACCAACATTTCTTTGTTCTCCAGAGGAGATAAATGCACACATTGGCTACCCCAGATATATGCCCCAAATTACTCTTAATGCAAGCGTCTCCTGACTCCCTCTTGCTTTGTTCTTCCCCTATCATTTAAACATGTCTGTTTCACTGAGACAACCTAGTGACAAATGCCCCCTTAAAATACATCTGTAAAAGTATCACTAATTATCTCTGTGGGGTACAATCCTACATATAGAATTACTAGATCAAAGAGTAGTTACAACTTCAAGAATCTTGAGTCATAAACACTTGTTAGAGAAGTATTAGCTTCCTCCTGATGGATAGCTTCTTGTAGACAAACAGTCTATAACAGACATGTATTTATGGGAATACAAATAACTTAGTAATAATAGAGCTCTAGTGCTTTTCAATGTACAAAAAATTTTGCATCCCCCAATCTACTTATTTGACTTCAAATATTTCACTGTGGCTCACTATGGCCCACAAAACTTTTGATGGCAAAGTCATGCTCTATTGAAAACTGAGCATCCCCGACCCAGGAAAACCAAACCAATGCAAAAGATATAATTCTGATGATCCAGGTGGCCAGTGTCAATCGATAAATAAAGAATATATATACCATCGTGGTTGTGAAAATCCAGGTTGTCACGTACAATATACTAACATGGGAGAGGATATTTTAAATTGGGATATAATTTTGACATCATATGACTCATTTCTTTTAAGTAAATAATTCCATGATTTGTAGAATATGTATAATCTTATACAACCAATATCACTGTCTAATTCCAGTATAGTTTCATCATTCCAAAATGAAACCCCAGGCTTGTTAGTAATTTCTCCATCCTTCCAGCCCTGGCATCCACCAATCTGCTTTCAGCCTGTCTGAACATACCTACTTGGGACATTTCACAGAAATAGACTCATATAATATGTGACCTTGGTGACAGGCTTCTTTCACTTATCATCTTTTCAAGGTTGA
>NW_004524607.1:9062407-9063739 GCF_000260255.1 Octodon degus
CTGTGCTTGCCTAAGCAAGTGCTCTGTCTGTTTAGCTATCTGGCTGGCCCTAGATAGTATTTTCAAAGTGATTATATCCTGACATTCTCACTAGCAGTCTATGTGTATCATGGGTGCAGACACCAACAGTGGATATTGTCCATCTCTTTAATGTTAGCCATTCTGCTGAGTGCATCCAGGTGCCACACTGCATTTTGAAATTATTTCCTAATGCAGCTGAAGTTTAGTATCTTTTCATACAGTTATTGGCTATGTATTTTAAAGCGTTCATTCGATGATTTTCCCCATGTTTATACTGAATTCTCTGCCTACTTGTAGTTAATCTGTAGACATTCAAAACAGTTTTTGTTTCTCACTTTCCTGCCTCTGGGACACAAGATACAGCACCCATACTTAAATGAGAAAAAGGTTGTGTGGCTCATAGCTTTGGAACTGAGGCCATGGCCATCTGGTGCCATGTGGGGCAGAGCTGCTCACCAAGTGGCAACAGGGAGCAGAGACCAAGGTGAGGGACAAACAAGGGTGTACCCTGCCAGGTCACACATGCAGCAGCCCAGCCCTTCCACCCAGGCCCCACCTCTAAACAGCACAGTCCTATGAACTCAATAGATGAATGCAGAGAACCCTATAATCTACTCACCTTAAAGCCACATCTGGGACATTTTAGATTAAAAAAAAGCATAACCATCTTCTATTCTGCAATCTGTCTTTTATTTTCTTAATGTTATCTATTGAAACAGTCCTTCATCTAAATGTAACCCAGGGCTGGAGAGACAGCTCAGTGGTCTAAGCACCTGCCTGGAAAGCATAAGGACCCAGGTTCAATTCCCAGTGCTGTGTGCCATGCTGACCCCTGGTCCTCTCAGGTTGGCAGGCCCCTGAAATAGACATCGTGGTGCATCTCTGTAATCCCAGAAGGGGGGATGGAGAGGGGCTGAGACAGGAGAATCACTGAGTTCGAGCTGCATAGTGAGACCCAGTACCAAATAAATACATACATAAACACATAAATTTCTAAAAATGCAACCCATTTTAACAATATCTTCCTTTATTATTACTCATTGTTAAAAATAAATATTTGAAAAACATTTTCTGGGCCAGAAAGATAGCTCAGCAGACTAAGCGCCCCAGTCCCACTTGCTGCACCAGCTTCTGCCCCCAGGACATGCTGAGCCAGCAACTGAGCCCAGATGTGATGCTACATGCCTGTAATCCCAGTGCTGTGGAGGCCGAAAACAGGAGGATCACTAGGAGTCTGTGCTGCATAGTGAGACCCTGTACCAAATACATAGGAAACATTTTCCTACCCACTTAATCCTCCAGTAGATTTAG
>NW_004524607.1:9065568-9066796 GCF_000260255.1 Octodon degus
ACTTCTTTCTGCTGCAGGCATTAGAGTTGAACCCTTTGTGTCTCTCTGGGAAGATGTTCTGCTCCTGAATCAGCTGGGTGGGTCTTACCTCTAACCTCTTTGCAGGGAGTTCTGCTGAAGGGTTCCCTGCTGGGCCTGCAGCCTGGGTCGAATGAGGATCCGCGGGCCCAGGTCTCTCACTCACTCGCCAGGCCTGCACTCTGGGTCTGTTCAGGATCCTGCAGGCCCGGTCGTCTTACTCACAAGTTTCAGTTTTAAGTAGAGTTCATGAAGAAAGACAAAACTATGCAGGAAATACTTCAAAGAATCAACAATTGAAATTTCATCTTTTTGAAAAGTTTCTGCACATCAAAAGAAATCTCCTGACAGAGAAACAAACACACACACACACACACACACACACACACACACACACACAGAGAGAGAGAAAACATTTTAACCAACTGTCCCTCAAAAGACTTCTATCTATAACATATGAAAAATGTTTTAAAAATCATGCCCTCTAATTTCAAAGACCAAATTAAAAAATGTTTATCTGAAATGAATATATACTTCTCAGATGAAGAAATAATAATGGAAAGTAAATATATGAAAAAAAAATGTTCAACATCATTGGTCATTCAAAAAATACAAATTCAAACCACTCTGAGATTCCATCTCAACCCAGAAATAATGGCTAACTTCAAGAAGTCAGCCAATAACAAATGCAGGAGGGACCGTGGAGATAAAGAAACACTTCTCCTCTGTTGGTGAGAATGTAGATCGATACAACCGTTGTGGAAATCAGCCTGACAATTCCTTACAAAACCTGGAATAGAAGTCCCATTCAATCCAGCTATTCCTTTCCTGGGTATGTTTCCAGAAGAACTAGAAACATCATACCACAGATATATCTGTGCAAACTATGTTTATAGCAGCACAATTTGTCATCTCTAAATCTTAGAAACAACCCAAAGGCCCAAGAACTGAGGAATGGATTAAAAAGATGCAGAATTTTTATACAATGGAATGTTACTCAGCTATAAAGAAATATAAACTATAGGCCTTCATAGGAAAATGAATGCACCTTGAAACCATATTCAAAAGTGAAATAAATAATACCAGCATGTGTAAACATAGTATTGTCTCCCTAGAGTAAGAGCCTGAAAGAGTAAATAAAATCTGAAAGGTACAAAAGATACTGTGCAAAGGACAGGAACTGTTCAAAGAGAAGTAACAACTTGATGAG
>NW_004524607.1:9068281-9069133 GCF_000260255.1 Octodon degus
AGCCTATTGAAAAGACAGGGTCCTATTGATAAAAGTATTAATAGTCCAATCAAGGGTCCCAATAGGGGGAGAAAGTAGGGTAGTACTCCATTCCATGAGCTCCAGAAAGGGTTTTCAAATAGCTCTCTTCTCCTCTAAATAAGATCTTCTTGAATTCTCTTTATTTTATCTCGAACAATACCGGACTTGTTTGCATAGAAGCAGCAGCATTCCTGTAAAGCCAAGCAGATCCCTCCCTACTCTGCTGTTAGAAGGTCGAAGCTCCTCCTATTTTGCAAGACTACTTCTGCTAATGAATCTATCTGGTCTTGGATATCTTGGATAATACCAGACAGTGTTTGAACATCACCAATCAGCTGATTAGATAATTTGGTATAAGAATGTACTGCTACTCCCAATCCTGCTGTGCCTGTTCCTAGGACTCCTGTAATTCCCAGTCCTACCAACAAAGGGATAAGCTGAACTGCCCTTTTAGTGCAGCCCATAGCATAATCTAAACTGGGAAGGGGTACAGGATCATTACCAGAGATGACATTTATATCAGGCAATCCAATTTCCATGACACATAGTCATATCCAGTTGGTAGGTAAATATGTGAAGGCTAAACTCCCCCACATACAAACACATGTCCCTTTTTTGAGCAAATAGGGCTACTGTAGTTAAGTATTTGATTGTAGCTGGTGAAGGTAACAAATTCAACAACAACAGTGAAGCTATCATTGTGGATGCCTCCTTGTATACAGGAAGAATTCCATAGGAGATAATCCCCCCAGAGAGGGTGGCTCTGGCTAATGCCTGCCAGTCCTCAGGAGTAATCTAATTGTCAGTCACAGTTTCTAAAATGGCTGTGGT
>NW_004524607.1:9076031-9077543 GCF_000260255.1 Octodon degus
AAATGTTCATTAATTTTTAATTTCATAGTAGATAGTGACTGTGCCTCTATTTCGGTCCCATCCAGAGAGTACACAATGTGTTAGAGATGTTCTAAATGAAAATAAGAACAAGGTGACAAATCACATAGTACCATTTCCCAACCCTTCACCACATCTGGGAGCTCTTCTGTGTTAGTATCTAAAAGAACACAATCTAGAATTGTCATGACTAATGTACCTTGCTGTATCTCACCCTTCCCAACTATTACATCATCTTTGTATGTGGCAATGATTAGCTTGCACTCCTTAAACTCTGTCTTTCCTCTCAGTATAATCTTATTTTTATTTTTTATTTCTTTTTTTCACATTCTATAGGGATTTAAAGTTTAGTATATCAATGATTGTTGGAAAATGCCTGTTCCATGTTATGTCTAAGATGTTTGATATTCAGACAGTGATGTTAAGCTCAACTGCCTATATTATAAGGTAATAATATCATTAAGCTTCTCTTCTGGAGGGCTAGCAATTTAAGTTTGCAGGCCTAAAAACTAGAGAAAAAGAAGGGCTATAAGAATAGCCAACATTTTGGCCATAGCCCATCAAGGTCAGTGAGGACTCAGGACATAGGAGATCCTGTACTGTAACATCCTGTAACTCAGTGGTGTCCCAAATTTTCTGTTCAAGAAGATTATGGGGCTGCAGAGGAAAGTGATTGACAATGTAGAGTGTGCCTAAGGAGAGTCACATGGAGATAAAACATTCTCTCAGGCTTTCAAAGAGAGCAAATTGGTCAAGCAATGGCCGTGACTCATCCACATGGCTGACACTGATAAAAGGTCTACAAACTGCAGTACAGGGTTTCAGAGTAAGTCCTGAGGTACAAAAGTTACAAATTTTACAAAAGTTACATTTTTTCATTATATACATCTTGCTTTATCTTGGTCTTAATCATCCAGCAGAAAAGTATAAAAATGAGGTATAAAAAAAAGTCATATTTATATGCTGAGCTGTAAAAGGCTCAAGTCAACAACTTCTGACATTGCCAGTCATAGAGATAACCCATTACTATTATAGACTACTGGACTTTATTGGATTACTTTGCTGAATTCATATACCTACAATATATGAATGGCAATGGAATACCTATCTCTGACAAAAGTAAACAAAAAAGGGGAGATAAATGAAGGACTATTTTGTAGTGAAATATATATAGTTAGGATAGATACACAGCTACTTTCCCTTAGTTCAATGAGGAGAAAAAATTTTACTAATAGTGTTTAGTCAAGGTATCATGTCTGCATCTTGTACTATGAATAACTACTACAAAGACTATATGCAATATATTAATTATTGTGTCTCCATAAAATTAAGTAAAGCAAAAACAAAAAAGACAACTACTTATTAAATTATAAAAACATTTTAAAAAATCTGCACTTCAAAATTATGCTAGGTCAGTTTATGACCAGCCCAACAGGGAGTAAGGAATTTCTGGAAAGGGCAGGATGGCAGTATTCAGATAGACTTCTTCCCCAT
>NW_004524607.1:9078373-9088006 GCF_000260255.1 Octodon degus
GAAAGAAGAAAGAAAGAAAGAAAGAAGAAAGAAAGAAAGAAAGAAAGAAAGAAAGAAAGAAAGAAAGAAAGAAAGAAAGAAAGAAGATATTCTTATTTTAAAAAACCAACTATGTAGGTAGAGTTCAAGATTTCTCAAACACTATCTATATATACAGTGGGTCATGTTTTTTTCTAGCCCAAAGAGCAGTATTTCAATAAAATGAAAGTGTTTTCTATTGCTCCTGAAAAGGGGCCAGGAATGCTGGTGGTGGGATATAAAATCACCAACGTGCTGATTTTGGGGACCTTCATCAGGCAACAGCTGCAGGGCTCAGAGAGAAGTTCCATAGGGAAGGAATTTTTCTCTGACCTCTTTTGCTACCTTGGTGCCTTGCTGTTTTCTGCCTGGACCTATTTTCTGAAGCTCTTTTTCTGGCTTACTCAACATAAACACCATTCCTCATGGAGAGTTTTCTAACCACCTGTCATTGCTTCAATCTAGAAGATCCAGCCCCTTTGTGTTCAGAAGTGGAAATTTAGGAAGGCAGTGGGGTCACAGGGCTACCATGCCAGCAGTGGATGCCTGGTAACCGAGCTGTTAGGAGATAGGACTTGGTATGGAGGTGCTTGCTGGGGTGTGACCTGAGAGGGTGTTCTTGTCCAGGCTCTTGCCTTTCCTCTAGACTTCCTGGATGCCACAGGATGAGCACTTGTCCTCCAAGGCCTGCCACCATGCCATTTCTACCTTCTGTTCTGAAGCCAACCTACCATGAACTGAACCCACTGAAACCTGAGAGCCAAACAAGTATCTCCTCCTGTAAGTCGGAGGTGTGGGGTGTTGTGTCTTGGCATGGAAAAGAGACCAATACAGCATCCTGTCCACAGGAGTTACCACTTCCTAGCCACACAGGAGTTGCCCTAATTCTAGTCACCTGTTCATTTCTTTCTTGGACATTGTCACCAGACACAATTACCTTTTTAAATACTAGTTTCCATTTTATGGTTTGTCACGAACAAACAAACCAAAGCATGAACAACTTTGTCACTCTTTTGTGGTGTTATTCAGAGTCTGTAATAAGGGTTGCTGTGGTAGGCGCTTAAAAAAATTTGTGGAATAAATGAATGATATTAGCAAAATGCTCACTGTGAATTACTGGTCAACATTCTGGATTATAAATGGCATATTCTAAGTTGACAAAAGCACCGGTATGTTGTCAGATATGGAGACAGAGTGGTTTCTGATAATTATTGTACCGATCCTCTCACTGTGCCGCCAGCATGGTGTGTCAATTATCTATTGCCTTGTAATAAATGAGTCTAAAACTTAGCAGATGAAATTAATAAGCTCTTATTATCTCATGGTTTCTGAGGACTTGGGATTCAGGCCTGGCCAAGATGGACATCTCCTGGTCAGAGTCTTACAGAGGCAGCAGGGAAGTTCTCAGTTGGTGGTGCAGTCTCTAAAGAATTGGCTAAGACATGGGCTCTACTTCCTCACCAACACACATGGCTACTGACAGAGGTGTTAGGTCCTCCCAAAATAACCTGTCCATGGGAGTGCTCACAATAGGTCAGCCTCTGCAGCTGGGATCTGAGAGGGCAACACATGCAAAAGTGAGCATGCCCAAGATACAGGCTGCAGCCTTCTCCCACCTCATCTCACAGGCAGCATGGCATCGCTTATACCATATGCTGTTGGTCATACAGATCAACCAGATGGGCACAGCTGTGCCCCAGCATGCAATGCCAGGAGGCAGGACGTTGAGTGGCCATCTTAGAGACTGACCACCCACGTGATGAAGAGATGTTTCTCTACTCTGGTTTGGTCTCCTGGGTTTCTGGAGAATCTAAGGTTGCTTGTGGCCTGGGGTAGGGTGGCCCTGATCTGTTCTTGCTCCAGGCTCTTCTGTGTTGAGAACTCTCTAGAAGCAGAGTCCTTCGTCCTCAGCTGATGAACTGGTCCACAATTCACTTTAATCATGCGCCTTTTCAGTGATCCGAAGCTTTCACTTCCCTCAGATGCAGCCTGGGAAGTGATGGTCACTGATTACTTTTGTCCCAAAATGGGATCTTTTGTGGGATGCAGCTTCTCTGCTCAGTAAGTGCAGCATCTCCCTTCTGCACCAGGAGTGATTGTCCTGGTTTCAGCACACTGTGTGTGGTGGGAGACGGAGTCTCTCCGGCTCTCTTCAGGAGGGAGCAGGCTCTTCAGGACAAGCATGTGAATGCTGGGAAACATCACAAAAGCCCAATCAAACATCTGCCTTTCTGCAGCAGTCAGATGTTTAATCGTTTAACTAGTGGTTTGGCTAATGGATGCTACAATGAGTGAGGAAGTGTGACCAAAATAGATGCTGAATGGTCAGAGTTTTAAAAAGCTTGTTAGAATAAAAAATACACTGCCTTTAATCCCCTGCAAAATACTCCTTCACGTCCAACACACTTGTCTCATTGTTCTTGCCACCTTACGCCGCAGTTCTGAAGGCCTCTTTCCTAGGTCCTTTATGAAATATGATTTTAAAAAACTGCATAGTGAATGCTGCTGCCTGGTGCCATCCAACAGAAAGGAAGGCTGGTAAAAACAGGATGCTGTGTCCTCCTCTGCCTTGTCCACCATTTCTGGTACCATGTACTTCTGACTTTTTCCCAAAGTCAAAATGACAATGAAAGGGTTATGTTTTGAATAGATTCGGAGTCCTGAGGCAGCTGTGACAGCACCACTAGAGTTACTCATGAAAGAGAGCTTTCAGAAGTGCTCCAGAAAGGCCAGCATGATGGGGTAAATGTTTTCAAAGCAAAGAGGAAGTATTTTGAGCGGTATGAATGGCAATGTCTTCTACTTTAGTAAATATCTTTAAAATCAAATATTCACTATCATTTCCATCACAATTCATATGTATGCCAAACTTGGTTCATTGGAAGAACTAGTGAGAATTCACCAAAAAATAAATAAATAAATAAAATTTTAGGCATATTTCAGAATATTTGGGTTCATTTTCTCAGTCTTCACTTTTAACCTCCTTGAGTGATTCCAGTGATCAAAATGATTGAAGATGCTTGCGGTAGCCTAACATAAAACTGGGATGCAGTAAAGTGGCTCAAAGACAAATCGTATCAGAATTTCATATGTGTTAGCACAAAGCTCTAGAAGCACATGAGATTACATATTTCTTCAACTTGGGCCAAGTCCAGAGGATGAATTCCCTTAACACCCCATTTCCCATCTCTTCCAGGTATATGCTTTGCCTTTCTGAAGGGAGGCAGCAGTGCGTAACTCAGTCCTTCCATAATCTCATGGGATGGGTTAACTGTCAAGGAGTTTTGTTGCTGGAGCAGGAGATGGAGAACAGAATGAACAATGCCGTTGAACACCCACATGCACTGCCACAGGGAAATTCTGGACCACTGGCAGCAAATATAAATCTATCTATTCCTCTGTAGCTTTTAGTAGTGCATCCAGCTTGAAGAGAAGAAAACAGAGAGGGTAAGCTATTTCTTTGATCCTTTTCTGAAGGTTGGCACTACCAACTTTGAAATGATTGAACAGTGTCCCCCCCCCCCAGTACTTGTTCCCAGAGGGCCACACAATGGTGCTGCCTAGAAAAATCCCTTGATATCCATGCTTATGCACAAAGCCCAATTCCAGATCCAACTTTAAGCCAGACATTATTTCCCCCAAAATGAACTTAAAACATCTGCGACTTCACTACTGTGTGCTAAGCACCCAGTACCAGAGCTAAGAGCACACAGAATAGTCAGAAGAGGTGGGCACAAAATCTACACCCAAGGCCAGCACCCATGGCCATGGCTTGTGTTGAGGTGGCTTCCCAAAGCCTCTTTAGTGGCAGATGGGGCTTTTTGGAGGTGGTTAGATCTAGGGTATGTGATGCTGGCATCAAGAATGCAATGCTAAGATTAAGGGTGTGAGTGCTACCCGCCCTAACAATGGGTTTCCTGGATCAGATATTAGGGACAGGAAGAACTTGTCACTTGTTGCTTGGATGCTTTGGGGGCCTTATGCCCACCTGCTCCATGATGCTCCTCTGCCATGTCACCCTGCCTTGGAAGCAGCCAGCTAGGATCTGAAATCTCTACAAATGGAGCTAAATAAACCTTTCCTCCTCTAACTTTGAGTGTTGGGTATTTTGTCTCAGCAATGAGAAAAATAATGAAGACACCAGCCAAGTCCATTAGAGACAGGCAATGCACAAAATGGAATTCAATGATGAGGACACACTGTAAATATTTATAGGAAGCATGACTACAGACTAGTATTTCATAATAAAGTTCTAAAACAAGGAAGAATGGATTGTCATCTCCATGAATCATGGGTCCAGTGTAATGCTCAGGAGAGAAATAGTCTAAGGACGACTGTTTCTTAATTCTGAGAGAAAAGGAGCCAAGCATTACCTACAGAAGCCACTGTTTTCTCTTGTTTATTATATACCTACTGCTATGGTTCATGTATAGGTGTCCCCCTAAAGCCTCATACCATCATGGGGCAGCTTGGCTTCTGGGGCTTGTGAGTGATTCTTGATCCAGTGCTGGGATTGCAGGTGTGAGCGCTACACATTAACCCTGGGATAGGTAACCTGCATTACAATGTAAGGAGGAGAGAGAGACTAGCTAGCTGCCTGAGTTGCTGTGACTTTCTGCTCTCTGTTCTTTGCCACCGCCATGAATAGTTGCTTTCTCCCTGACGCCATTGTTGGCCTGTTGCCATTGTTGCTGTTCCGCCGCCATGAACTGCTGCTCTCTGCCATGTGCCACTCTGCCTTGTAGCCAGCTGAGCATGGACTGAAACTTCCAGTAATTGTGGGCTCAATCAACATTTCCATCCTTCATTTGGGGTGTCACGTATTTGTCCCATCAATGAGAAAATAACAGACACATACACGCACACACCACTGTCAGCTATATGTGTTTTTCAATAATAGAGTTAGTCTAGTTGTTTTCAATTATCATTTGATCGTCTCTGTCCAATCTAATCCAAACCATTTCTCAGAAGATATAAATTCCCTGGGTTAGGTGATTATGACCACGGAGGATGCATTACATTTCCAGGGTAAAACTTGGGTGTATATTATACATTTTCCACTCCAAAATACTAGCTCAACAAATCTTGGATTTTTCTACGAGTTTGCCACAGTGCCCAGTGCCACACTATTGCAAAAAAAAAAAATCTTTCTAAAATAATGATTAATTTTTAGTCAACCAAATTTATATACTTTGAAAGCTAAGTTTCTTTTTAAAAATAGCACATGCATTTAATATTTATTTCTTTCAGTGATTTTTTTTCAGAAGCCGTCAAGAATTTGTAGTGTTGATAGTTGTGTTTATAAGTTTCATAAGGTATAATAGTTGTTTTTTTAACAGTGATAATTAACTGATTTCTCCATTCTTAGAAAATGAATGCAAAGTAAAAAACAATAGCTATACCTATCTCCAAATATGTCATCAAGGCAAAGTCTGTACATTCTGAAACACTGTTTAGTCACATTTTCTTAGAATTTAATGTCAGCTTATTATTTGTTTAATGAATTCCATTACTTTAGGTTGTCTCTTATCTTTTCTTATAAGCATCACATTATTGACTCCATGCTTCTTGCAAGCCAGTGTATATTAATATGTATGAATGTATCTTCTTTCATTTCAGTGTATGTAAATAAATAAGCATATCTTTGCAGGCCAAAGAATACAAAACTACACACACACACACACACACACACACACACACACAGCACAGCACAGCACAGCACAAAATACCTATATAACTTCACACAGAAAAAAAATTTCTTCTCCTAATCAATCTTGAAGTCCACAATGAACAATACATTACTGGAGAAAAAAATAGGACATAATCATTGATTTTTCTCCAGGTTTAGGTACCATATGTTTTTTAAATTACTTTTTATTTTTATCAAAGTTATACATGTATGCACATTGACTGAAATAGTTTAGCTGTTAGGACCATTACTTAATTAAACCTCCAAACCAAAGCCAAACAAACAAATTCTTCACTCCCCACCACAATCTCAAGTTTTCATTTCAGCAGGCTACCATGTGCAACTATTAAAGATTTGCTTCTGTTTTTGTTTTCATACCAATGAATAACCAAATTACTTATTATTATTAGGATTACTTATTATTTTAGCATTACTTATTATTAGGCCACATAAGATGGCTCCCACCGTGAAAGATGTGGATTTAGGATTTAGCTCTGCTTCACTCTTCTCCCCACATTATTCTCTGTCTCTGTCTCTGTCTCTCTGTCTGTCTGTCTCTCTGTCTCTGTCTCTTTCTGTCTCTCTTTCTGTCTCTGGATCTGGTTCTGTCTGTATCTCTCTCTCTCTCTCTCTCTCTCTCTCTCTCTCTCTCACACACACACACACACACACACACACACACTTCCCCTCTCATTAAAATATAGTTGGCATCAGCCAAATGTAGATTAAAGATTTAATATTTACATTATAACTATATAGCATCATTCTCGGTTGAACTACACAATGTTACATAGAATATACACAAATATTTTTTTGTGTGTGAAATCAATACCTGAACCCTTTATTAGTTTTCATAGTATGATGGTTAATTTTATGCATCAACCTTGCTGGGCCATGAGTTATTCTGGAAGCATGTGTAAGGTTGTTTTGGGATTAAATAAACATCTGAGGTAGAAATAGGGGCTGGGGTTGTAAGCTGACTAGCTACAGTGCTAGAGCTTTGACTGGCATATATGAAGCCCTGGTTTCATCCCCAGGAGTTCACACATGAAAACATTGGTAGACAATAAGGCAGATGGCCCTTCCCAGTGTAGACAGGCCTCCTCCAATCTGTTAAAAATTTGGATAGGACAAAAAGGCCAAGGGATGGAGAATTCTCTTCGTGCTTAACTGCTTCAAGGTGGGCTCTGATCTTCTGTCCTCAGTCTCAAACTTGGATTGCAACCAACACCATCAGCTCTCCTGGTCTCCAGTTTGGTGAATCCAGAACTTAAGAGTACTCAGCCTCCATAACTATGTGATTGATTTCTTATAATAAACATAAATCATCTAGCTAGCTATCGTGGATCTAGCTATAATCTCTCCTATTAGCTCTGTTTGTCTGGATACCCTAGACTATTACATTTAGTCTCTTTTGGGTTTGTGCTGACTCTCTCCCAATCCTCTCCACCTCCTCTCAGTATTCTATAACACACCAGGCACAGTGTCACTGTCATGTTCCCACAGATCTTCTCCCACAGCACACTGAACCAGGTCTTTGTACCCCCATGCACAGTCCTCGTCTAGGGTCTCCCTCACTGCTGTCCTGAGTATCAACTACTCCATTTCCACCATGTCTCTGGATTTCTGTATATCATCAGTCAATCCTGATATACCAACTTGATTGGATTAAGAAATATCCAGGATATTGGAAGAACACACTTCTGGGTGTGTCTGGGTGAATCATGGGGGTGGAAACTTGGACACTATCTGGTCCCTGGCCCTTTCCTCTTTGATACTGTCCTTCTACTCTGCTTCCAACCTAACATGCACTAAGCATCGTTGCTCTGCCATACCCTTTGGTTGCACTGTTCCTGTCTTAGAGGCCAATGACTATTGACTGAGTCCCCTCACTCTATGAGCCACATTAACCCTCAGATCCTTTAAACAGTGAGTGCTGGGTGTCATGTCTCAGTGATGGGACTGCAGTCTAATGAAAATGTCTTTTTTGTTCTCAGTTTCCTCACCCAGTTTCAAATTCTTTTCACTGAGGTCAGGATCATGTACTGTAAATTCACCACTTTAATAATGTTAAAATATACAGCTCATTGATTTACTATATTCACATTGTGTCTACCATCACTTTCAAATTCTATCATGCTTCATCACACAAAAAGAAACTTCTTACCCAACAAATACTGAATTCATGTTCTTTTTCTACCTTTAGTCCCTACAGCCATGTATCTCTTTTCTGTTGATGGATTTGTCTAAAAATAGAATCATTCAGTATCTGGGTATTTATGACTGGCTTCTTTTACTTGTAATGATGTTTACAATGTTCCTTCCTCCTGTGCTTATGCCAATAGTATATTATTTTATGATTGAGTAATAGTCCATGTTTTTATCCATTCATCACTTGATGGAAGTGATGGAAATTGTCCTTCTTTTAGCTATTATGAGTAATACTGTTGTGAACATTTGTGTACATTTGTTTGTGGTTTTCTGAGGTACATATGGAGGAGTAGAATTCCTGGGTCATATGGTAACTCTGTATTTACTCTTTTCAGGAGCTGGCAAGTGGAATCCACAGCAGTGCCAACATTTCCTATTCCTGCCAGAAGTACACCAGAGTTCCAATGTCCACATCCTTGCCAAGATTTGTTCCCCCGCCCTGCCACTGTAGTCATGTTCCTGGGAGCAAAATGATCTCATTGTGCTCTTGATTTGAGTTTCTCTAGTGACTGATGATGCTGGGTATCATTGCATGTGCATGCTGGTCATTTGTATACTTTCTTTGGAAAAATAGATATGCAAACCCTTTGCCCATTTTCAGTTGGGTATGCTATCCTTTTGTTTATGGGTTACAAGGTTTCTTTATATATTCTTGTATTTTATCATAAACATTAAAGATATTTTCTCTCATCTGAAGTTTTGGGGTTTTATGTTTGCTTGTTTGTTAATAATGTTTGTTGATGGGCTGACCAGATGGCTCAGCAAACTAAAGCACCTGCATAGGCAGGCACAGGGACCAGGGTTTGATCCCAGATGTGCCTTGCCAGGCCTACCCCCGGAGCAAGCTGAGATGGTGACTGAGACTGGGCATGGTGGTATGCGCCTGTAATCCCAATGCTTGGGAGATTGAAAACAGGAGGATCACTATGAGCCCAATCTTTGTAGTAAGACCCAGTAGACTCTGTTCCAAAAGAATTAAAATAAAAGCAATAATAATATCTGTTGATGCACACAACTTAACAATTTTTGATGGAGTCATATTTTTGTTTTATTTTTTTATCAATATTATTGAGAAACAAATAGCAATGAAACAGCTTCAAAACTGATTGATAGGACAGTTTCAATAATTAATACATTGTACACTGTGTTATCTTCTTAGTGGTTATCCATAGTACAAGATGCAGACATGATATCTCGTCCAAACACTATTAGAACAAATCTTTCTTCTCATTGAATTGAGCAAAAGTAGCTGTATATCTATCCTAACTATTCTGAATATACAGATACAAAATGGTCCTTTCTTTGTGTCCCCTTTTTTTGTTTAGTCTTCTCAAAGATGGGTATTCCATTGCCATCTAAAGACTGTAAGTGCATGAATTCAACAAAAGAATCCAACACAGTCAAGCAGTCCTTAATAGTAGTGAGTTATCCACGGGACTGGCAATGTCAAAAGTTGTTGACTTGAGTCTTTTACAACTCAGCATATTAATATGGCTTTTCTTTTTAGGCCTCATGTTTATACTTTTCTTCTGGATGGTTAAGACCAAGATAAAGCAAGACCTATATAACAAGAAATGTAACTTTTGTATCTGATAAGGTCAGTCAAGTCCCTGCAGGATTTATCCTGTAACCCTGTACCAGTTTACAGATCTTTTGTGTCAGCCATGTGGATGAGTCATGGCCATTGCTTGACTAATTTGCTCTCTGTGAAAGCC
>NW_004524607.1:9088537-9099828 GCF_000260255.1 Octodon degus
TTTTTTTTTTTTTTTTTGGAACTGGGGATTGAACTTAGGCCCTTGTGCTTGCCAGGGAAGCACTTACTCACCTGAGCCATTTCCCTGGCCCAATTATCTCCTTTAAAAAAAAAATAAATGAAAAGCAAACATTTACTTGAGAGACAGTACAGCAACAATTAGTATGTCATGACAAGCAGTATGTATTTAGAAGACCAGAATGACAGACATTCCAAGCATGACCTTTCTACTACACATTGCTATCTTCAGTGCAGCTGCTTGGTTCACAGGTATCAGCCTATATAGTTAGTCATGGTTAGAATCCTATAAATTAACTGCTAGTTTCAAAAACCAGCTGATGTTTCTCAGCACCATTGTCTTACCTATCTTGTGTGTATAAATGTATGGCTTTGGCCCTGTCATGTTTCCCAGTTTTTCTCCTTGCCCTCTCCTCATTGTTCAATCCTCAAGTTCTCACATTCCTTTCAATTGTGTTTTACCTTTCTCTTTTTATTTCTTCTTTTGAGTTTTTATACTAGGGAGACTATATGATATTTATATATGTGTGCCTGGTTTATTTCACTTATGAGTATATCTGCAAGTGGCATCCACTTAAATATAAAGGCTTCAAGTTTATCATTCTTTATAACTGAGTAATACTCCCTTGTATAAAAATACCACATTTTTTTCAACCATCCCTCATGTGACAGGCATCTTGGTTGTTTCCAAGATTTGGCTATCACAAATTGTGCTGCTATAAACATAGATACACATTTATCATTATGATATGATGTTTAAGTTCCTCCAGGAAAATTCCCAGTAGGGGGATAGCTGGCTTGAATGGGATTTTCAGCCCTAGTTTTTTAAGGAGTCACCACACTGATTTTCATAGTGGGTGCACCAGTCTATATTCCAACCAGCAGTGGAGAAGGGTTCCCTTTTCCCCACAGCATCTCCAACATTTGTTGCTGGTTGATTTCTTTATGATAACCATTCTTCTGGGGTGAGATGTTATCTCAGTGTTGCTTTAATTTGCATTTCACGGATGGTTAGTGATGTGGAGCATTTTTTCATATATTTATTCACTTCTTTAACTTCATCCTCTGAGAAGTGTGTATTCATCTCTGATGCCCATTTCTAGATTGGGTCTTTAAATTTAGGGGCCCTAATGTTTATCAGTTCTTTATAAATTCTAGAGAACAGTCCTTTGTCTGAGTGCTTATTAGTTGATTTTTTAGAAATTTATGAGTTGTCTTCTCATTTTGTTGGTAATTCCTTCTGATGTGCAAAAGCTTCTCAATAAAAGGAGGTCCCAGTTGTTAATTCTTTCAAATATTACCCTTGCAATTTGATTTTTGTTCATGAACTCTTTATCTACCCCTATATCTTCAAGAGTTCCTTCTACTTTCTCTTCCAGGAGATTTAGTGTCTCTGTTTTAATGTTTATATCTTTAATTCATTTTGACTTTAGTTTAGTGCATGGTGATAGACCTGGGTCAAGTTTTAGTTTTTGGCATGTAGAGAGCCAGTTTTCCAGCACCATTTGTTAAAGAGGCTATCTTTCTTCCAGTAAGCTTGTTTGACCCCTTTGTCGAACATCAGGTGGCTGAGTGTGTTCATAGGGTCCTCTGAGTCTCCTAATCTATTCCATTGATCCTCAGGTCTATTTTGTTGCCAGTACCATGCTGATTTTATCACAGTAGCTTTGTAGTATAATTTCAGATCAGGAATTGTAATGCCTCCTGCCTTGTCTTTGTTGGCCATGATTGCCTTTGCTATTCTAGGTCTTTTCTGGTTCCAAATAAATTTTAGGAATGATTTCTCTAGCTCTGTGAGGTATGTTGGTGATAGTTTGATAGGGATTGCATTAAATCTGTACAACAAGTTTTGGAATATGGCCATCTTCACAATGTTGGTTCTTCCTATCCAGAAGCAGGGAATATCTTTCCACTTTCTGAAATCCTCTACAATCTCTTTTTTTAGAGTACTGTAATTTTCCTTGAAAAGATCTTTGACTTCTTTAGTTAGATGCATTCCAAGGTATTTCATTTTCCTCAGTGCTATTGTAAAAGGTATTGTTTCTCTAATTTACCTCTCAGTGTGTTTGTTATCTGTGTAGAGGAATGCTATTGACTTTTGGGTATTGACTTTATAACCTGCTATGCTACCGAATTTCTGTATCAATTCTAGTAGCTTCTTGGTGGAGCTCTTTGGGTCTTCCAAGTAAAGTATCATGTATATTTTCTTATGTTTGTGCTTTCAATATGACAATTGAGAACTATCACATAATCTAAGATAATGAACATATGTATTTAATTAATATATTTAGATCTTTGATCTATTTCAAGCAAATTATTTTATATTATGTGTGGTAGGGGTCTAAATTATTTTATGTGTATAGCCAGTGACTTGTGAATCATTTGTTGAAAAGATTAGTCCATCTCCACAGAATTATCTTCGAACCATTGTTGGAAATCAGTTGACCATAGACACATGAGTCTATATCTTAACTCAGTTCTATCCCATTGATGTATATTTCTGTTCTTATGTCAGTGATGAATAGTTTTCATTACTGCTTTTTTGTGATAAATTTTGAAATCATGACATGTGAATTTGAAACGGGAATTCAATTAAGTCTATGCATTCCTTTGGGACTATTACTAATCTAACAATATTAAAATTTCCAATCTATGCACATGAAACATCTTTCAATTTATTTAGGTTTATTTCAACAGTGCTCTTGCAGTTTTAGTATACAAGTTTTGTCCTTAATTGACTGAATTTATTCCTACATATCCTTTTCGATGCTATTGTATATGAGATTCTTTCTTAATTTATTCATCATTTTGCTTACTGCTAGTGCATAGAAATATAACATTTTGTACATTTATCTTGCATCTTACATCCTTGGCTTCTTTCTTTCTTTCTTTCTTTCTTTCTTTCTTTCTTTCTTTCTTTCTTTCTTTCTTTCTTTCTTGCACCAGGGATCAAACTCAGGACCTTGCACTCACCAGACAGGTGCTCATGTCATTGAGTCATCCCCAGCCTGATGACTTCTTTAATTAACTCCATTGTTTATTTTTACAGATTAAAGTTTCTGCATATAAGATCATGGCATCTATATCTTAACTAATAAGCACTCAGAAAAAGGACTGCTCTCTAGAATTTATAAAGAACTAAAAAACATTAGGGCCCGTAAGTTTAAAGACCCAATCCAGAAATGGGCATCAGAGATGAACACACACTTCTCAGAGGATGAAGTTAAAGAAGTGAATAAATATATGAAAAAATGCTCCACATCACTAACCATCCATGAAATGCAAATTAAAACAACACTGAGATAACATCTCACCCAAGAATGGCTATTATAAAGAAATCAATCAACAACAAATGTTGGAGATGCTGTGGGGAAAAGGGAACCCTTCTCCTCTGATGGTTGGAATGTAGACTGGTGCAACCATTATGAAAATCAGTGTGGAGGCTCCTTAAAATCTAGGGCTGAAAATCCCATTCAAACCAGCTATCTCCCTACTGAGAATTTTCCTGGAGGAACTGTAAATGTCATATCATAGTGATAAATGTGTACCTATGTTTATAGAGTTGATTTTACTTCTTCCTTTTGAATCTGAATGTCTTTTATATCTGCTTTTTGCCTTTTTTTCTGGGTAGCACTTCCAGTGCAATGCTAAGAAGAAGCAAAAGTTTTGTCTTGAGTATAATTTCTAAGGAAATGTTTAAATAGTCAGCATTAAGTGAGATGTTACCTTTGGGTTCCCCACTGATGCTTTTTATTAAGTTTAAGATGTTCTCTTCTGTTTCCAATTTGCTGAATGCTTTTATCATGCAAGAGTTCTAGTTTTTCTCAAAGGACTGCAAGGACTGCTGACATTTTGGCCCTAGTCTTTCAAGGTCATTGAAGACTCAGGATCTAGGAGAACCTGTACTATAACATCAATAACTCAGTTGTGTCCCGGATTTTCTGATCAAGGAGATTATAGGGCCACAGAGCAAAGCAATTGATGATGTAAAGTGCGCCTAAAGAGAGTCACATGGAGAGAAAATGTTCTTTCAGGTTTTCACAGAGAGCAATCTGGTCCAGCAATGGCCATGACTCATCCACATGGCTGACATTGAAAAAAGGATCTACAAACTTACAGGATAAATCCTGAGGGGACTTGACTGAACTTATCAGATACAAAAGATACATGTCTTGTTCTTGCTTTATCTTGGTCTTAACCATACAGTAGAAAAGTATAAAAATGAAATATAAAAAGTAAAGCCATATTAATAGACTGAGCTGTAAAAGGCTCAAGTCAACAACTTCTGACATTGCCGGTCTTACAGAAACCCCACTACTATTATGGATTACTGGACTATATTGGAATACTTTCTGAATTCACACACCTATGATATTTAAATAACAATGAAATACCCTTATCTGACAAAAATAAACAAAAAAGGGGGATACAAATGAACGACCATTTTGTATCTGTATATTCAAAATAATTAGGAGAGACATGCAACTGCATTCTCTTAATTCAATGAATAGAGAGATTTGTTCTAATAGTGTCTGTGGAGAGGATATCATGTCCGCATCTTGTACAATGAGTAACCACTAAGACAACAATATGCAGTGTATCAATTATTGAAATTGTGCTAGTAATCGGTTTTGAAACTGTCTCATTGTTATTTGTTTGTCATTGAAATTATTTTTAAAAAATATAAACAGAGTTCTAGGTTTTCTCAAATTCTTTTCCTGTATGTGGAAGTTTTATACACTCTACTAATATGTGAACAAACCCATTGATTTAACTATACTGGACCATCTTTGCACGATTGGGAAAATCTCCACTTAATCACAATTCATAATCCTGTTAATATGCCACTTGATTTGCTATTTGCCAAACTTCTAACCATTCATCCACTACTGAAAGTGAATAGGGAAGGGCTCTCACTTGTCTTCAAACAATTTTTTTTATTCTACTAATTTTTGCTTCATATGTTTCAGAGTTCTGATGGTTAGTGTACATATGTTACGATTATTACATCTTTTTAGTTTTTTGATGTAGTGATCTATTATCAAATAATATTCTCTTTTGTCATTCATCATGCTTTTCTTCTGAGATCTACTTTAGTGATTTTAGTATAAACACTTCAACTCTCTTTTTGTTGCTGTTTGTGTGGAATCTCTTCCCAAACTTCTGTTTGCATTCTGTTTGTATCTTTATCCTAAAGTAAGACTCTTATAAGCACTGATACACATGATGTGTATGTGTACATGTATGTGTGTTTAGTTTAATGTGTTTATATTTAATGTAATTGTTGATAAATAAAACTTCTGCTGTGCCATTTTTCTATTTGTTTTCTATGTAACTTGCATTTTTTTTTGTTCCTTATCCTTTCCTTGTTGCCATATTTCATATTAAATAAATATATACTGGGGTCTAATTCTCCTGTTTCTTTTTATGTGATACATTTTAGTTATTTACTCACTGATTGTCCAAGAGATTATAATTAGTATTAATCTATGAAAATCTCTTTTTTATTAATACTACCCTAGTTTCAGTAATATATGGAAATTTTACTTCTATATGGCTCTATCTTCTTTAGGTTTTTCTTGTCACTAATCACATCTTTAAATGTTAGGTACAAATAAACATGCTATTTTAGTGAGCACAGGTTGAAAATATAGGAAACAAATGGATTAAAGACATATGTTTCCTACTACCCTAGAAGCGGAGAAGTACAATGACAAATTGCCAGCAGATTTGTTTCTTCCTGAACACCGTTCTTTAGGGAATTAGGGATGCAGAATGTCAAATTCTTTCTATATTCTCACGAGAGAGAGAGAGGGAGAGAGAGAGGGAGAGAGAGAGAGAGAGAGAGAGAGAGAGAGAGAGAGAGAGAGAGAGAGAGAGAGAGACTCTGGCCTCTGGCTTCTTCCTCTTCTTAGTACTAGGTCCCTAATACAATCATTGGGGTTCACCTTCCTAACTTTATCAAAACCATATAATCTTCTAAACACCTCACCTTTGAACACCATCACAAATGGGATTAGGACTTCAACACATGAATTTTGGAGGAAGACAAGAATTCAACCCACCAAATATAGATTGATGATTATATCTTATGCAGGAGTATTTTCAATGAGATAGAGAAAAGGGGGAATTAAAAGTAAAAACTACATTAATACGAACTTTGGTATTTAGCTACAATTACCTTTCTGGTGTCCTTTACTTCTTTATGTGAACTCAAGTTATTCTCTGTATTCTTTTATTTCAACCTGATGGATTACATTCGGAATATTTTCTTTTCTTTTTTGTTCTCTGCTCTTTGTAATTTTCATTAGTTTATGTTTGCAGTGCATAATGATTACACTCATTGTACAGAACTGGTACCTGTTCTTCTTGCTATTTGTTTCTCAGTGAAATTATTTTTAAAAAAATAAAAACAGAGTTCTAAGTTTTCTCAAATTCTTTTCCTGTATGTGGAAGTTTTATACACTCTATTAATATGTGACCAAAACCCACTGATTTAACTATACTCGACCATCATAACACATGTCAATTCTTATTTTCTCCTTGCCTCCCTGCTCCCCTGTTTATTTTGGCAGCATCAGATTCATTTATTTATAAGTCATGATAAGGTTAATTACCATATATACATGTTAGCAAGCAGAATAGTAGGCCAAAAAGCATATAAAACTGGTAAGACAATAATATTAAGTCAAGGTACACTTTTAGATATATTGTCCATGCTAGATAACAATGACTATCATTTTCACTTTTTTCTCATCTTTTATTTTTCGTTTTATTTATATATTGAATTTCTTCATTTTTATGAGAAAGGTTTTCGTTATGCAGTTCAGGCTGGTCTGAAACTCACTTTGTAGCCCAGGCTGGCCTTGAACTTGCAGCAATCCTCCTGCCTCAGCCTCCCCACTGCTGAGATTATAGGGATTACAGTGCTTGCATCACTATGTCTGATTCTATATTGAGTTTTTCATGCATGAGAAACCATGTGGTATTAAAGCTTCTGTATCTAATAACATTATGGTCTTGAACTGCACCCGTTTTCCTCCAAATGACTCAAATTTATCCTTTGTACCAGAGTAGTACTCTGCTACATTGTGTGTAATACCATATTTTCTTTATCCATTTATCTGTTGGACATACAGGCTGTTTCTACCAGCTTTGCGTCTATGTGCAGGCAATATATCCATCAGCTAATTACTTTTTTATTAATTTTATTGAGAGACAAATAGCAATGAAACAGTTTCAAAACTGATTAATAGGACAGTTTTAATAATTAATACATTGTACATTGTGTTATCTTCTTAGTGGTTATTCATAGTACAAGATGCAGCCATGATATTCTGTCCAAATACTATTAGTACAAATCTTTCTTCTTATTGAATTAAGAGAAAGTAGCTGTATATCTATCCTATTTTGTATATACAGATACAAATTGGTCCTTCCTTTTTATCCCCCTTTTTTTTTGTTTAGTTTTGTTAGAGATGGGTATTCTATTGCCATTTAAATATGGTAGGTGAGTGAATTCAGCAAAAAAAATCGAATATAGTCCAGTAGGAAATAATAGTAGTGGGTTATCTGTAGGACTGGCAATGTCAGAAGTTGTTGACTTGAGTCTTTTAAAGTTCAGCCTATTAATATGGCTTTACTTTTTAGGCCTCATTTTTATACTTGTCTACTGTCTGGCTAAGATCAAGATAAAGCAAGACCTATATAACAAGAAATGTAACTTTTGTATCTGACAAGGTCAGTCAAGTTCCCTCAGGATTTATCCTGTAACCCTGTACCGCAGTTTGCAGATCCTTTGTCAGTGTCAGCCATGTGGATGAGTCATGGCCATTGCTTGACCGGTTTGCTCTCTGTGAAAGCCTGAAAGAACGTTTTCTCTCCAGGTGACTCTCCTTAGGCACACTCTAAGTGATCAATCATATTGTTTTGTGGCCCCATAATCTCCTTGATTAGAAAATTTGGGATACAACTGAATTACAGGATGTTCCAATACAGATTCTCCTATGTCCTGAGTCTTCACTGACCTTGAAAGGCTAGGGCCAAAATGTCAGCTGTCCTTGAATCCCTTCTTTTTCTCTAATTTTTGGTCTGAAAACTTAGGTTGTTAACTCTCCAAAAGAGAAGCTTATTATTACCCTACAACATAGGCAGTTGGGTTTAACCTCACTATCTGTCTGATTATCAAACATTTTAGGCATAACATGGAACAGGTACTTCCCATCTAGTATAGATATGTTAAGCTTTAAGTCTCTACAGAATATGGGGAAAATTTTAAAAATATGAAATATTTTTAAAATATAAATAAACAATTACATATTTTACACAGAAATTTAGAAATCTAAACATATATAGCATTGTAGCAGGATGGTCCTGTGACATTTTTTTTCTTGTCTCTTTTTTTCATTTATTAACTTTTTTTTTAAACAAACATTTACTTGGGAGAGAGTATGGCAATAATTGGTATGTCATGACAAGCAGTTCATATTTAGAAGACCAGAATGACAGGTATTCCAAGCATGACCCTTCTATTACATATTGCTATCTTCAGTTCAGTTTCTTAGTTCACAGATATCAACATATATAGTTAGTCAGGGCATTTGGACCATTTTCTTGAGCAAATCTACTTGTAGCAAATTCAATTTCATCTATCTAGAACTATCTTAATTTTTCCTTAAGTTTTGAAGAATAAATTTGATGAATACAAGATAGTTCCAGTCAGAAAATTTTACCTGATCCTTAGTGTTGTGGGCTTCCATGTAACAGCAAACTCAAAACAAAATGATTCCATGATTGCTCTGTCTCCAGCTCCCAGCTCACAGAGGTCAAACTAATACAACACAGACCAAAGTATCAGCCAAACAAGAATCCATTTATCATCAATCACTCTGGCAGCCTGAGCTATCTGGCGTGGGCTACAGCCCTAGTGATACAAAGATGCTCTTATTAGATAGTGTATTGCTAAAGCTGAGTTAGTATCTCTGAGCAACTGGTCAAGGACCAGTAATGAAGACCTTCGTGTGTTCAGAGTTTGGACACCTAAAGATTGCTGAGTCAATCCTTTCTCACACATTCATTAGCACATTTCATCTCTACAAGAACCTTGTGAGGTAAGGATTTTCCCAATGGTACCCCAACAAATGTTGAAATAGGTTCCATAAAAAGAAATATTCATTGGTAAAATAAGTATGGAAAATCCTGTAGTGTTACTATATTGAATATATATATATATGACATGTATGATACTTAACTGCTTATTTCAATTTGAGTAAGAAATGTTCAACTAAATTGAATCAGCAGGGTTCTGAGTGTGGCTGTAGGAATTTACTGGGGGTTTACTGGGATTTACTGGATGTGAGTAACATCAACCAGTGGGCTGCTTCCTAAGTGGTATACAAGACAAAGAAGGAGCATTTGCTTTTGTGTTTTTTTTTTTTTCCAGAGGAGCTCCCATCTTCACCTTCACCTTGGACTCTGTCTTCTGCCTTCCAGCGCAGACTCTTCAGTCTCTAGCACAGACCCTTCAACTTTTTATCAAAAACCCTTCAGTCCCCTTCCTGATAGAGACTTCCATGGGTTACTTCAGTGACCTCCGGGCCTTTAACTCAGTCCTCCAGATCGCCAGTGCATGGACTGTCCGTGCTCTTGCACACCTACCCCTGTGGGTAGCCATTGTAAGAGAATCTTATAAATTCCTATATGTTTGTTTTGTTTTGTTTTGTTCTGAGTTTCACAAAATTTATTGGTTATTGTAGTAAAGACGTCCATCTCAGTCGTTTCTCTCTCCTCATCTTGACCTTACATTATTATTTCATTTGGAGAAAAGAAAAGAGGAGAGGGATGTTATTTTAAAAAACAGTAAAAAGGACAAAAATGAGTTAAACTTGCCTACATAAAAGTAAATTAAAGTTAAATTCATGTATCTTGATATAATTAAATCATGTAGAACTAGTAGTTCTATATACATTTCCATTGTTTTACTTGGGGCTTAATCTAAGAAAAATTTATCAGGCACTTGCATAGGTTTCTTCTCTGGAGTTACTACCTATTAAAAAAGATCAGCAAGTAACTACCACCAATACAATAGTCTGAATTTGCCTCCAAATTTAACATTGTAGGAGTTCTGAAAGAAATAATTGTATCATTTTTCTTTTGCCTGTGATGATGCTTTTAAAGATGTGTTTAACTGTTACATTAGAAAAGTCCAAATATGATACAAAAATACAAAACAAACAGCTTACAATACACAGATTTAAGAATATATGTGATGAGCAATTCAATAAAATGTGCTTTAAGATGCATTTTCCTTCATTTTCAGTACCTACACTATACTTCACTGGTCAATATGTGTACATTTAAACCACATTAACTGTTCTAATAAATTCTGTAATGAATTCAAGTCAAATTGGGTTTAACAACTTAGTAACATAAACACACAGACAAAATTACAGGAAATGTACCTTAATGTTTTTTATCATTGTACAATATTAATTTTTTGGTGTTTATACCTTTTAAAAAATAAAAACCAGCCAAATACTTAAGCAGTATGTACATTTAATTTTTTGGTGATGGTCCGTATTTTAAAAGAAATAGCTTCCTTGTGATTTGCCTCAAGTTCTGGTGGAAATGCTTATAGGAACTAACTAATAAACAAAAACTAAGAGAAGCACATTCAAAATACTAATTTACTTTGGTAGCAAATGGCTGTTCTTTGAAGACTGATGAAGGTAGACAAGACTATTAAGATGAAATGGGCTATTTCAAATACTCAATACCTCACATAAATTTTTTTTAAATTACTTTCTGCAGAAGAGTTAAGCATCTGTGTCCACTGACAGCAATGGAGCACCTAATATATGGCCACTTGAAACAAAACGAATCTCAGAGGGGAAAAAATGCTGTTTAATTTCATCTAGATTTACTTCCAGTCAACAGCCAAGAAACACTTTCTCTCTGACACGACACCCTCCCTTTTCTCGAAGGCTTTTCCTAGGAGCCAGTTTCGGAAGTGAGGGAGTTAATTTAGGAGTCACTGCTTGCAGTTTTACACAGACAGTAACTTTTTGCCTCCCTCTTAATGTGCTAATAGTTGTGTCTAAAAAAATATGCAGTTCTTAAAAAGGTACCATTTCTGATGTCTTTTATTATCTGTAACCTTTGGAAATTAATCACATGAAAACTACAAAATTAGCAAATGTCTTTAAATCTGTATGTAAAACATAAATTACCCCTAATTTCAAACTCTCACTTATTAGTGTACCACTCAATCTTAAA
>NW_004524607.1:9102593-9103478 GCF_000260255.1 Octodon degus
TGCATCCCTGGGATGAATCCTACCTGGTCATGGTGTATGATCTTCTTGATGATTTGCTGTATTCTATTTGCTAGGATCCAGCTCACTTTGACTTCTCAGGCTTCTCTTCTCCTGCCTTTCAGGCAATCATTTTCCCAGCCACAGCCTCCCCTGCAGCCATGCCAAGAACATCACCATAAACTCCTATATGTTTGTATACATTGCATTACAATTATTTCTCTGGTAAGTACTAACCAATTACAGTGTGTATTAACACACAAAAGCCTCTGAGAAATCCTGCAGAAATAAAACCTTTTTAATTTTATTTAATCCAACTTTTCATAAATGCAGTTGCATATGAGGTCTATTTTTCAAAGGAACCTCTAAGTTCAAGGTTTTGTAAAAATGGAACATTGTTTAGCAAAATAGCAGTGACTAATTTTACATAGAAAAGTTAAGTTTGCACAATTAGAGTGATATAATGCAGCCAGTAATTAACAAGGTGGGAGATCAAATTGTGGTTTAATTCAAAATCCTACACTTTCTACCATTCCATACATGCTCACAAGGATACGTTTTCTAACCTGAGATCAAAATTGACACTTAAAAAAGAAGAATTGAATTTGTAGGTTGTCTCTCACATTATAAAGTTACCCACTTTTATTACTTACATGAGTGAGATGTCTGTTGTTCACAAGGAAGCATCAAACATATGAACAACATTTAAATTTAAAAATTTAGTACAAAGGAGCTGGTGAGATGGCTCAGTGGTCTAAAGCACCTACTTAGAACAAGGTAAGCTAAGCAAAGCACAGGGACCACGGTTCAATCCCCCAGCACCACATTCCAGCCAACCCCCCCCCCCCCGGTGGGCTGAGCTGGCCACACACACACACACACACACAC
>NW_004524607.1:9104156-9119309 GCF_000260255.1 Octodon degus
GGAATATGTTGAGGTGGATTAGTAGCAATCTGTTTTTTGTTGCATAAATTTTTAAAAATTAGAACATTCGCTGTATTTTTGTTTTGTACCTAGTAGTTTTTACATTATAAGGCAATGTGCACCAGAAGAAAAAAGTACAGCAATGTGTGAACAATGAATAGTGTGGTGTAGGAGATGTATAGCTCAAGAGCCCATGGAAGGACCCCTTGAGAAAATAATATTTAAGCAAGGACTAAAAGAAGGTAAGGGAGTAAGTCATGCCAATTTGAGAAGGAAGAGATATTATGTGGAAAGGATGACCACACAAAATTCCTTTGGTAGTTTTTCTTGGTGTATTCAAGATCAAGCAAGAAAGCTGATGTGTTTGGAGGCAACTTAATGAGTTTAGTTTAGGACATGTCAAGTTTGAGATGCGTTTTAGACCCCTAAGTAGAAACATCAATAATTAGGTGGGTCAATGAAGTCTGTCCTGGAGAGTGAAAGCTGCGTTGGATATTCAGAAGTGGTCAGCATTTGCATGATGTTTAAAACCACAAGACTGTGCTCCTCCAGGAGTTAGAATAGGACCAAAGCTTTAGCTGGGGAAGAGGGTTCAATGTAAAATATGGGAAAACAGGACCCATCAGAAACAGGCCAATGATACCAAAACAAAGTGAAGCTACCAAATGAAGGACAAGAGACAGAGAGCAGCTTTGTCAATTGCTGTTTATGTTGAACAAAATTGGAACTGAAGATTAGTTGGAAATTTTGGCATTGTCACAGGTTATAATGGCATAAATAGTTTCATTGGAGTGATGGGGGTCTAGTGAAAGCCTGATCCATTTATTCATGTAATAAAAGCTTAGTGCTATCAGTACTTAAAACCTATATCTAAATGTCCTCTCCAATAATTTCAGAGTGAAGTTACTTTTACTTTTGGATCTATACTATGAAATGAATGCCAAATTGGTGTGTGGAAGATGTACAAAGTTATTCTAAAGTTTTTTTTTTAAAGGATGGCTTCCTAGTCAACAGAATTCGAAAATAAATCAACAAAGGGCCTGCCAGATAGCTCAGTGGATTAAAACACCTGATTAGGCAGACACAGGGACTGGGATTCAATCCCTGGAATGCCATGCAGGCACTCTGAGATACTGAGACTGGGCATATGGCACTTGTCTGTAATCCCTGGGCTTGAGAGGCTGAAAACAGGAGGATCACTACGAGTCTAATCTGTGTAGTAAGACCCTGTAAACCCTGTACTACATACAGTTTTTAGAACAATAGTAATAATAAAATACATTGACAAGATATATTAATGCATCTAACGTAAGACTAAGTCCACTAAGATGACAATAAATTGTCAAAAGAACAGAAGAAGGGACATCATCAGTTAATACTGATTCTTTCATGTATACAAGAGGTCTTAGCACTGAGTATCCTTATACCTGTACAGGGAGTTTTTATGTAGATCAGCAAACTGATCTCATGAGTGTGTATTATATAACAGTCTTTGACCAGTGAGACCACATTCATTTGGTATGTTAACTATCCCAGGTTTCTGAGTCTCCAAGCTGAGGCCTGGTGTAGATACTCCACCTCCTAGTTCTCCCCTTGGGGACCCTCTCAGAGCACTGCCTTCTGAACTCCCTCTCTGCACTGCCATGTGAATTGCTGTATCAAAACCTTTTTATGGGCAGAATTTTTCTATGAATCTAAATCTCAGAGAAGTGAAAGAATATTTCTGGGCATAAGTGCTCGTGGGCTCACTGGGGCAATCATATGTGACAGGTAATAGCAAGCAAGAACATCAAAACCAAAATGGAAAAAGAGAACATAACCAAGAGCCAAGTAAGAGCTTTCTTCCAGCTCCTGTCCCTTGCCCCCTCTCTTTCGTGAGTGCTGTAGCCAAGAGTTTGAGTCCTTTGGCTTTGAGCAGAATGAATATCACTTTCCAGACCTCACAGATTCATGTGATACAGTTTAAAGCCTCAGTCACTTTTGAAGCAGAAAAGGCTGGCTTTGAATCTTTTCTCCCCCACTTAATTGCTCTATGATTTGAAAACATCAGCTCAACCCTTCCTACCATAGTTCTTGCCCCTGTTAAACCAAGGTGAATCAGTTATGGTTGAAGATTACTAAAGAAATACAGAAAAGCCTAGGGAGACAGAAAGTGAAAGATAAAAGCATAACTCCTATTCCTGGTGCGCAGTTGTATGCTGCCCTCTAAGCCAACAGGTCACAGCCCACAATTGAGGAGTTTGCTGTGATTTCAAGTTGAAATTGGGGCAATTCCCTCAGCCTTGCCCAAGCTATTTGCCATTCTATAAGATGTATGTTCTCAATCTGTGATAGATAACTTGATTGTATCCACTTGACCGGATTGGGGGCTTCCCTGGGGATTGGTACAGCATGCTTCTGGGTATGCTTGGTTGGTCATGGAGGTGAGGCCTTGGGGACAACATCTGGTCCCTGTGCCCCCTCTGTGGCTCTCTTTCCCACTCTACTTCCCAGCTGCCTTGTGCTAGGAAAGTTTATTCCCCAGGCCATTCCACCATGATGTTTCTACCTTGGAGCCAATTAGTTGACCATGGACTGAAAACATGAGCCAAATTACACTTCTCCTCCTTAAATTATGGGTGCTGGATATTGTGTCCCATAATGGAAAACTCAGAACAAAAATCCATTAGGCTCTTGTATTAAATGAAACAGTCAAGAAGTTGTATTGCATTGAGCGCACAGTCAGGTACAACTCAAAATTGCCTTGTCACAGCCTACTGCCTGTCTTCACGGCACTAAGCTCCCCTAATGAGCTTTACTGGAAAACTGCTAAGGGCTAAAAGACTTGATTCTGTTCTTCTCTATAGAGTCAGTCTTTTGACAATAATTTTAATTAAATCCCTGTTTATAGCTCTGGTGAATTACAATTATAGGGTCTTTGTACCATTTTGTAAAATGGTTGCAGGAAACCTAGCATACTGTTCTTGGGATGTGTGGAACTTTTTAAGACAATTCATATCTGTTATTCCCTTTAAACCTCACCACACCCCTGGACAGTGAAAACTGTCCTCTAGGAGGTTGTGACCCAAGTGCAGTTTATATGGCAGGCTGTGCAGAGTCAGACAACAGGCTCTGTTCAGAGGAACCCACTAGACTTCATCCAGCCTCCATGCTCCAGGCCTAAATATCCTGATCTTGAGGCTATTTACCTGCATTTCAATTCTTTCACTGCTCTGCAGTTCTCCAAGGTTTGTATTGGGTCCTTCCCCTACTAAAGCAGCGGTGACAAACCTGTGGGACGTGTGCTACAGTGGGCTGCTGGTATCATTGAGAGCTCTAAAGGTTCACCATCTCTACCCTCTAGTAACTCAAATGGCCTGTCCAGTAACCATGAATGTCATCAAGCAAGACACCAGCCTCTGATGGGGTCTTGGTTAAGTCAACTGTGAAGGCTAGTGCTTCAATTCAGGGAGCATGAGCTGAATGAAAAATGATTTAGCTTTGAGCTTGAGGAAAGCAAGAAGAGAGTCCCTCCTAGTATGCAATTTCTGATTAGCAAGCCCAGATGACAGGATGAGGACCTGGTTCTGTACATAGAAATCAGATGCCACTGTGAGGGACAGTGAGAATAAAGAACATAGCAGAGACAGCTTCAAACTGTAGCAGTTTCAGTGAAAGGGATTTAAAGAAAGCATGCTTACAGTTTTAGACATTTTCTTAGTAGAAGGCAAAGATAGCAACAGTTTGACCTTTTTCTTTTCAGAGAAAAGCTGCCTAAAATATGCTTCAAAGAAACTCCTCCAATCTCTGTGTAAATAAAAATAAATAAAAGCAAATAACAACAAAAGATTCGGGGGTACAAATGATGGATATGAGGTTTGATTAGCAACTGGACTTGGAAAAATCTCCTGCTTTTATGAAGCATATTCTTGCTCTCCCACAAGAAAAGTAAGATTACATATTCAGAAGGTCTCGTGTGCTTGACATCCTGCGCAAGCATTAACTCCTTCATTTTGCTTTGCTGTTTCCTAATTCTCTTCCAGATGAGGAAAGGGGGGCAGAGAAAAGTCACCTGCTCTGGGTCTCACCTTGATCAAGGGAGGCACTAGAGAACTAGGTTTGACAGGAGAGGCCATGGTCATCAGGTCCTTGGGTCTGGGACCTCTGTCTACTTGTACCTTCATTCGTTCATCCCAATACTACAGCACAGGAAATTGACTTACAGACAACTCAGCTGACTTGGCCAAATCACCATAGCTAGTAAGATTAGCACTGTGAGGTAAAGATAAAAGAAAGAACACATAAAAGGTCAGTGGCCAGGTCCTAAATGAAAGAAAACTCTGCTAGCTATGCTTTAAGCTGAAAATATTCTTCCATCATCTCATATGTGCAGAGGTGAGGGGTTTGGAAGGTGACTGGATGGAGAAAACATACTCATGGCTCTTTCTGTCAGCTGGTCAAGATGCCAAAAGGGAAGAAGGCCAAAGGCAAGAAGGTGGCCCTGGCCTCTGCTGTCATGAAGAAGCAGGAGGCCAAGAAGGTGGTAAATCCCCTGTTTGAGAAGAGGTCAAAGAACTTTGGCATTGGACAGGACATCCAGACCAAGAGAGACCTCACCTGCTTTGTCAAATGGCCCTGCTACATCCGCCTGCAGCGACAGAGGGCCATCCTGTACAAACGGCTGAAGGTGCCCCCTGCGATTAACCAGTTCACCTAGGCCTTGGACCGCCAAACAGCTACCCAGCTGCTTAAGCTCACCCACAAGTACAGACCAGAGACCGAGCAAGAGAAGAAGCAGAGGCTGTTGGCCCAGGCAGAGAAGAAAGCTGCTAGCAAAGGGGATGTCCCCACTAAGAGGCCACCAGTCCTCAGAGCAGGTGTCAACACCATCACCACTCTGGTAGAGAACAAGAAGGCTCAGCTTGTAGTGATTGAACATGACATGGACCCCATCAGGCTGGTCATGTTCCTGCCTGCCCTGTGTCACAAGATGGGGATCCCTTACTGCATCATCAAGGGGAAGGCCAGGCTGGGGCATCTGGTCCACAGGAAGACCTGTACCACTGTCGCCTTCACACAAGTCAACTCGGAGGACAAGGGCGCTCTGGCTAAGCTGGTGGAGGCCATCAGGACCAACTACAATGACAGATATGATGAGATCTGCCGTCACTGGGGAGGCAACGTGCTGGGTCCAAAATCTGTGGCTTGTATTGCCAAGCTGGAGAAAGCAAAGGCTCAAGAGCTTGCCACTAAACTGGGCTAAGCGTACTCTTGAGTTTTCTGTACATAAAAACAATAAATTGTCCTTACTCCAGTGTAAAAAAAAAGAAAATAAAAGAAAACATACTCATGGATGGATTCATCTAATGCCAAGTTCAGAGCTGAATGTGCCCTTAGGAAAGGGGAACCCTATTGGACACCGGTCACTGGGGGTGTGGCTTGGAAGGATGTATGCTGGTCATGGCCCTACCCTTCCCTCTCTGCTTCCTGACTGCCACGAGGTGAGCAGCTTTGTTCCACCAGGCCCTTCTACTGTGCTGTTTCTGCCTTGGAGTCAGCCAGTCATGGACTGAACCCACTGGAAACTGAGCTAAGTAAACCTCTCCTCCTTTAAACTGTGGGGGTCAGAGATATTATCCCAGGGACTGGATAGTGCTTCAGACACTGACCCTTAACCTCTGCAGCCACTGGCTTGGGACAATCAGGCCATGGGCAATGACCATCAGGTGCCTCAGAAGTTTCTATTTCAAAACTCAGCCTGAATACACCACAGTTCTCCCCATTAAAAACCACATCAGATTCCCTGCTTCTAAGTAACTCACCTTCTGCTTCCTTAGGCCAGGAGAATACATTCAGAGCTGGCCTATGTAAAGCAATCGCCTTTCCTAACTCTATAAACTTTATCAAACACAGGAGGCAGGGGCTGATATCCTTGCTCTTTCTAGTCCTGGGGAGTTTCCATGTGTTCTCTTTTAGCAGGTTACTGAACTATGAATTACCCAGGTGAAATCAAGAAGCGAATTAGGGGCTGTCAGAGACAGAAACTGTGTATTACTGTGTAAAAGACTGCTTGAGTCAAGTTCAGTGGCATGTGCCTATAATTCTATCACTTGGGGAGAGTGAGACAGGAGCATAGCAAGATTGACCAGAGCCTGGACAACTTAGTGATTTAGTGAGATCCTGTCTCAAAATAAAAAGTGAAAAAGAGCTGGAGATGGGTCTCAGTGCAGAGGTCTTGTGTGCATCCCTAGTACCACCAAAATGAGTGACTGAACTAGGGAGTAAACAAAGACTATTAAAGACAATGGAGAGAAAGACGGAAAATGCACCAAGAAGATGAGGTTTCTAGTTTCAGGTGATGTTCCTCTTATAGAAAGAAAAAGCCTAAGATCTATTGAAGGTATTGGCATTCAAATTTAGGGAATAAGAACATGTAAAGGAGGTAGTAAACTCTCTGTTCCACATTAAGAGTTTACTTTTCTGTACAGGAAACAGAAGCTTTGAAAATAGCCTGAGGAAGTCTGTAAATTGGGAGAAAGGTAGGTAAGCAAATTATTTTAAATGAAAAGCTTAAACAGCCACTTTAGTGATTAACTGTATTGTACATAGGAGAAAATTTTACTTTTTTGACATATTCTAATTGAAGCATTGCATGGCTTTACAGAAAAAGCTATGGATCAGTAATTTGCTTTCATTTGTATGAATAAATAATATTTTCTTGTTCAAACTGTTGTACCTGATGAAATGTAAGGAAGCCTCTTATTGATCTCCTTTCTACCCCAACTTTGATGAAAAAGAGAGATAAAAATTAAGAAACAGTCTGGAGGGCTGAGGAGATAGCTTGGTGGTCTAAGTGCTGGCTGGCAAGCTCAAGTATCTGGGTTCTTTCCCAGATACCCCATGCCGTGATGGCCCTAAAACCAGGCATGGCAGCACATGGCTGTAATCCCAGCACTGGGGAGGCTGAGACAGGCAGAACACTGAGTCTAAACTGTGTAGCAAGACCCTGTATCAAATAAACAAACTTCCAGTGTTCATATGGAAAGCAGCCCTTGGGGCACACAGGAAGCAACTCTCCACCTATGAACACTGGAAGGAGGAATGGTGAAGTTTGCTCTCTGCCCAAGTGCAGCTCTTCTCCTTGACCATTTTGGCATGGCTGTCTCTTATCTTGGGCTAAAAGTACCATAACTAGCCATCCTTAAGAAAGAACTTCTCTAATGCAAGCAAAGAAAATTGACCAGACAGTTGACATGTTTCAGTGCTTCAAAAAAGGAACTTTATGTAAGTAATCAAAGAAAATGTCTTTCTACATGACAGAGTAACAATGGAAAGATACAAATAACATATTTGAAAATTTTTTTCAGCCTCTTAACAAGATGTGAGAGAAAATTATACCTTTGAAATGCAATCAAAATGATGAGAACAAATGAGGAATATGGACAACTTGACTAGAGGATTTTTAAATTCATTGACTTGTTCAGATGATGATGGTT
This sequence comes from Octodon degus, assembly GCF_000260255.1. NCBI lineage: Eukaryota > Metazoa > Chordata > Mammalia > Rodentia > Octodontidae > Octodon > Octodon degus. The sequence goes on from NW_004524607.1 coordinate 9,111,632, forward strand.
AATGGCTGTGGCCATTAGAAAAAAGACTTTGCAAAGGGGAGCTTGTGCTGAAAGGACCACTGCTGTCATCAGAACTCTCACGGACAGCATTAATGTGAGCTCATCTAGGACTGCCAACCACTGATGTTTTCTTGCTAAAGAAAGGCAAACTAGAGTCTAATTAAATATTCAAACCTGACTACGTGTGGAAAAGTTGGATGAGGACAGAAAGGACACATTAGTTGACACCGCAGGTTTCAATATTTAGTTCTTAGGTATAGGATATTTTATAAGATAAACAGCTAGTGGGGCCAGGGACATGGCTCAGTAGAATAAGCACTTGCCTGGCAAGCACAAGGGTCTGAGTTCAATCCCTGATTCTGCCAAAAAAAAAAAAAAGATAAAGATAAACAGCTAGCATAATCCAAAAGGTAAGACAGGAAGGGGTGGCCCTAGATTAGAAAGAATTTATGAAAAGGAGTAACTAGACCCAGGGTGGGGGCAGTGGAGAGGGGGCCCTTGCCCGATTCTACTAAATCAAAGTAGAGGTCAGTTTTAGAAAAGTTCAGATTTTGATCCACAAAATTATATGTTGTGCAATATCAAGAAATTTTTGTTAATTTTATGGGCATGATGGTAACAAAATATACATCTTATTTTCAACTTGCATACTTTGTTGTATGAGTACACATACTGATGTAGGCAAATTTAGTACATTTTAGACCTTTGTATCATAGTTCATACTTTGGGTGTGCCTGAGATATTTTAAAATATGACAAAAGGAAATAAAGGAAAAGATACAACAAAGTGTTGCAATTTTTTGATTGTTGTTATATCCGGGTGCTGGTAAAATAGGCAAGTGTTATATTTTTCTTCTAATTTGTTCTTGAGGTTTGTGGAGAGGGGCTATCAATTCTAGACCCTGCCCAGATAGGTCTCCAGGAGAAGTGACTGAGAATGTTTATTTCCAGTATATCTTTGTCAAGATGCCTCCACATCCCAGTAGACATCCTAATGCCTACATATCCACTATAATCATGTGCTCCCCTCATGATAACTTGTTTATACTGACAGATGTCATTGCAGATGTTGTAGTTCATTGGCTTGGAAGCCCCTGAGGAGATTTGTAAAGTATACTTCTGGGTGTGTCTACGTGGCTTGTGAAGGTGTGTCCTTGGGTGCTACACCTGGTTGCTGGTCCTTTCCTCTCTGGCACTGTCCCCTTGCTCTGCTTTCTGACACCCACAGACAGGCAGTTTTGCTCTCCCATCCTCTTCCAAGACAATATTACTACTTTAAGCCAGCTGAACATGGACTCAATTCACTGAAACTGCAAGCCAAATTAAATCTCTCCTTTTTTAAACTTACAGTATCAACTATTGTGTCTCAGGAATGGAAAAGTGACTAATACAGTGCTTCTTCTTTGACCTGGGTCCAGTTTACCCCTATGAAGATTGGCACTGACAAAGGGAAAAACTGCGAGGTTCAGGTGTGTTTATCAGGTGACAGACACACTGTGGGGCCATTTGACAGAATATATGAAATGACAGAAGCAGTGTGCTGCTTGTGGAATGGAGAGAAGAGGTTGACAGGTCATATAGGGGAAAGGGATCTTCTGGAACATGCATGCTCAACTGACAGGTGGGGAGGGGGAGAGAGTGCAAGTGAGAGAAAGAGAGACAGAAACAGACAGACAGAGACAGAGAGATCCCTGAGGCTTGAAGCTTTTATAGGAATCTTCAGTATGGCCTAGGTGATTTCCCGTGATGAGTTCTAACTGGTAGATTTAAAGCAAGCCCGTGGCTCGTGGAGTGACACTGTGACTGAAAGGTGGCCACCGTGGAATGTCTCAGCAGTCGCTGTGAGTGCTGGGACCAGTGGAGAAAGTCACGCTGTGGTCAGCCATCCCAGGCAGCAATGATCCCAGCAGGCAGCTGTATAAGGCAGACATCTGGAACTGGAAGAGAACAGAGCCTCAAAAACATCAAGGCTACACTGAGCCCTGCTTCTTTTATGAGAAAGTCCAGTGTAAACAGCAAGTGGCTGTTGAGAAAGCTTAAAATTGCAAGGATTCACCAAATAAGGTTGATTTTACTAGATTATCTTTTGGTATGTTTACACTAAATTTTTGCTTACTGTATCATGACATTTCACTCTAAAGGGACATTATGTTCACAATCTGATCTACTGCTTAGCCCCCGGAGTGCAGTGTTCATTTTTGCATCTTTTACTCTAAAACTTATCACACATGAACTTTGTGCTGTGAGATCCACAGCCATGGGTGTGTGGCTGCTGCTGGGCTTCTCCATCCATGTCTTCCCTCAAGTAGACTGTTTGCCTACTTCCCCGTGGGCTGCCTGCCCACAGCTGAGAGCTGAGTCCCCCTAGGATCTCCCCTTGGCCAGGGGGAGCTGCGTAGTGCAGTCACGGACCTCCCTCAGGCAAGCTCCCATCCATTTTCAAATCCAAGTTAGGATAAAGGCCTCCTTGCTTTAGCATATAAGGTATGATGAAGAAATACGGTAAATGTTTAAATATTTAAAAACTATAAAATTTCTGAAGCAGTCCTGGAAGGCCCCTTTGTGAATGTCTTGTCGCACTGTTATGACTGATTTAGTGTCCTGAATCAATTCAAAACGTTGAGCTTTCATGACAATTTTGACACTGGGGAGAACTCAGAAATCACAGGTGCCAAATGCAGAGAAGAAGATGGATGAGGGCACGTAATACTGATCTTATTAGATGGAAATTCTCTTAAACATTTTGAATTAATTCAGGACATCCAGACAGCCACAAAATGACACTTGTAAGTGAAAACTAATTTGCTTCAGAAAGTGACAGAAAGAATAGGATAAGTGTATTTGAAGCACTTTTGAGGGGGATTAATGGCAATGTATCTCTTAGTATAATAATTTTTTTAACTGTTAAACATTTGCTATTTTGACCACCTTTGTGCAGTGTCTGTGGGTTCCTGGAGAGGGCTAAGCGCCTTCCCTGTGGTTGCACTGCAGCCGCCTTGGCCTCCAATCCAGCCCACTCCACTGCTCTCCCACATGTGGTGTTCTCAAGAGCAGAGACCAACAAACCTCCTACACACAAGTTCCATGTCAGCTTTGGTTTCCCAGGAAACTTGACCTGGGCTAGCAGGGAACGATCTCTAGTACCTACTGCTGAATGAGAAAGCCAAATCCAAAGCAGTAGGACTAGAAAGTTTCCATGTAAATAATGGAAAAAAGGAAAAACATTTATTTCCATATTGTATACATACTTGGAAAAAGGGATAGAGACATATTTTTTTAGTTTGTGCAAGGGAAATAATTGAGAAGATGTTAAGAGACATTTTGATTGTATTGAAGACAATGAAATTTGTCTCACAAAACACAGGCAAAAATCTAAAGAAAGGAATACCATGCCTGAAAGTTAGACCCAGGTGATTATGTGTGTGATTCATATGAAAGAAAAATTCCAGAAATGAGAAAGAACAAAGGAGAAGCAGCAATAATTAAACAACCAATAAAAGAAAAATTGTTTAATTTAGAAAAGACTGGAATCTTCAAAGCAAAAGGTATCCAAGTACCAGGTGAAATATCTCAGAAGAGCAGAGCACACCCAAACCACAGTAGACAGAAAAATCAATGGTGACAAGCAATAGAGCAAGTAAGATTTTGAATTATCCTGAGTAATTGATAGTCACTTTTAATGAAACTTTTTGAAATATCAAGGATAAGTTTCTAAAATTAGTACTTATAGCATAGACTCCGGGCTATTATTAATCTGAATGGTTTCAGGGTCTATTAGGAAAAAACAAGGAAAATGGAAAGAAGGAAGGAAGGAAGAAAGTGAAGGAGAGAGGGAAGAAGGGAAGGAGGGAAAAAGGAGGGAGGAAGGGAGACAGATGGGGGAGAGAGGAAAGCAAGATGAGAAGAATGGAGGGAAAGAAGAATGGCAGGGAGGTTGGGAGAGAGGATGAAGAAAGTATGAGTTTACTAAATCTACCACAGCTTGTGGTAGTAAAAAGACATGCCTTCAGTTTAAAGATTACCCTTGGCAGATAAAAATTTAGTGTCCAAAGAAAAAGAAACTTCTGGTCAATGGAATAAAGAAAACAGAAGTGAAAAATAAGGCAAACATGTTTAAAAGTACAAAATGAGATGGCAAAATCAGGATGAATGAAATTAGTTGTTTAACAGAAATATTAGAAACAAAAAAATTCTTGTTTATTTTCAAAAAGGCAATCACTGTGAAACAAATTTTGCAACCAGACTCATGAAAAGAATTAAGTTCATTAACAGAGGTACCACTATCCATAGTTTTCATAGGCTCATCAAAAACTGATAAAAATTAAAAATAATGAAATGGATAAAGGTACCTTTAGCAAAAAATATTACAAACACAGCAATAATAATATCAAATAAAAACATAGTAAGGATGGTCACATAAATAGAACAAAGAGGACTATTTCCATATATTTAAATAACATCTACAATAAAGATATAGAAGTCATGAAGTTGGCTAATTATGTTCATCAAATCACACTTCAAAATATTGAAACTAGGAGAACTTGATGAAAAATATATTCAATATCATAGAATAGCAAAGAACATTATCATGTATATAAAAAATTAATGTGATTAACAAGTTTGGCTCTGTAGCAAGCTAGCTATTATGAATTACATTTATTACAACCCTCAATAGTATATTTACAAAAATCAATTTCTTAGGAAGCAGAGCAAATTTCAGTAACTGTACAAAAGAATATATTAACCATATTTTTCACACAATGCAAAAAGAAATTGCAAATGAAAAACACATGGTTGTAAAATAGTTTACTTGGAGACTGAAAATAATATTAATTAGTATTAGAATCAAAGAAAAAATTAAAATTGCAAAGGATGATTTAGAAAATGATTACAATGAATTTAATATTCTAATGAGTATAGCCAAAGTTTCATCAAAGACAGCTTTCAAAAAGAATAAAAATGAGACTGGTAAGATGGCTCAGCTGACAAGCGCCTGATTAGCTAAACACAGGGACTGGGCTTTGATCCCCAGCACCACATGCCACGCCTGCCCCACCTCTGAGTGTGCAGATCTAGCCACAGAAACCAGGCACGGTGGCCCATGCCTGTAATCCCAACTCTGAGGAGGCTGAAGACAGGAGGACCACTAAGAGTCTGAGCTATGAAGTGAAACCCTGTACCAAACACATTAAAAAACAAAAAAGAATAAAAATGTATGACCCATGTTTTTATCAATTTGACACAAGCAAAGAAATACTAGTAAATAGGTTAAGCTAAAATTCATAAACCATCGTACTGGATAGACAAAAGAAAGATATTTAATTTTGACAAGGCTAAGTCATAAAGTAAAAAAGATAGAGCATAAATATATGAGGCGAAAAAGTATATCTTACTGCAGAAAAAAACTTATTAAAATATGTCAGATATGAGATAAAAGAATATAAACATTACATTCCTTGTTATAATACTAAGATCCTCAGAATATATATGGGTATTTTTTCCTAAACAAGAGGTATGTCCCATGGTAAAGAGCTGGAAAGATCTGAATGAAATAGGGAGCCAGAGATCTATGAAGTGAATACAAATTCTTTGCAGAAAGGTAATAATAACATCATTATGGCAGGGTATTATTGAGGCAAAAGCATAAAATAAAACAAACTTATTTTAATGAATGAGAACATAAATTACAATGAAAACATAGCAGGCATGCATTTTTACATGTGAAAAAATACAGTCCAGACACAGATAAACAAAAACAGATAAGGAAAACCAAGACCACGATTATGATAAGCTGTAGAAAATCCCTTGTAAATGCTCGTTTTAAGGGCTGGGCTCTTTAGCATTGGTACATGAAAATCTATCATTCTCTCTGAAAACAAATGGAATTAATAAAGTGTCGCAGGTTTTCCAAGCTCCGTATTTCTTCCCAGCGAGACTATATAATGTTTACAAAATTCCTTCGAGCACACTCTCTGTCTGGAAATGATGCTTGCTTGCTATTTAATGTGTCTATTAGAGAAAAAGAAAACAACAAACAAATAAAGATGGTCCCTTAGCATTTCAAATCTAATAGCAGCGTGACTTGATGTCATCCTCAGACACGCTAATTCCACCCCTGGAGAAATAATCAAAGATGATGTAACCCTTGGAGCCAGCAACCTACTGGTGTTGCCATCAAACTTGAGCCCGTGTCAAAGCCAGCTCCTGCATCCCTCTTGTATTCAAGGGACAGAGATTAACTAGGGACTTCAGGACCACAATAGAGTAGGAAACACATGAGTAGTATTATTTCCTGAGGAAAGGGGTGGAAGCAACCTGAACAGCTTGTCTGCAGGTTCATTAGCTCTCCCTTGTACTGTCTGGGCCTGTCATTCAAGGTCATCCCACCTCCATTTCATTGTTTTCAAAAGATGCAAAATCAAATCTAACCCGGAGAAATAATCATTTCTCCTCTTTGGAATGTTTAAAATATGATGGAAAGTTTTCAAACAGTTTTCTTAGTAAACTAAGAGGTAAAAGAGAAAACAATACAGGTGTAAAGGCTGAGAAGCATACATTTAAATACAAGCAGAGCTCTGAACCTTACAAAATAAAGCCTTTTACATTATGCCTGAAACATTTATGAAAGTTCGCCAAGCTTGGCTACATATAATAACATTAACAAATGTAAGAGTAAAAATTCTTTAGGCCCTGTTTTCTGTCCCCTTCATTTATTAAATCATTCATTCATTCACATTTCATGAGAATATATATATTCCCCACCAAGCTATATTCTAAGTGCTGCTGAGGAATCAAAACCTTTCTAAATTTAGAAATATTTGCAAGTAAACAAAAAGTTTACACCTTTTTGAGTTCGAGAAGCTCAAAAAAAAATTTCTCCAAAGTAGCTCTGGAAAGCTACTTTGAGCAGATTAATGATAACTGTAACATGTCCTAATGAAAGCTGCTCTGGGGCAAATTCTTTTAGTGCTTTTATTATCTAAAAAGTAAGATTTAAAATAAATAAATGAAGTATTTTTATTAGGTTTCTTTAATTAAAAAACAAAAGCACTGACCCTAAAATGTATCAGAAGAATCTTTTGGCCTCCCATTAACTATCATTGTGAGGGGGGACCTGCCCCGTAGTTGAGGGTCCTGCCCCATAGCTCACTTCTTTAAGTGGCTGCTTCAGCAAAGCAGTCAGGCTCAAGTTGCTGTGGTTCATGCCCCCAACTCAAGCCAGCCAAACCTGCCCTGAAGGCATTCAGAGCAAAAAAAAAAAAAAAAAACTATCATTGTGAGATTCTGACTTTCCCACAGAATTAAAGGAAGGAAGTGAACTTAGAGGTCAGCCTCAGTATCCATAATTTCTAAATTTATACAATTTTTCAACTTTTCTTCAAAATGTTGAAATTAGGGAATTCAAGTAAAACTGTTGTCCGCTCCACATGACAAAACCCCATATTCAGGCCTGGGGAGATAACGTGGCGGTCTAAGTGCCTGTCTGGCAAGCGCAAAGACCCAAGTTGGATCCCAGCAGTGCATGTCATGCTGGTCCCTGATCCCCAGGCATGCCACATCAGCCTCAGAAACCAAGGCACACCATGTGGGCCCCAAAACAGGGTATGGTGAAGCATGCTTGTAATCTCAGCTCAGGAGAGACTGAGACAGGAGGATCACTACCAGTACAAACTTCATAG
>NW_004524607.1:9120179-9121495 GCF_000260255.1 Octodon degus
ACTAACCTGTTTTGAAACTATCTTATTGCTATTTCTTTCTCAATAAAATTAATTAAAAATAATAAAAAATAAAAAAGAATCATAGATAGTAAAAGAAAGAATAACTTTTAAAGGGATACTGTATAGAAAAAATTTGAGATGTCCAATACAATAATCATTCCATTCCAAAGGATAGAAACACACACACACACACACACACACACACACACACACAAATATGAGGAATTAGCAATTGAAGGGCATAATTAATGTCTAGTAAATACTCTTTTCCACCCACAATCAGCACAATTAACTAAAAATTGTAAATGAAGCCAGAAATCATGCAAGTTAGCATCTATACTTTACGCCAACCTAAAACATAAATACACAATTATCCCCTCAGGCTTCATGGCAAAGGATTTGCCTCTTTGGTGTCTGCTAATTGAAGCATTCCATCACTTTCCCACACCAACCACCCATAGAGCACATCTTCTATAATTGTCTTTTCCAGTTCCTTTAAAGTAGGCAAAGAACTTAAACAACCCTTTAGAAGCAATCTGAGAGCTAATCTTCATGATTGGCAGGTCTGTTCCAAATTTTAACATTTGTCTATTTTATACCTAATTCAACAGCAACACTTTAGCAAATTTTAAAATATAGAAACTTGCCAAAACATTCACAGAAACATTTTTCACTTTCATATTCTTTGGTTTCTACACTAGTTAAATGGTAGAAACCACACACACACACACACACACGTTCACACAGTGAGCGAGGTTCAGAGCCTACTAGGAGGTCAGGCTTTGATGGTGGACATTCCAAATCCTGCAGGTCAGGCATCCATTTTACAGTGTGAATGAAAAGCTTCATTAATATAGTGAGCCAGTGCATGTTGCTTAAAAAAGCTTCCACTATATTTGCAAAATGGCAACTCTTATTTCTTCTAACCCATACCTTAGTTCTATATCAATACATTAGTTCTAAAACAGACAAATCTAGAATCTCTTCTTGGGTATAAGAAAGAAAGAAAGAAAGAAAGAAAGAAAGAAAGAAAGAAAGAAAGAAAGAAAGAAAGAAAGAAAGAAAGAGAAGGGAAGGAAAAGTAAGAAAGAGGGAAGGGAAGGAAAAGTAAGAAGAAAGATATGGGAAAACAAAAGAAAAAGTATTCAAAGTGACCAACATTTAACCATAGCTATGGAATATAATTAGTAACACTGCAAAAGAATTTTTTAATAATTTTTATTGAGAAACAAATAGCAATGAGACAGTTTCATAACCAATTACTAGCACAGTCTCAAAAATTAATACACTATATATTGTTGTCTTCTTAGTGGTTA
>NW_004524607.1:9123005-9139861 GCF_000260255.1 Octodon degus
ATGTGGGTCTGGTTTATTCCACTTATGAGTATATCTTCAAGTGGCATCCACTTAGATATAATGGTTTTGACTTTGTCATTCTTTATAGCTGAGTATAATATGATATGCTAATAAATTTGTCAAAATGAATTAAAAAGGTTTCCTAGAAAATATACATTGCTGGAAAAGATAGAAAACTTACATAGAGCAGCAGCCATTAAAGAAATCAAACAAATGAAAATAATTAAATACATTTACTCCAAAATCCTAATAAATATATAGGAAGTTTTCCATCAAAATCTTTGAAATACATCTGGCCAGATAGCTCAGCAAACTAAAAGCACCTGTTTAGGTAGAGCATAGCAGCCTGGGTTTGATATCTGGTGTGCTGTGCCAGCCCCACCCCTGGGGGCACACTGAGATGGTGATTGAGACTGGGCATGGTGACGCACCCCTGTAATCCCAGCTCTTGTGAAAATGAACACAAGCGGATCACTACGAGTCTGATCTATGTAGTGAGACCCTGTAGACCCTGTACTAAAAAAAGAAAAAAAATCTTTGAGATACAGATAAGCGCCCATTTTATTTGAAGCATTAAAAAAGAAAATTAACAGCTCTTGACTCATTTTACATGGAAAATATGATCTTTAAACAAAAACATGGGATCAATAACACCAAAATATTTAAACTTAAAACTATGGGTGCAAACACTGTTCATAAAATATTAGCAACATCAATTCAGCGGAATCTTAGTAGAATCATACATCATGACCAATGCACCATGACCTGAAATGCAAGGCTGGTCCACTGTTAGAAAATCTCTTTGTAATCCACCCACCAACCAAGACCATCTTGCTCCTCAGAGAACTGGGTGAGTGGTGAGTCTGTGCCATCAAAGTGTAGCTCCTAAGTCTGATCTCCTAAGTCTGAGATCAGATTTCCTTCCTCCTGCCTCACTGCCTTTAACCACCCACTGAGTATCAGCCACATCTCTAACTCAGTATCCATCTTTTCTTCTTTTTCATTTTCTCCCTGAAAATCAATTTTGTTGTCAATTTTGTGATCTTTCTAAAATTTGCCTTAGTGACTACTTTAAAAATGTAGGCTGTCCCAGAAGAAAGCTCCTCATAATGTTCTCTGGCAACTAAATATTCTTCCTCTGTTTCCATCATGTTCCAAAGCCGTGCTCCCCAGACAAGACCCTCATCCTGCCCAGGAAATGTAGTTTCAGCCTCACCTCCTAGCCCTCCTTTCACTTCTCTGTCTCTGCCACCACTCCAGTCTCTCCAAATGTGTGTAACAATAGGCCATTGTCACAAAACATCGATGTAATTTTCATATTAATAGGCTAAAGGAGGAGGGAACATATAATCCCATTAGAATCCAAAAAGACTTTCGATGGAATTTGGAACTCATCCTTGACTTAAAAAGAACTTTTGACAAGGACCAGAAAAAGATTTCTTCCTTAATATGATGAACCAATACCTAAGTCAAATAGTTGATATTCTACTCAGCACTGAAATCCAGGAGCCTGATCACACTCGCCCTCATCTGTCCATGAACGTTATCCCAGGAAGACAGAGCAAGGCCACCAAGTAGAAAATTAAGATCAGTGACTACCAGGTATAAATGTACCACTATTTTCAGGAACTATAATTGCTTCTTTGGAAAATTTCTGAGAATCAACTAAAAAGACATTAAAACTAGGGTTATATGAGGGTTCCATAGTGCAGCTATGAATAATACTTAAAAGATATAGCATCCCTACAAATCAACAGCACCATCATGAACCTGTTCGAAAATGTAATAGAACCAACCGGAATAGAAACTTTACAACAAGAACAGAAACTTCTAAAGATGAGATTTAATCGGAAATGTGTTAAACCTTTCTAAAGAAACACTCTTTTCCTGAAAGGCATGAAAGAAGAAAAATAAATAGCAAAGCTATCCAGCTTATGTTCCTCAAGAGGAAAACTTGTAAATATTACACAGCTCCAATTCTCCATCTAAGTAATCCCTAAGACAAAATATAGTATGTGCCCTTTTATGGCAGGTTGGTAAATGGTAGTTGTGGATGCATGTGTTGGCATGTGTGCACGCACACACACACACACACACACACACACTTTAAATTATACTATGTTCACTAGTTTCAGGTGTGACTTCTCTTAGACTTAGCACTGTTAATTTATCTATTCCCCTTAAAATTTCAATATGTTTTTATTTTAGTTTTTCATTCTTGAATTCTAGTTCACTATAAAAAAAAGATATATGCTCCTTAGGGGGGAAATGTTGGGAATTATTGAGTTATTCTATATTTTCTTCTCTTCATTGAAAATTGACTCAGGAAGTTTTAGGTTAAAAATAAAGTACCCCCCAGGAGCTTTTCTTCTTTTTTTTTTTTAATCTTTCTCAGATTACAGAACTGGTCATTATTGATTTATGATTTCTGAATTCAGTGGTGCTCCTAACTTGTCTTCAAAGTGTTTTTCTGTCTTGTGAGATAATACAAATTGTGCCACACACAAATGTGTGCTGAACAACGGGCTGTGGCTCTAGCACCACCCTCCACTTGCCATGCCTACCACACCCCAATTCTGCTCCATTTAGTGCCAGCTGGGGATGTCCACAAGGAACTGGGATCCTTGACTCCTATGACCTTTGCTAAAGTCACGTGCTGCTTCAATGACAGACATGTCACATTCTAGTGCAGATGTGCTTGTCAGGTGAAGGAGGTGAGTAAGGGGTTTGTGATTCTGCTCCACAAGCATTGCCCTCCTGTCACCCCATCAGCCAGCCTCTGCTCTTGCAGATGCAGGCAGACTGGTCCTGCAAGTGAGGATGCCATGGCCTGGAAAGCACATCACCCATGCCAAGCTCCACACAGTGAAGCAGGTGCCCATGGCTGCTCTGCGTGCATCCTGTTAGGAGCATGAGGTGTCCAAACCATAGTCATATGGGCTCTATGCAAAATGCTTGGGCCTCATACAGACCTGAGCTTAAAGCTTAGCTCCATTATGGTCTGTACTGTTCTTGTCAAACCATTCAAGTCCCCTTTACTGGTGTGTATGTGTCAGCACCTGAAGATATAGTGAGGAATGTGACCCCAGATTCCATTCCACAGCTTAAAATTCCACAAGAGCCTGCATGTTAAAGCAGGGCTGCCTTACAGCCCACTGTTCCAGTCCATTGGGGTTGACATCTTAACAGTAGGAGACAGACAGACAGAAAGGGGATCAGCAACTGTGCCTCCCATCCATTCTCCTCTGACCTCCGATCTTCCTCACTACATCCTTTCCTTGCTTCTTTCCATTGCTGTATTGCTTGGTAGCTCTTCCAATGAGACTGGGTCAGAAGATGGAAAAGAACAGTAAACCCAAATTAACAAACTGTTTATGGCTAAGAATACTAAATACACTATACCTGTATAGTGAAGTCAAAGGGTTAACATGTCATGCACTTTAGGCTACAAGTTAGGATATCTGTAGAACTAAGAGTTCTATAGACAAAAAAAACAAAAACAAAAACAAAAACAAAGCAATCTAAACAAACAAAAAATCACCTAAGTATGCAAACTCAAATGAATAAAGAGCTGTGTACTTGTTTTTGCTTTCTCCTGGCATTGACTTTGACAAAAACTTTTAATCTCAGAAAACCTATTAAAGACAATGCATGGTAAGTTTATTTCAAATATATGATGGGTAAGCTGGTTAATGGGATCTGGCTTATTTCCCTGTATGGATATCTTTTTCCTGTGGAGCAACAATAATCATTACAATAATGTAGTCCATTATTATTCAACTTACATAGTATCTCTCACCAGATGAAGGCAGCCTTCAAGCTACTCACTATCATGAGGCCCTCGAACATCATATGTTAGAACCTAAGCCTTCTCAAAAGACAAAAAGTAAGAAATGTCTCCGATAAAAGGGTCACAAGAGAAAAATCATTGAGAAGCAAAGAATGGCTTTTCACGCGATGAGCTACAAATCAATATAGTGAGCAATCAATTGAAGATGTTCTATAAATCAATGACCTTGATTATTCTACAACTTAAGTGAGAAGGAGAATGGTGGTATATTACATTTATTACCAATGCAGAGATGATCCTGGACATAGCAGGTGGTCTCCAGGGCCACAGATCTACCCCTAGGGAGAGTTGGTGGTTGCTGCTCTCTGAGTCCACCCTTGTGTTCCAGAACACTCTGTCTCAGTGGAACCTCCAATGCAGGTCCCATAATTGGATATTCTGATTTTTCTAGGTCCAAAATAAAGCCCAAGATCAGAAATTTTAAAGCTCCCTAGATGACACCAGCCTATTTCCAGGGCTGAGAATTTGGAGTCTGGATCTAGCTTTCTAAACGGGAAACCCAGGAGGGCAGAACTAGGCTGGAGCTGCCAGGACCCAGGAGGCCAGTCATCTTCCCACATGATCAGAAGGAGCATTGGCTGATGGTCCTGGTCCCTCATGGGCATGAGTTTACAGAGTCACATGGTCTCCTAGAGGACTGTCCCCAGATGGCAGGACCTCCAGACAGAAGCTGACCTCTTCCTATAGACCTTCCCCTCCCTGACAGGGCAGGGTCCAGGGGTGCTCACTTACCCCACCCCCACCCCCCAGAGTTGGCTTGGCTGTCTTTTCCTGTCATGTGAGTTCAATGCATTTGGGGAAAATATTAGCAAACTTTAGCCCAGGAACAGTATCTTGCTGATACCCTTCAAAGTTCTTTTCAAATCATACCAAAAAATCCTCTGTGGAATACAGATCACCATGAGAGGCCAAGATGGCAGGAGCCAGAGAGGGCCAATGACTCTACAGCAATGTGGATTGAAAGCCATAGATCACCTCCCTTCATCTTTCTATACCTATAAACCTAGGTTCTGAGAAGTTACCTGTTCCTACTTTTGAAACCCTTTCTGATGTGAAGACTGGGTACACAACTTTGAAGCTAGATCTGAGTCAAAGGTCTTCTTTCTGAATGTCACTCCAGAAATCTCTTAGGAAACATCCAAAACAAAAGAAAAAGGGACGAGAGGATTTGATATCTGGATGCCTAGGAAGTTGACCTGTCCTCTGCCCCGGACACTTGGCCAAGCCAACACAATGAGAGAGTACACTAGCAACCAGCAAGTTCGGATGGGATGGCATTGATGAGGCCAACCTCCTCCATCGTGCTGTGCCTGTGCAGCTTCCCTGCAGGCATGGGAGTCTTCATCGATTTGTGTCTACCTCCTCTTTTTGAATGCCCTTCCCAGCAGAGTCACCCTACATTTTCCTACTAGTACTCACTGCTTGTGCATAAAATACCCAATTAGATTGTTTCTTTCTAAGTATTTCTTTGAATTCTCAACCTACCCTTCTGCCTGTCTCAAAAGGTACCAATATTATTGCTAGGTCTAGCATTACTACAACTTGACTCTGACTACTGCCTTTATTCAACACCCCTCTGGAAAAAGCATTTTGCCAATGCATTACATGATTAGTGGATTTGGTTCTCACCATACTCTGGGAGACTAGGACCATTACTGGCTGCATTTCCACACAAGAGAGGTACAGAACTTGGACTGCTGTTTTGCTTGTGACAATCTTCAGTCCTGGTGGTTCACATATGACAAGAGTTTGCCTTGTTCCAGAGGGAGGGAGTGGTTTGCAGACTCCATCAGTGGTGCACTGAGTGACATCCTAATGCATCATTCTGAATCTTCTCTATCTTCATCTCTCACACTTGAAAACCTTTCTATGGTTGGCCATCTGCATCTGCAGGTTTTGCATCCATGCTTTCAGCCAGTCATAAATCAACCAGCCATAAAACCGTAGATTTGACCAACCATAGATTCCTACATACTTCAAGAGATGATGCAAAGCACATAGGAATATATGCATAGGTTCTATGCCAACACTATCCAATTTTGCATAAGAGACTTAAACATCATGGGCTTTGAGAGATGCAATGATCATGCAATCAATGTCCCTTTGATACAGAGGGACAACCGTCCATTGGCCTGCTGTGTAACCTGGGACATGCTCCTTGTCCAAAGGTTGCCTGACTGATTCTTTATTCCATCTGTAATCTACATTTTCTTCTGACACATATGCAACATATTCACAGCTTCTGCCAATTATGATATGAATGATTTCGTGGGAGAGTTTATAGATATATTACATAATAGAGGATTAATAAATGAAACACGCTACATTTGATCACCTTGTAAAGCCTCTACTGTTAACCCTAGTGTACACTGCTACCAGTAAAATGCACTATCAAAGACCTTCTGTTCCAGGAAGAATCTTCAGTCCTGGTGGCTCACAAATGACAAGAGTTTGCCTTGCCCCAGAGGGAGGGAGTGGTTTTCAGACTTGTCAGAGATGGAGTCTTGCAGATGTTAATAAACGACTACAACAGTAAGAGAGAAAGAAGTTTATGTAACATGCTGTGGACACACAGAGGAGGGAATGATTAATTCTATAGGAGCAAAGAGTGCATGAGCTGGGATTGGCAAAGATATATGAAGTAGAACTGGAAGGTAATTAATTCCCTAGGTGGGGAGGAGGAACAAGATGCTTCAGGTGCAGGAACGTTAGAATGATGTAGAAGTGTCTGGGTGTTTGTGGGAAACATAATTTACAATAGTAGGCCAGACTGAATGTCTAAGGTGAATAGATGAGGACAGTAGTGGCAATGAGTCCTAAAAGCTAAGAGCCTTGGAGGTCATGCTCAGGAGTTTTGGTTTGTTGAGGAGAAAATGCCCTGCCATCAACACCCTTTAAGGAAAAGAAGACTGTGGTCTAACTTGTCCATTGGATGCCTCATTCTGGCAGCCATCTCAAGTTGAGTTAGTTGACAGGTGTGTGGCGAGTCAGTAGGGAGGAGGTCCATGTCTTGCAGGAGATCGCAAGGGGCTAAGGACGGCAGTGGCCTTGGAAATGACAGCAAGAGGCACATCTCAGAATTTTTAAATGACTAGCTGAGTGGGGTGATGCAGAGCCATAATTGCAGTACTCTAGAAGCTGAAGCCGAGTTGAGGTGAGTTTGAGGCCAGCTTGGGCTACACAGTGAGTTCAAGGTCAAACTGGGTTATACAGTGAGACCCTGTCTCAAAACACTAGAAAAAAAATTTTTTATGTGACTTCAATACACACTAGTAAATGTAGCAACAAAAGCTCATGGGGTCAGGGGGATAGTAAGGAAGCAAAGTCAGGAACGATCCAAATAAAGGCTAAGTTAGGTACCCATGATAATACACCAACCAGATGGAGAATTTCATGAGCCCTTACCTCACTGTTGTTTTATTTTGGTTTGGTTTGGTTTGGTTTGGTTTGGTTTGGTTTGGTTTGGTTTGGTTTGGTTTGGTTTGATTTGGTTTGGCTCAATTTGATTTTGAGACAGGGCCTTGTTATGTAATGCAAGCTGGACTTAAATTGACTTATATAGCCCAGGCTGGCCTCTGACTCAAAGCAATCCTCCTGCCTCAGCCTTCCAAGTGCTGGGATTACAGGGGTGGGCCGCCATAACATTCATCTGTAAATGCAGCAAAGGAGTTCCTCCGGGGAGTCTGAACCTATTTATGAGTCCTATGCAGAAGGGATTATTTTTGTGTTGGCTGTCATTGCAGAGGCTGAGGTAAGTTGATGTGGTGGGGGTAGTGGAGTGTGACCTTGCTAAAGTGCCTCCTCATGTCACTACAGAACAGCTGTCCCTATTATTTTTTGAAACTGTACTTCCGATTTGATTTGAAACTGTCTCATTGCTATCAGTTTATCAATAAAATTTTGAAAAAAAAAGAACAGCTGTCCCTTTTCACATGGTCACCCAGTATGACTGCATGCAGAGACTCAGCCTTCTGCATCCCTTTTAAACTATGCATTCCCTCTCTCCCTCCCCCTCACCCAGAATCCCCCATCTCCCTGAAGGAAAACTAGATCTGGAATTCTAATGACCAGTGTGACAGAGAGAGGATTTGCTACAAGGAACTAAATTCTCTGTGTATGTCAGTGCCAGTGTGTATATTCAGATGTGTAAATCTGCGTGCTTCTGTGTGGCTTTGTGTATGTGCTTATATTGGAGCTGGTAAATTTAACAAACAAGAACACAATATGCACCCAGGTGTAGCGGTACACACCTGTAATCCCAAGAGTCCGGGAGACCAGGGCAGAGGCTTGCAAATTGGAAGCCAGTTTGGACAAATTAACAACTTAATGACACCCTGTCCCCAAAAAAAATAATTTGAAAAGGGCTGAACATGTAGCTCAATGTAGCCTTGGGTTCAATCCCCAAGACTACAACCACAACCACAATCACAAAAATAGTGTGCAGAGATAACTTTGAATTTTTAGTAGAAAACAAAAAATAATTCTCTTGATATAAATATAGCCTATATGTATTGATAGGTGCAATAATCAGGACATATTTATACTAAAATTACCTGATGCTTAGCTGAATTTTGAGTGTGTAACACATGTCTGTTAGTGTGTGCTTCTGCATTTGTGGTGACATGTATTGTGTCAGTTCAGGGGCTTTCATGGATTTGCACACACATGTACATAGCCTCTGAGTTTGTGTGCTCATGTAGATCTGGGTTATGAGATATTTTAGTAAGAGATTTCTCTTAGCCCTCTAGGCCCTGGGTAAAACAGAACTTTATATGTACAAGGGAAAAAAAGCAGCCCAATTTCTTTCTATTAATTAATTTTGACTTTGAGCAAGTCACTCCAAAGAGAAGAAGTTGAACCAGACTCCTTAATTTAAATCCTAGGAGCAGAAAGTGCAAAGACAAATAACTCACCTGGGCTCACAGTCTAGTGGAAAGACAACTATACGACTGATGAGGTTACGATGTGAAAGTAAATGCTATCATAAACATGCGTGCCCACAGCCAGACGGCAGTGGCAGCTCCTTCCAGCTCTGCGAGGCCAGCCCTGTTGTGAAGCCAGGAAGATATCTCAGCGTGATGCTTTTATGGCTTGGAATCTTTAAATTATGATTATTGATGGAGCCACACAGGCTGCTCTGCTGAATGCAGCCGACCTCCCAAGATCCTAGCTGCAGGAAGAATTGCTCCATTCGTCAAATTTGTGTGCTTTTAATCCTAGCAGCACTCCCAAAAGCTAAGAAATGTCACCGGCTTGCACATCGGAAGCGTTTCTCATTCTCCAGCCTGCAGTCTCAGGAAGGCTTGCTGCTCCACAGAGTGCTCCTCCCCACAACTCCACCTGACACCTCCACCTCTCCCCACCCTCCAGCCTGTTTTGGTCAACCGCTATTTTTTAGGCTCTGTCTTTCTAAATAAAATAAGGTGCCAAAAGTGACCTCGGTCATCCTGCCTGGAAACCTGTCTCAAGCAAGCTTTCACATCCTGCAAGAAGATTCCTCAAAAGCAAACTGAGGAATTCTGAAGGAGTGTCTGAGCCCAGAGCTAGGAAGTCAGCACACCAGCCAACCTGCTGCAGCAAAGTGGCCTCAGTAGCTGCAACAAGACAAGGAAAGTTTCTTTCCCCCTTACCTAGAAGTCTGAGCCCAGGCTGTCGGCTGCCACTACAGTCCCAGAGGGACAAGGAGCCCATCCTTCTGGCTTTCTGCTCTGCCACCTTCAATTCACAGTTGAAACTGTGCCTGGCTCTCAGCCCAACAGTCTGTCCTAGCCCCTAGGAAACTGGAAACCTCTGCAACCCTCATCCCAATCAAGGCCTTCTCTATAGGGAAAATGGGAAGGGTAGACTTGAGTGCACCCTGAAATCTGTCCCCAGAAAGCTTTAAAACCTTTAAGATCTTTCAGGGCAAACACTTCTCAGCATACAGCTGTCTGTTATAACCATGTAATGAAACATCATATGATGCCCCATAAATATGTGCAATTATTATGGGTCAATTCAAAAAATGTTTAAATTTCCCTTCTGTTATGGCTGGGAGTGCAAGAACACAAATGGAATATTTTTTGTGCCCCATTTGGTGGGAGCCACTTAAAAATTGTAGTTTGAGGACCAGGGAGATGGCACAGTGGAATAAGTGCTTCCCTGGCAAGCACAAGGGCCTGAGTTCAATCCCTGGTTCTGCAAAAAAAAAAAAAAAAGAGAGAGAGAGAAAAAGAAATCGTAGTTTGGTTTGATCATGGCAGGCAGGAACGCCAAGCAGTGACTGGACTTGTCATGGAGAACTAGGGGCTCAGAAGGAGGTCCTCGTGGTTGGAGACTACCCTGCACCCTGCCTTGCCTCCTGTGATCTGCCCGTGGACTACAGCTCCCAGAATGCCACTCACCAAGGAGCCAAGCCAAGGAGTGGCAACCTGGGTCCATAGTTTCACTGGGTCTCCTGAGAGCTCCTGCTTCAGCAGTTCTGCTGAGGTCAGGGCAGGGGCCTCAGTTTGCATCTTGAGCTCTGCTAATGGTGACACCCACCCCTAATGACTGCCAATGCCTTGTCTCTGTGGCACACAGACCCAGCCCTCAGATGCTGCAGATATGACATAGATTGGGCAAGGGTCTTTCCTCTGCATGGCACAGGATAAACTGGATTTGAGCCCCGAAATTCTCCTCACCCAGCCTGTCTTCAGGCATGTTGCCCAGCCTAGGTGAGAGTCTACAAGTTTCATTTATCAATTAAGAATACCTGCCTGCGAAACCACTGGGAAAATCACACATGTGACAAAATTGTTAATTATAAGTACTACTGCTGATAATAACCAAGCATTTTTGGATAAAAAGGTTTTATTTAACACAGCTTCTTAACCATAAGGCAATTGCTCTCTAAAGATTGGCTGGAGTAACTTTTTTGTTGCTATTCTTTTTTTGGTATTTTTCTTTTTATTATTAATGTATATTAATTTTATAAAATATTGGGTTTTAATGCCTATGTTTTGATAATTTCCACCCCCTGGTATCCTCCTTTGTAACCCCTTTCCTTATTTCCTTCCTCTTGTTGGTAACCTTTCTATTTTTATGTCATCATTTTAAAACTCTACATGTTAGGAAGAATATGTGATAGTTGTCTTTCATGACTGGGTATTTTAGCTCAACATGATGATTCCCAGGTCTACCCATTTCCCTGAAAATGACAAAATGTTGTTCTTCTATGTGGCTAGGTAATACTTCATTGTGTACACTGACTACATTTTCTTTATCCGTTCATCTATTCATGAATTCTTAGGCTGACTATATCTTTAACCGAGCATTTTATAGGTGCTACTATTTTCATGCAAAAGTACCCAGTTACTATAATTATTCCTATTTCAGAACAAAAAAAAAAAAAAGAGAGAAATTGGGAACTGAGTTATCTTGCAAATGATTACACAGCTAGTTCTTGTCTAAGCCAGAAAATGGCCATGGTCTCTCTGGTTACAGGATGCATACTCTCAACTACCACACATGTACTTCCTGTATTTTATTTCTGTTTTCCTCCCCAACAGGTTATTTATCAGAGCTGCCAACAAACACATAAACTACCAAGGAGAAAATCAAGAGTTGCTAAATATATACAAGCTCTTCATTAAGGGGTCTGTCTAGTGAACAGCTCAATCCTGCAGTCATTTCAATGAAAAGCTAAGATATTTACCCAGGGACAATGGCAGAGCAAACTAAAAGCTAGAGTATAGGAAACCGGAAGACAAGAAGGAAGATGGGCAAAGAGAAGGGAATCTGGGGATTGGGGAGATGGGAGGAAGTACAAAAGAAGAAGAAGGAAAAAGGATCAGGATACCATATGTATGTGTACCAATTCCCTTATGCACTGCAAATATATATTAATATAAATTTATTTTTAAAAAAGGAAGCATTGTCCCAGGTGGGAAGCAAGGGACAGATATTGATATCCAGTGGGTGGGTAATGACCAGGAATACAGCTAAACACCCTGAAATGTACAGGACAGGCCCCCACAAACTAAGATTGACAACAGAATCTCTTGAAGATGAGTTATGCATAGGATTTTCTTCTCCCACTATAAGTAATGGGGACATTTCTTCAGGGTGTGTGTTATCTACAGTGGTCACTTGCCATACTTAAATCCAAACTGCTTAATGCTAAATATAATGTGAAATTCAATTCTTATATCCCATAGACACATGATCAACAGCCAGATGTGGCAAATAGCTATCATACTGGATAGAACAATTTACAAAACATTTCCCTTATCTCACCACATTCTCGGGGACTATAATTCTGCAGGATCTTCTACTCTGAAATCCCATTAACTATCTCAAGTGGTAGTCACTAGTACGTGATGAGAAACCCAATCTCAGAAAAAAACTGAGATTTTTTTTTGAACAGTTATAATGGGGCATAGTTATTCACATTGGAAAAAATGATTTTCTAAATTTGAATGTTCTTAATATGCATTAAGACTCCTCTACTTGTTAAAATCCTTTTATATTTATTTTTACATGAATAAACTGAAGAATGGAAAGTTAAGCCTAGAAATGGCAAAATCATCCATTATCAAAGTGCAAGAAAGGGACATGAAGTAGGTCTGAAATCATAATCTCAAGCAAAATGACACAAATTTGAGTTTAAATAGGATTTGCCTAATATTTTGGGAAATAAGTTTGTATCATTCTTTACAGAAGCCATAAAAGTCTTAGGGAATCTGGTAAAATATAATCTGCACAAATACAGACAAATTTGCAAATAACATTTTTTAAAATTTCATTTTCAAATATCACAAAGCCAAACATAAAGCAAGAAAAAGCAATACTATTTTTCTTGACAGCTTGGACTCATAGTGATTCTCCTGTTTCAACCTCCCTAGGGCTGGGATTGTAGGTGCGCACCACCACATCCAGTCTTGGTAGCCAGCTTGGTGCACTGAGGGCAGGCCAGAACAACGTATGGTACAGGGATCAAACTTGGTCCTTGTGCTTGCCTAGGAAGGAGCTTAGACTGATATCTCCATGTCACTTTAAAATTCTTTATATGTTCTATACAGAAGTCCTTTGTGTGAGGGATAGTTAGCTAAAAATTTTTCCCAATTTATGGGTTTTCTTTTCATAGTTGGTGATTTCTTTTGATATGAAAAAAAATTTCAATAAGATGAGGTCCAAGTTGCTGCTTCCTTTAAGTATTTCCCATGCAATTTGAATTTTGTTTGTGAACTGTCTACCTCTATGTTTTCAAGATTTCTACCTACTTTCTCTTCCAGTAGATTTAGTGTTTCTGTTTTAATATTTAGATCTTTGACCCATTTTGACTTTAATTTAGTGCATGGTGACAGACGTGTGTCTAGTTTTGGTCTTTGGCATGTGGAAATCCAGTTTTTTCATCACCACTTATTAAACAGGTTTTCTTTCTTCCAGTGATCATGTTTGGCCTTGACAAAGACAAGTTTCTGAGTGTGTTTGTGGTTGTGTCTGCATCTCCTAACCTATTCCATTGATTTTCAGGTCATGTCTGTTTTTGGGTTTGTTTGTTTTTTTTTACCATTATCATGCTGATTTTATCACAGAAGCTTTGTAGTATGATTTTAAGACAGGAATTGTGACACCTCCTGCCTTGTCTTTGTTGCCCAGAATCATTCCTGCTATTCTAAGTCTCTTCTGGTTCCAGATGAATTTTGGGGATGTTTTCTCTAGATCTGTGAGGTATGCTACTGGTATTTTAATTGGGATTGCTTTAAATATGTATAACAGTTTTGAAACTATGATCATTTTCCTAATGTTGGTTCTTCCTATCCGTGAGCAAGGGATATCTTTCCATTTTCTGATATCCTCTTTGAGCTCTTTTTCGGGGTATTATAATTTTTAATATTGGATCTTTTACTTCATTAGATTGATTCATACATATTTCATTTCATTTTGTGGATGCTATTGTGAAGGGTGTGGTTTCTCTAATTTCTCTCTCAGTGAATTTGTTGTTTGGGTACAAGAATGCTATTAATTTTTTAGTGTTGGCTTTATGTCCTGGTATGCTGCTGAATTTGACTATTAAATCTAGAATTATTTTGGTGGCATTTTTGGGAGTCTTCCATGTAGAGTTTCATGTCATACACAAATAGTGATATTCTAGCATCTTCCTTTCCTATCCTTATGTCTTTTTCTCGCTCATCTAATTGCTCTGGCTAATGTTTCCAGAACTACATTGACTAGGCATGGTGATAGTGGACATCTTTGTCTTGTTTCTGACTTCAAAGTGAAAGATTTCAGTTTTTGTCCATTTAGTATAATGTTGGTTATTTGTTTGTCATAGATAGCTTTTATCAGATTGTGGTAAAGATCCTCTAGTCCTATGTTCTGTAGGGTTTTTATCATGAATGGATGTTGGACTTTATTAAAAGCTTCTTTTTTCCATCTATTGAGAAGATCATATGAATTTTATCTTTAGTTCTGTTGATATGGTGTATTACCTTTATTAATTTGCATATATTGAACCATCCCTGTATTTCTGGATGAATCCCACTTGATCATGGCATAGAATCTTCTTGATGATTTGCTGCATGCTGTTTGCTAGTATTTTACTAAAATTTTTGCATCTAGGTTCACTAGGGAGATCCGTCTGTAGTTTTCTTTTTTTGGTTGAATCTATCTTTGATTTTGGTATCAGAGTAATACCTCCAGGAATCAGTTGGGGAGAATTGCTTCTCTTTCTATTTCATTAAAGTGTTTGAGAAGTATTG
This sequence comes from Octodon degus, assembly GCF_000260255.1. Lineage (NCBI taxonomy): Eukaryota > Metazoa > Chordata > Mammalia > Rodentia > Octodontidae > Octodon > Octodon degus. The sequence goes on from NW_004524607.1 coordinate 9,137,580, forward strand.
ACATATTAAATCTTCTCTAAATTTCTTGTAGAATTGAGCTTTGAACATTTTTCTAGTGTCATACAATTAACGATTTCCTAAAGCCCTTCTTGAGTTCTACTTGGTTCCTATGCACAATTCTCACTTCGTGGATGAGGAAATAGAGAACCAGAAAAATTAAGCAATTTGCTCAAACATTATGCAGTGGCAAGAATGGAATAAAAATGAAGAAATATAAAACTTCCAGAGTCTTATACATTCACTCAGAAACCCAGTGTTTATAAAGTGATAAATGACTTCTGTGAAGATGGTAGGGTGGTGAGCAGCAGAGAAAGAGGACTGCTGAGGCTTGGTGTCCAGACACTGGAATCAATGTATTGATATAAGGAAAACAAGGAAGAAAGTGGATCCTCAGGAGCCAGTAAGAATCTGAGGAGAAACTTGAAGTTCATGTAGTGAAGAAATAGACTTCAACAAAGAACATGAAGGTAGCAGGTGGTGCTTTCTCCCTGAGCCTAGACTCAGTGCATGAGAGGGATATCTGAAAACTACAGACACATGGTAACTACTGGTGACCTCAGAGGCCTGCTCAGAGAAACACACCAGCAGAACAGAGCAGTGAAAAAACCAAACTACAGTGATTGGTAAGTTTTCTGGGTTCCAATGTCTCACAGGAGAGAGTTATTGGTTGATAGCCATCCTGGAGAGAGGACAACTGAATTCAGAACCCAGAAAAGCAGAATCCCAGCTCCAACTAGTGGCTTCATGTGACAAGATCAGAGAGCCAAGTTCAAGTCACCAGGAGGTCAGGGAGCTGAGTTCAACCTGGGAGGAGGCATAAGGACTGCTTTAGGCTGAGCAAATCTGATTGTAGCCTCACAGCCAGAAACAAGCCTGAACTTTGGCAGAAGGTGCAGGCTTAATGGCATTATCCACTACTTGACCAAAATATAAGACTAGTTTGCTGGGATTAATCAATTTAGAGCTAATCTCTGCCTGTACACAGTATCAACCAGTGACAGGAGAGACATGCCTTGAAATTGACAGAAGCCAAAGATGATCTAATTGCTCTAATGACTTGTTTCTCCTGGTACACCAGGACTGAGATTGCTGGAACACCAGGACTGAGATTGCCTAAGGGTCATAAAAAACACTATATGTCAGTGCCAAAGTAGGCAAAAACTTCTCATCTCCAATGAACTGAAGAGGTAGGCTCTTGCAACAGTCTTGAAACCCAAAATCCAGCTACGTATGAAAGATACCTCTGAGAAGTAGTCAACTCCTAAGGGTTCTAAGAACTAGTGATAAAGTTTCTCACCATAAGCAATTTGCAAGCATCAACCAAGAAGTTAAATTTTGAAAAGATATTGGAAAATAAAGACACTCAAACAAGATGCAAACTCAGACTAGCTCACTAAAGGCAAGCCCATGGAGTATAGAAGTGGAACGATCCCAAAGCCACCCACTTGGACTCTCTGAAGTGGTAACAGCAGAAGCAACAAAGCAGATGAACAAGGCTCTGGAAAAAAAATAAAATCAGAAGTAATTTCTAAGATAACTATAGGCATGGTGACCATAGCAAAAGACATGCTTAGTGACTGTAGAACAGATACAGATTAAAAAATAGAGGATCTTAGGAAAATGATGGATATCATAAACATCCAACATAGGAAAGAAATAAAATCCATTAATCAAACTCAAACAGACATCTAAAAGATTAAAATTTCCATTGAAAGTAGTTCAGCAGAATGAATCAAGCTGAGGACTAATTTCAAATATGAAAGAAAAAAAAAACAGTTATCAATCAGGAAAAAAAAGATATCTTAAAAATAGCAATGCAATATAAGAAATCAACCCAGCAGCACCTAGATGATATAAAAAATAACATAAGATTGATTGGAGTCAATGAAAAAGCAGGAAATAGCCCTGACAATTAAAAAACCTGTTCATAGACGTCATGACAGTAAAAGAATTTTTATACAGTTAAATGAGGCATATAGAACTCCAAAATTAGCCATTATCAAAAAGAAATCTTCAGCAAAGCACATAACAGCCAATATCAAGAAACTCAAGGCCGGCCAAATGGCTCAGTGGAGGAAAGCACCTGTTTAGGCAGACGCAGAGGCCTGAAGTTCAATCCCAGGGCCATTCTTGCCTGCGCCGCCCCTGGGGCACACTGAGACAGCAATTGAGATGGGGTGTGGTGGCATGTGCCTGTAATCCCACTTGGAATGCTGTAAATAGGAAGATCACTCCGAGGCCTATTTATGAAGTGAGACCCTATTGTCCTAAATACAAAAGAA
>NW_004524607.1:9140791-9173212 GCF_000260255.1 Octodon degus
AGAAGAAGAAGAAGAAGAAGAAGAAGAAGAAGAAGAAGAAGAAGAAGAAGAAGAAGAAAACTGAACCAAACTTCTGAAGAAATAGTCATACTAGATGTCTAGAGAATGTTGCACGCCACAATATCAGAACACACATTCTTCTCAGATGCACGTAGGACATTCTCCAAAATAGACCACATACCAGCTCATAAAATATGCTTAAGTAAATGCAAAGAAATAGAAATTATCCCATGCATATTATCAGATTATAGTGCCATGAAATTTTAAATCAATGGCAAAAGAAACCATTAGAATTTCATAAACACACGGTTATTAAGTAAAAGCCTACCAAACAACCAATGGATCACAGATGAAATTAAAAAGGAAATTTAGCAATTTATACAATTACATTATAATGCCAATGAAGGTACTGGGAACTTAAGAAACACACTGAAAGTAGTCTTATGAGGGAAATTTATAGCAGTGAATTCCCATATTTGGGAAACAGAGTGAGCTCAAGCAAACAACCAAAAATTGAACTCAGGATTCAAGAAAAAAAGAACAGTCAAGTCTTCCTCATAAGAGGAAGAAAACTATAAAGATCAGAATAAAAATTAATGCAATGGAGACTAAGAAAACAATACAAAGAATCAATAAAGCAAAGAGTTGGCTCTTTGAAAGATTAAGTTAAACTGACAAAACCTTAACCAATCTTACAAGAAGAAGAAGAGGAGGAGGAAGAAGAGGAGGAGGGCGAAGAGGAGAAGGACAAGGAGGAGGAGGAGGAGGAGGAAGAAAAAGAAGAAGAAGAAGAAAGAAGAAGAAGAAGAAGAAGAAGAAGAAGAAGAAGAAGAAGAAGAAGAAGAAGAAGAAGAAGAAGAAAGAAGAAGAAGAAGAAGAAGAAGAAGAAGAAGAAGAAGAAGAAGAAGAAGAAGAAGAAGAAGAAGACTCCAATCCATGTAATTACAAATGAAAAAAATGAAACTGCAATAGATCCTGCAGAAATCTAGAAAATTATCTATACCTACTTCAAGAATGTGTACTGTAATAAGATGAAAAGTGAAGAAATGGACAGATCCCTAGATACATATGAATTATTAGAGCTGAATTAAGCAAATATAAAAATTCTAAATAAACCAATATCAATCAATGAAAATGTAATTAAAAATCTGCTAACAAAGAAAATCCCAGGCTCTGATGGATTCCCTACTGAACTCTGAAAGAAATTTATTTATGTTTTTATTAAATTTAATTTTATTGTTTCATTTTGAAAGGAAAAATACAAAAGCAAGAATAAAAATCAGAAACATCTACAATAAATTTAAAGAGGATCTAATACTGCTACTTCTCAAACTCTATCATGAAATTGAAAGGGAAGCAACAATCCCAAACTCATTCCTGTAAGTGACTTTACCCTGATACCAAAACCAGAGAAGGATACAACCAAAATAGAGAACTACAGGCCAGTTTCTCTAATAAAAATAGATGTAGAAATCCTCAATAAAATACTAGCAAACAAAATGCAGCAAATCATTAAGAAGACCAAGTGGGATTCACCATAGGAATGTAGGGATGGTCAATATACACAGATCAATAAATGTAATACATCATCTTCACAGAGTCAAGAACAAAAAACATATGATTAATTCAATAGATACATAAAAGGCATCTGATAAAGTCTAACATTCATTCATGCTAAAAACAAAACTCTACAGAAAATTAGAATAGATGGTCTTTACCTCAATCTGATAAAAGCAATCTATGACAAACCAATAACCAACATCATACTAGATGGACAAAAACTGAAAGCTTTGGTTCTAAAATCAAGAACAGGACAATAATGTCCACTCTCACCACTCTTGGTGTATTAGTGGAACCATTAGACAGAGAAATTAGAAAAAGGAAAAAAATAAAAGGAATAAGAAGAGGAAAGGAAGAAGTTAAATTATCACTATTTATATATGACATAATACTCTACAGAGAAGACCCAAGAAATCCACCAAAACACTTCAGGTTTAGTAACCAAATTCAATAACATAGCTGGGTACAAAGTCAACACTCAAAGGTCAATAGCTTTCCTGTATAAGGACAAACTCACTGAGAGAGATTTAGGGAAACCACACCTTGCATAATAGCATCCCAAAAAAGTAAAATACCTAGGAATAAATCTAAAGACCACTACATTGAAAGCTGAAGTACTCTAAAAAAGGTGATTGGAGAGGATATCAGAAAATGAAAAAGTGTTTCTTGTTTTGTGGTAGGAAGATCCAACATAGTGAAAGGCCATACTTCTAAAATCGTTAAACAGATTTAATACAATCCTTTGGTGGATTGCCAAATGGTGGTTGTCATAGCTTGGGGGTTTTGCAAGGGGAACAGTGTATACAGGACAAATTTCATAGTAGTTTTTTGTTTACTTTAGTTTAGTTTTTTGCAGGGATAAAACTCTGGACCTTGTGCTTACCAGGCAGGCATTTAAGCCACTGAGCTCTCCCCAGCCCCTATAGTCATATTTTATAATAAATCACCCAAGAATCACATATAAGAAGTGCAGAAAATCTGTCCACACAAGCACTAAAGACTCCAGCTTAGGGCCTAAATCCTAATATGCTGCATGAGTCCAGCTGAAGACCTAGAGCTCATAACAATGCCTCCCACATGTCCAACTAGCTGCCTAGAACCCACAACAAAGTCTCATGCAGGTCTGCCTCATGGAGCTGCACTGGAAAGGCCAAAAGTTCAGTGGTGGAAGCTAGGAAGTCCATAGCAGTGGGATGAAGGATCTGTGCTAGCAAGCTGAGGGATCTGAACTGGAACTAGGAAGTAACACTCAAGGTAAGCATCAAAGCTCCCCTAAAGGTACCACAACCATCCTCAGTAACAGTAAAGTTCTGAGTTTCTCCAGCGATGAAGAAGAAAGACCACTACAGACCACTACATTGAAAACTGAAGTACTCTAAAAAAGGTGATTGGAGAGGATATCAGAAAATGAAAAAGTGTTTCTTGTTTTGTGGTAGGAAGATCCAACATAGTGAAAGGCCATACTTCTAAAATCATTAAAAAGATTTAATACAATCCTTTGGTGAATTGCCAAATGGTGGTTGTCATAGCTTGGGGGTTTTGCAAGGGGAACAGTATAAGAGTTCCCATCAGGAAACCAGTGCAACAAGCTTCTTCATGAGGCTGAGCAGTGCAACATCTTCCCCTCTGGAGCCAGGAAACAATGCTCAAGATGAGGACTAAAGCTTCTCCAAAGTTTATCAGGAAAGCCAGAATGGCAAGGTCCTCCAGCAGAACAGTCCAAGAGAAATAGCAGCTTCCAACAGCTTCTCCAAACAGCATCCCTAACAGTATTTGGGCAGTTTCTCCTGTTCTGCTTTTACGCTGCCAGCAACAATCCTCATATGGGCCTCCCACACATAGCACCAAACTAGTTTAATTCAGCTGGGTGTAATACCAGTTAGAAATCCACTATAGTGGTCAACTTTTTACACCAACTTTGAACTAGTATGATGCTGGATATGGGAGGCCCACTTGAGGATTGTTGCCAGCAGTGTAAGAGGCAGAACTGGAGAAGCTGTTGAGAGACAATTAGTGAAGCTCTTTGGAGAAGTTGTTACAGCTGTTGGAAGCTTCTGGTTCTCTTGGGCTGTTCTGCTGGAGGACTTTGTCATGCTGGATTTCCTGATAAGCTTAACTATTCTCATTTAAGGAGGAGCTCAAGACCTCACTGTTGTTGAGAATGGCTATGGTTCTCTTTGGGAGAGCTCTGGTCCTCATCTTGAGCATTGCTTTCTGGCTCCACAGGGGAAGATGGTACATGGCTCAATGTCCTGGAGAAGCTTGTCACGTTGGCTTTCCTGGTGGAAACTCAGCTTCCCTCATCATCGGAGGAGCTCAGGACTTCACAGATGCTGAAGATGGCTGTGGTACTTTTCAGGGGAGCTCTGGTGCTTACCTAGAGTGTTGCTTCCTGGCTCCAACTGAGATTCCTCAGCCTGATGACACAGATCTTTCATCTGACTGACATAGATTTTCTAGCTTTAACTACTGACGTTGGGCCTTCCCATTGCACATTTGTGAAGTGGGCCTGCATGAGACTGAATCATGCATGGGCTCTAGAACTCCAGTTGGACCTGTGAGAGACATTGTTGGATGCATAAAGAACATTAGGATCCAGGCCTTCATCTACGGTCTTTGGTTTTCAGTGTGTGGACAGATTTCCTGCCTTCTATGTATATGATTCTTTGGGTAATTCATTATAAAATAATCTTATAAAAAGTTTCCTGTATTTGCTCCCCTTGCAAAAACCTCAAGCCATGACAAATCCTAATTCAAATACCATTAGCATACATCATTGACTTATAGAAAACATTCCTAAAATTTATTTGGAACCAGAAGAGACCTAGAATAGCACAAAAGCAATTCTGGGCAACAAAGGCAAGGCAGGAGGCATGAAAACTCCTGATTTAAAACTGCACTACAAAGTTACTGTGATAGGAAATGAACAGCATGTTACTGAAAAAAAAAAAAAAAAAACCAGACCCAAGGATCAATGGAATAGAATAGAAGATGCAGACACAACTATAAACATACTCAGTCTTTTTATCTTTGACAAAAGGGCCAAATACATTCACTGAAATAAAGACATTCTCATTAATAAATAGTTCTGGGAAAACTGACTCTCCACATGCCAAAGATTCAAATTAGACCCTTGTGTATCACCATGCACCAAACTAAAATCAAAATAGATCAAAGATATAAATATCAAGATAGAAACACTAAATCTATTAGAAGAGAAAATAGGTAGAAATCTTGAAGAGGCAGGTGTAGCCATAGACTTTATGAACAATACCCTATTCGCACAGGAATTATCACAAAGAACAAACAACTGAGATCTCATCTTATTAAAAACCTTTTTCACAACAAAATAAATCATGAACAGCATGGATAAACAACTCGTGGAGAGAGAAAACATTTTATTCAATTGTTTCTCAGACAAAGTACTGATTTTAAAAAAATGACCCCTCAAATTTAAAGACCCAATCTAAAACTTGACTTCTGAGATGAATATATACTTCTCAGATAAAGAAATACAAACAGCAAATAAATATATGAAAAAGTATTCAACATCACTGGTCATTTGAAGGATGCAAATTAAAACAACACTGGGACTCCATCTCACCCCAGAAAGAATGACTATCATCAAAAATTGAAGCAATAGCAAATCTTGACAGGCCTGTAGAGAAAAAGGAACCCTTTGCCACTGTTGGTAGGAGTGTAGACTGGTACAAACATTGTGTAAATCAGCATGGAACTTCCTCAAAAAAAAAAAAAAAAAAAACCTTAAATAGAGGCATCATTTGACCCAGATATTATCCTCCCTGGTATCTTCCTAAAAAGAACTAAAAGCTTTATACCACAGAGATATTCACGTTCCTGTGTTTATAACAACAGTTTGTAATAGCTACATCTTGGAAGCAACACAAATGTGATGAATGGATTTTTTTTTAAGATGTGGGTTTTTTTTACATAATGGAGTACTACTCAGCCATAAAGAGTAAACATGAGACATTTCCAGTTAAATGGATGGATCTTGAGACCATATTCTTAGGTGAAATAAATCAGACACATGTGTAAATATTGCACTATCCCTCTGGTGTGAGAAACTGAAGATGCAAATAACTAAAATGAATAGAAGTTGTGAAATAGAAATAAATTGTTCAAAGGAAAGGGAAACTGAGGGGGGAGGAAGCAAAGGAAAAGAAAAAACGAGAAAACAAGGTTGAAATTGAAATGACGCTTTGTAGAAGAAGGGAAGGAGGTATTGATGGGTGGGAAGGAGATGAGATAAAAAGAATCAAGACATACTATGTGCAGGTGCAAATTTCTTTTGATGAATGTGATCATTATGTATAGTTCAGTTGTACAAATAAACTTAATTTTAAAAAAAGAAAAAAGGAGGTGGGAAAGAGGGAGGAAAAAAGCTTGCATGAGAGAGAGAGAAAGAGAGAGAGGCCACAGACAAATAAATAAAATAGTAAATGAACTGGCCTCTCTTGGGCTGAAAGATATACTTGTACTATTCAAAATTCTGCCTCAGAAAGAAATGACCTTCAAAGTTGCTGGAGGCGAGTCCTTCCAGTACTCTGCAGATGACCACGTGTATGCAGCTCTGAATTAAGAAGCTAGTTTAGTGATTTCTAACCTGTAATTTTTTATTAGAGTCCTTCTTGCTAATCCATTCCCACCCTCTGTGTAACAACAGGTTTTCAGAAATAATATGAGCATCACCCTGAAGGGCTTCACCTTTTTAAACAAGGCTCCAGGAAGCACTGTTTGATGGTTTTCCTCCCATTAGCTCATCACATTATTTCTTTCCATGCTTGCCTCTCATCTCCTCTCCTGTGTTGCATGCTTTATTTGTACAATTTCTTTAAAGTCTATAAAATGCCTAGAAAATTCTTTCATATAAAATTCAACTATGTTTTTACCCCTAGGCTTAATTATAAGAAGTTCTACCAGTCCTATACTTAGGACTTTTCCACATGCATCTTTGTGCAGAACTGCAAGCAGAGTAGAGGCAATAGCCTCCTTGGTAGTCTATACTATGCCAAGTTGTCCCCACGGTAACACTGTAAGTAGGAACAGCTTTGAAGGAATGGAGATTGACCCCAGGGCTGCAGCCCATGGGGCTTCTTACAAACCCCACACAATTTCCTGCAGTCGAGAGTATCTGCCCGGTGTCAGGACAACAGAGGTCATTATTTAAATATTCGTTGAGTGAATAAACCAATTGTTTTAATCGCCATCCACCATTCTCTCTTTGCTACCCATCCTTCTGCATCCAAACCCCAGGGACCCCATCACTTTGTGCCACCTGCTGGGTGACAAGCAATAGGGAATAGGAAGGTAGAGAGACACATCCAGTATCTCTTACAATCCCTCTACTTCTATATTTTTTTCTGAACTAGGGATGGAACCCAAAGTCTTTGCATTGAGCTCTATACTCTTGTCCTTGTAGGTTTTTTATCTTGAGACAAGGTTTTGCTAAGTCATTAAATTGCCTAGGCTGAGCTAGAACTTGAGATTCTTTTGCGTCAGCCTCCCAGCCTTGCCACCAAGCCCAGCCTGCTTGTCACTTTGCGCTTGCCTAACTAATTCCTTTACAATGATAAGTCATGTAGGATTGAAAAAGGATAGGGATCCTCACAGGGATGACAGACATGGACTTACAGGCACTAATCCATGGCCTCGTACCCACTAGAGGTGAACATATGTCATTTTCCACTTTCCCTCACCAGCGATATATGGGTGTAGGGTCACAACCTCCCTACCTGCTGCTCACTTTGGAAGAACCAGGCCATGGATTGCATAGGGGAGGGTGGGGCAACCTAGGTAGGATAGGAATGGCCACTAGTCTCTATTCTACAGGGAAGAAATCCTTTCAAACAAGAGGCAAACAGAAAAAAAAACATAGTAATGACCCAGTGCAAAATTACTCACCTTCACCCACCCCAGCAATGCTGTAAAGGCCAGTCATGTTTTCTTGTTAATGGCCCCTCTGGCTTTCTCCATCAGAGTGGGATGACTTTCACCCTCTCTATACAACCTGAAGTCTCTTCCTCATTTCTCCTCCTCCTCAATAAAAGCCTTAGCTCATGGATTTGTGCTGTTTGTTGCTTTGGTTTGAACTTCTGCCATCAGTGAAACAAATTTCTATTCACATCCTGTGTCTTCAGGTCCTGTTTTTGAGGAGGTGACCTCTACTTGATTCCATGAATATCATGTTTTCCCCTTAAATCTAGGTCTGAAAACAGACTTTCCAGTTGCCAGTTCCTGGGCTCCTTCATGTCCTTTTGGTTCCCTCTGCATTACCCATGTCTTTGTAAACCACCCTTTCATTCAAACTCCAGTGGAAACACATCAGTCATTTATTTATGTTTATTTATTTATTTTTATTTCAGGACCTTTACAGACACAGAATAAATAAGTTTCTCAGTGAAAGACTGAAAGAGAAAGCTCTGAAGTAATTCTGAGTGCACTGTTTTTAACAGCAGGAAAAAAGCTACAAATGTAAAAATCATTTCCAAAATAATAAAAATCTCAATTGCTGAAATTTTAATTTCATATAACTTAGAATGCAAAGAAGTATACATTTGTTTTCATATATTACATATCATGGGCCAGAAGCAAGTAACATATTTGAGAAAATTGATTTAAGTGTCAAGACAAAGAATCTAGGGGCTGAGGAGATAGGTTGGTGGTCTCAGTGCCTGCCTGGCAAGGACAAGGACCGGGGTTTGATCCCCGTCTTGTGTGCTATGCTGGTTCCAAGTCCTGAAGACAGGATGTGCATAGAAATTTGTTTCACTGATGGCAGAAGTTCACACCAACCAACAAATAGCACAAATCCATGATACGTGATGGAGCATACCTGTAATCCCAGCATTGGAAAGGCTGAGACAGGAGGATCTCTAGGAGTTGGAGCTGCACAGTGAGACCCTGTTACCAAATAAATAAATAAATAAATGATTTTTTGACTTAAACAAATTTTAAAAAGAAAAAAAAGAGTCTACTAAGACCATCAATAAATGACAACTGACAGTTGTATTACACGCATTGTAAAGAAGTTTAAGTCTTTGTGTATATGTATTGCAAAATGGTACCAGTCATTCCTAAAAATGATACATGTGGCACAGTGCATCATCTGTGATTCCATTTCTCACAAGAAATAAAACTATTTTTATATCTCAAATACATCGATTTGGGGAAGTAGACTTTAAGTGGGATTTGGATATACATGTGTTCGTTGTAGATTATTTAAGTATGAACAATTTAAAGATAGCTGTTATGGCTTAAATCTAGAATGTTCTCCAAAGCCTTCATAGGGTTATACTCATCAGTGGATCCATCCGTTGATCAGTGTCTGTCTGAATGTGCAGGGAGCATGTAAGGTCTGATGAGATGGGTCACTGAACGGTGCCCTGGAAAGGTGTTTTCTTGTTGCTGGATCCTTTTGCTCTCTCTGCTTCCTCACTGCCATGGGGTGAGCTGCTCCTGTTCCGTGTCATTCCACAAAGTCCTGTCTACTTTGAAACCAGCTAACCATGAACTGAACCCACTGGAAACTGTGAGGCAAATAAACTTCTCTTCCTTGAAGATGCAAACATTGTGCATTCTGTTTCAGTAACAAAATGTAGCTAATACAGTAGCTGGTAATCATACTGTGAAAGGGGAACAATTTGTTCAATGGGGAAAAAAAACAGGATGAAGAAAAGAGCAAAAGAAAAAATGGGTAGAGATATATCTATGTGTATATGCAGGATAGTTTAGATAATTGTACAGCTGATTTCTGCTCGTCTTTTGAAAGGAGCAGTTAATGCTTTTTAAATTCTTTTTTTAATTTCTTATAACTTTTTTGTCATTTTGATTTTTCTTGACCAATTTTGCAGATTTACATCTGGTAACCTAAACAACTAATTTGAAGATAACATCATGCAATGCAGCAACCATTGTTGAATTCGTATTACTTTGTTTAATGAAATTTTGTATTGTTTCTGATTTTTTTCTTTTTCTGCTATTTTGTACTCTTTAGAAAACATAGCTGGCAATCAAAGGATCTATAAAGAAATAAGACTTGAATTACTTTGGGACGCAGGTTGATAGTTAGAACAGTCCTCAGAGTTAAGGAGGGAACTGACTCCGGGGACACAGCGGGGCTTTAGAAAAATGGACACTCTTTATTTTCATGGAGTTACTCCTCCCAGTAATTTATGCCCACCAACATGCACACACACACACACACACACACACACACACACACACGCGCGTGCGATCATTCATTGTAATGCATCACAGTTCTCTTAGTTTAGAAGTAAAAAATATCCAACAGAGAGAAAATACCATAGAAACAAAGATAAGCAAAAGAAAAATAAAACCTAAAATGATCCCTAATCTTCTCATACTGAGACAACCAGTTTTAGCAGTTTGGGGTATATCCTTTAAGAAGTAGATGATTGATAGGTAGGAAGGTGAGCAGGTAAAAAGTAGATCTTTCTCAGAGAAAAACTAATCAAATATGAACATTGTAAAATTCGCTGCTTTTGTTTAATAATATGTCTTAATATCTTCCTACGCTGCTGGTTACTCTTCTAAACAACGTGTTTATAACAGAAAAATGTCTGACTCTATAAATTGATCACAGTTTGTCTACCTAATTCCTTATTGCCAGAGATCTATATTCTTTCCACTATTTTCCACTTTAAATGATAATTCAAGTACTATCTTTATAATTACTCTCTATTTCAACAGCAAGATTATTGTTATTACCTGGATTATTTTTGGCATGATCAAAAGAGCTTTGCTTAGTATCTTTTCCTCTTAGGGTGTAATTGTGATTACAGAAAAATACAGTATCATAATTTCTCTTAAATTTTTTAAAAATATAGGGCCTTTATATGCAATCCAGTGCTACTCTTGGAGCCCAGGTTCCCCTGGTACCAGAGCCCTGTCCCTGGTAAATGCACTGCAGTATTGGCCAGGAAATGCTGGGTAAGTTTATAACTTATTCAGTATTTCTTTTCTCTCAAGAATACTAACAGTACAATGAAAGGAAGCACACATCTTTTCTAATTATTTTCCATATTCTCACTTATGTACTAGATAAAGAGGCTTTCTTCAGTCATGCAGTGCATCTCCTAAATAGGTGTGAGTGAATATGCAAGTGGCTGGTGTTTCTGCAAGGTAGCTTCACACCACCTTTAATGCTTCTGCCCAAGAAATTCATATTTACCATGCACTTTTCCTCTTTGTCACTCTGTTAGAGTCATAACCTCAGAAATTGGAGATTCACTGTGGAAATTGCTGGGTCCCCACCTACAATTGGCCTGAAGTTCAGAGTAGTTGGATTGGAAACTCAGTAGGTTGCACCCTCACCTTTGACTGTTGTGTTATTGAGACATTTTATCTGGAAATTTTGATGCAAAAAAGCCCTAGAAACATGTACATTTCAAAGGAGTATTTATTGAGCACCTTTTATGTGCCTAAGATTGCTGGAGATGCTCAGATGAGAGTGATAAATACACAAGAGTAAAATGTCCTCACATCCATATGAGCTAATTAAATAGATTAATGTATATCAAGCCCTTGAAACAACACTCAACACATTGGGCATTGTGCAACTGGTATCTAGTAGCAATACTACTGTTATTTGGGACTAAATGAGTGAAGGAAGGTTGGGAACCTAGAGGTACACTGGAAGCAGAAGTTGCATCTCTTATGAGGTAGGCAGATCAATAGATAAGTCAATGAGACCAGCAGGGAGAGCAGATGGGTCAGTCAGTTTTTGTTGCAACAACACGCTACATGAGGCTACTGATTTATCCCAAGAAAGATATATTTCATCTCACAGTGTGTAGGCTCATTGCTTTGCATCCAAGCAGAGTGGCACACGATGGCAGGACAGTATGGCAAAGCAAACCACTTACTGCATGAGCCAGGCAGCAGAGGCAGGAAGAGCCAGTGATCCCGCAGTCTCCTGTAAGGACAAGACTTCGGTGGCCCAAGATCTGCCTCCTTGAGCCCAGTCCCTGAAGTTTCCAACATAACCTCCCAATAGAGCCTGTCAGAGGTCCAAGCCTTAACATAGGTGCCTTTGTGTGATTCTATCTGCACACATACTGCAGCAGTAGACAGAGAGGCTAAACCTGACAGAAGTTAAGCCATAAAGATAGAGGAACCGCCACAATGTCCTCCACAATGTCCTGACAAGTAACTCTGCTTTAAGACAAATCTAAGATGCATCCCTTTTCACATGTGGTTTTGGGGGTACCCTAGGCTATGATGTACCTTCCACAACCCAAACAACCTGAACAGAATGATGTGTATGTCAATCTTATAATTTTCTGACTACCATAAGAGAAACTCCTCCATAGCATTTCTGATCAATGTGGAATACTTTCTTCTTTTGATTTCTTTCTTTTTTTTCCCCCTTGTCTAAAGCCCAAAGAGAAAGGTATGCTATGCAGGTATTTCAAGGTAAACCTAAATGAGGCTTGGAATTATCACCCCTGTGGCAAGCTTTCAGGCATATCTGAGCCACCACCCCATAGAGCACTTTGCGAAAGGGGAACACGAACCGGCACTGAGGAAGAGACATCTTGGCCTTGCTCATGGCTTCGTGCTTCAGCTTCAGTGCCACATCTAAAATGAACCCGAAGCAATGTGAATTATTTTCTGATTCCCTGCTCTCTTAACTCAAATAAAATTAAAATTAGGGTTTGACATAGGATTTTAAATATTTCTTTGTAACAGAACTGGAGAACTGAAATTATCAAGGTAATTTAAAAGTATTTCAGGTGTTTAATTTTCATTGGAAAGAAATGGATGCAGTCATCACCTCTGTATTTCAGAGGAAAGGAAAACGGTCAGATTTAGCCACACACTGTCCTAGGATTCATAACGGAATGGTGTGGAGCATAACAGAAGCCTTGTGCATTTGGACACTAACATTGAGGCCGAGCTCTGTGAGTTGTGTCAACGTAACTTTTGTGAGGCTCAGTTTTCCCCTCTGTAACTGGGGAAAATATGAGCCTGTCCCCAAGAAACTACAAGAGCTTGTCTTATCAGACTTTAATTGGAAATGTTGGCACATTGTAAAATGTTGAGTTCATTGTTCTCAGTCTTAAAGCTTATTCTTTATGGTGACTCCTGCTACAAACCCTTCTTGGACCAACATCCAATCTCTCACTTCTGCTTCCAGTGAGAGCACAGTTAGGTCCTCTCAGGTTACCCTTTTGGAGCTTAGCAGCGATAAGTTTTGGCTATGCACAAGAAGCATCTTCCTAAGGACACTTGTGTCTGAACAAAACCACCATTAAATGCAAGGTGGAAGAAGGGGATTACAGGGACTGCTTTTCAGTTGTAGCACATGTAGTCAGAGTGACCTGCAAGGTGAAAAGAAAACCACAGTCTTCCTGGAGGAGGAAACTTGGGGCAGGGAGTGAGAATGAATTCAGTAAGGGGAAGAGTCAGAGGAATGATTCCCAACCCTGCCTGGCCTCAGCATTGGGTCACACTTGTACCACATAGCACAATAGACTAAAAGATGCTCAGATAAAAACAAAATATTTTTACATGGACAAAAGCAGCAACACCAAAATAAGGTCTGTAGTTAGATATCTTCCTCCATGAAGTTAAGTAGCAAAAGATAGGATGTCTGTAAATTTATATTCATGATGTCTGTTGTGGCTTTTGTTTAGATGTCCCCCCACCTCCTGAGCCTCATGTGGTCATAGGGGCAGCTTTGCAGAGGTGGTTGCATCTAGAGTATGTGATTGATTTTTGGTGCACGGCTGGGATTGAGGATAAGTGATTACTAAATCAGTCCACAGATTGGTTTGTTAAAACTCTAATCCCTGTAGACTAGGCAGAGTATAAAAGGGACAGAAAGACACTAGAAGGTCCCTTATTCCTTTTACTACCTTCTGCCCATCATGAACTGTTCTCGGCCTTGGAATCAGCCAATTAAGGACTGAAACCTCTACAAACCATGAGCTAAGTAAACTCTTCCTCCTTTAACTTTAGGTGTAAGGTATTTTGTCTCTGCAACAAGAGAAAGAAACTAGGATCATATCCAAAATACACTATAAGATTATCCAATTTACAAATAACCAAAATGAAAGAATGCATTTTCAAAAGAAATATAAAATTAGACCAATCTTGAGAATATCGTTACATTATAACTAGCAGACCAAAGGCCTGAAATCGTTATTTGCAATTGCACCTAGTGCAGTAAAACAAAAATGAGCTAGCAATGAATGATAAAACAAAAAGTTAAGGTAGAAAAATAGAAAAAGAAAAAGAAAAAAGTAATCTAGAATTGAAAGTCTATAATACCCAAAATTTCATTTATTTATTTATTTATTTATTTATTTATTACTTTTTTGTATTTTTTAGGGAAGAGTCTATAGGGTGTTCAGGGTCTCACTGCTACATCAGACTTGTAGTGAACTGCCTGTTTACAGCCTCCCAGGAGCTGGGATTACAGGCATGTGTCATCATGCCCAGTCTCAATTGTGGTCTCAGCACGCCCAGGGGACAGGGCCAGAGAGGCAGATACAGGGATCAAACCCTGGCCCCCGTGCCTGCTTGCAAGTGCTTTAATCCGCTGAGCTATTTGGCCAACCCTGAAATTTTAAAATTTCCCAAATGCATTAACAGCCAAATAGGAGTGACAGAAAGAACAAGCATACAGGAAAAGAATTCTTCTTTTGGGAACTTGTTGGCCTACATTCTTATTTTATAATCTCTCTAAATGTGACAGTTAACCAGACATGAAGGACATCAGTATGGACTTGCTTCTCTTCATTCTTCCTCCATGTTACATGCTTCTTCATGCCTCTGTCCCTTTGCCACTGAAGTTCCATACTGCTAAAGTCCCCAGTCTCTTCTTGTATGCTAGGAATTATAGAAACATTTGATGAATGTTTGCATTTTTAAAAATATCTTCTTACAGTAAAACATATATTGTCATGAATCCCCCTCAAAATCCTCTCCCATCATCCTTGTCACCCCACATTTTTTTTTTTCGGAACCGGGGATTGAACTCAGACCCTTGCGCTTGCCAGGGAAGTGCTTATTCCACTGAGCCATCTCCCCTGCCCCTACCCCACTTTTTTTGAGACAGGATCTCATTATGTTGTTCAGGCTGTCCTTGAACTCATTATATAGACCAGGCTGCTTTGGAATTTGAGGCTCTCCTCTTGCCTCAGCCTCGCATGTGCTGGAATTACAGACGTGCCACCAAGCCCAACATCCTCACCACTTTCTGAAGTGGTTCTGAAAGTCCTCTTTCATAAGTATCTTTAGTTGCACTGTACTGAATGGATTCAAAACATTTACCTTTCACAGTCATTTTGACTTTAGAGAGAGCCAGATGTCAAACAATGTCAGATTCAGTGAATACGGCTAGTGAAAACACACTGTAATGGTTTTACAAGCCTGCCTTCCTGTTGGATGGCACTCAGTAGAACCAGTCTGTATTTTGTATCACACCTCGTAAAGACATTCATGAAAGAAGACTTCTAGCACTGCTTCAAAAAGTAGCGAGTAGGATAAGTGTGTTTGAAGTAAGCAGGAGCATTTTGAGAGGAATTAAAGGCAATGATTGTTTTACTATAATGACTTTTTAAGGATTCACAGCATTTTTTTAATCAAGTCTTGTATTTAATCAAGCCCGTCTTCTTTACTTGACAGTGAATTCTGTGACAGGGTGCAAAGGAACAGAGAACCAGCACAGAAGTACGTGTGATAGACCAAGTGTCACACAGAGAAATCTACATACATCCATTCCACGCATGAGGGAACCAGTCCTAAATCATTCAGCGCTGGCTATGCTCCATGATTTTGCAGCCTTTACTTGGGCAAACACAAACTGTTTGTTTCCTTTTCAATTCCTGTGCACTTTGAAACAATGTATTTATATTTCCTCTTTTTGAAATCATACATCAAAGTCTAAAATGAACAGCTTATTGGTGTAATCCAAAAGATACCATGAAGATGCTAAAATAAAACTGGGATGTAGATGCCTAAAGTCTACCTCAGGGAAATCCTGCAGATAGTGAGGTGGAACTTGGGGAGTTAGGAAATCAGATAAGGCCATCACAGACAGAAGAACAAACCCAAATCAGAGAAGGCTCATTATTAGGATTTAGTGCAGAATCCTTTACAGGGGGCTGAGCTTGGGGGTGAGGGGGAGAGAAAGCAAACTGGCCTCAGTACAGCGTGTCTTTTTATGGATGTTAAGATAATTCTAGTTGAACTTGCAGGGAAATAATTACATTCATTGCTTATCACATTACTATTTGGACTCAACTCGTAATTTTTTCAAGCAGCTAAATTTACTAATCCAAGGAAACTTCCTGACTAGGTTTTGGTTTATGTCCTGCATCTGGTAATAATTTCTAACTCCTTAGAGCAATAGTGGTCCTTGCTTCCCTTTACTGTCTTCCACTGTTAGACTGACACGTGGCACTGCAGTTCTCTCCTCAGTCTGAAGGGAGGAATGTCTGTAATAAGGCTGTGTTTGGCTTCTGTCACCGCACTCTTCTCTTCCTTTGGACCCAGAACCCCATGTGCTCCTTCCTACTAACTACTTTTCTTCAGTAATTACTCTACTTTCATTTCTCATCATCTTTCCCCTGGAGCTCTTCCAGACTAAAAAAAAAATGAAGCTAACAGAACTTGACCCACATCCTACAGCCAAAATCCTGGGAGCACCATCTCCAACTCTCCCTCCTCTTCTGTCCCCCATGAAGTACCCCTCAACATGCTGACCAGTGAACTCCAAATGCCAGCCCTAGTGAATGAGCCTGCACAGCTTAATTTGTTTGACTTCTCTGCAGCATTTAGCAGCTTATTAGCACCTCATTTGCAAAGCTTTTATATTTGCTTCTGTAGATTGCTCTCTTTTGGTTTTCTCCTGTTTCCCTGAAAGCCCATTCTCAGGTCTCTGCAGGGAGTGCTTTATCCCCCATGGTGCTGCCTTACATAAACTTTTTTCACAAAGCACACAACTGGGCCTTTGCTTATTTCATCCTCTGGTCTTGAGAAATCTCATTGACCCTCTTGGTTTCGATGACTATTCACATACTGGGCACAGTTACATCCATATCTTAATGTCAGACCACTCTCTTGAGCTCTGAAGAGCAAAGCTACTTGCCTCATTATATCTGGTCCCTGTCCCCTCCTTGGCCCTGCTTTGCCTCCCAGCTGCTGTGAACTAAGCAGCCTTGCTCCACCATGCCCTTCTGCCACGACGTTTCTGCCTCTGCGCTAGCTAACCATGAACTTAATCCCTGGAAACCATGAACTCAATTAAACTGCTCCTCCATTAAATTATGGGGGCCAGATATTGTTCTCAGTGACAGTAACACTAAAATGATTTATCAGAAGGTTCTCAGGTAGTGGGTCTCATTGACGGGAAAGCTAATACAATTTACCACACGCTTCCCTTTGTAGCATCTTGATGACAAGGACTATCCTTTATCCTTGGTGTACAGCCGGGGCACAACAAATGCACTCTAAGTGAAGAGCCCAAGAAGATGATGCTCGTTATATCATCCTAGAGGAAGCCTGTGCCTATCTGCCAGTATGAGTATATAAGTCAGGGCTGAGCCATCTTAACTGAAGTATCAACTGGTCCAGGGGTACACAGAACAAGCCCAAGATTCAGAAGCAAGGGAGACACTACAAAGGGGCAGGAGAGGGCAGACGGTGAAGTCCATGGTAAGTGGAATAATGGCCCCTAGAGATGCCCATGTCCTAGTCACTTGAGCCTCTGGATCTGGGTTGTTAGGCTGCATGGCAAAGGCAAACAGTGGATCAGATGCAATGAAGGTTGCTCATGAACTGACCTTAATATAAAAAGATTATTCTGGATTCTCCCAGAGGGCCCTTGGCAACCATGAGAAAAGTGTAAAATGGAGAAGCAGAGAGATGTCCGGGTTAGAAACTCTGGGCCAGAAAATCACCAGCCAATGAAATACAGGCATCTCTAGAAGCTGGAAAAGACAGAGAATTGGGTTTCCTCCCCTGGAGCTTTCTAAAAGGGAAAGTACCATACCACGATCTTGATTTGCACATAGTTAAACCACTTTCAGGCTTCTAACCTCCAGTACGGTATGCTTAGGAAATTATATTTAAAAGTTTGGTAATTTGTTGAAAGTGTAACAGAAAACTAATAAAATTCTATCAACTGAGTAAATATGGGCAAGATACTTAATGGTTCTAAACCTCAGTCTTCTCCAGTAATATACAGATATTATTCATTCTGGGATTTTAAGGCTTAACTGAGATAGGATTTTATATTGTAAAGACTTGGCAACAGCTTTTTCGCCTAAGGAGTGATTGTCGATGGCTCCCATCCTCAGTAATCACATCCTCTTTGGAATCTCCATGGCTCCCTCTCTGCTCCCTAATTTGCCTGATACATCTGGGATGGAGAGAAAGAAAGAGACAAGATAGACAATGAAATAATAAAGCATCTATTTGGGAAGTTTGCTGGCATATTTGCTTTCAGCTCTTTTGTAATGTGTCTTCTGAACTCACAGAATGTTCTTCATTTCCTCTACTTTCTCGCTCTTGCTTAAGGTATTAAGATCTATTTTAAATTTAGTCATTTCCAAGTCTCCCTGGCATCGCATAAATGTCGCACCATTAAATATATATTCATGAATGCTTGAGCAAGCTGGCTTCCCAGCCAGGAAATGGGGGCCATAGGGGTGCAGGGGGGAGATGATAGATGCTCTTACCTTTGGGGAACCACATTTCCTCAGCTCCCAGTCAGGTCTAGCAAACACTTTTTCTCCTGAATTTTAAATATATTTTTATGAAAAGTCATTCTCAGACATTAAATAACATCACACCAATTTTTAGAGAATAATGTCTTTACCTTGAGGAATCAAATCTCATGTGGAAATTCAGGAAAATATATATCAGCTTTGCTGATACAAGGATTTCGAGTTACCTGTCACAATCTCAAATGCCAGATTTGCTTGGCATATCTAGGGGTCCCTGTTTTGCTTTGTTTTATTTTTGCCATCAGCCACCCCTTCATTCTACTCTCTCCTCTGAAACATGCTCTCTACACTCTAATCAGGGGATAGGAATGGTCAAAGGAACAGCTATGGTATGCTAACATTGGTGACTTGTCCCTTGAGTCAGCACCTGATTGAAACAGGGTTATTTTCTGTACAGACAGATGAAGACAATAGCTCTCTTTCCCCTGGAACAATTAACTATGGAGTTGTTCAAGGCTCCAGTTTCTGCCCTAGTTGCTACCTCAATAAGTGAAAGAGTCTACAACCCAGAGGAGATGACGGTGAGGAAGAGAGACGAGCCCTAGCTCAGAACTCCCAGGTGCAGCTGTGCTGACATCACCTGCTACCTCCTCCTTCTCTGCACAAGTCAGTCCATCTGTGAGTAGAATTTCTGGCCCTTGGTGTGGAAAGTGCCCCACCTGAAACACCAGGTCTTCACAAAAATGCTGTCAGAAAGGGACCGTGGAGCAGCAAGCCCAGAAGTAGAGAAAATGGGCAGAAAAGGGAAGAATGGACAGAGCAAAGTCGGGGCCCCTGGACTAATATCCACTTTTGTGAGTGATGCTATAATTGTGTTAGTCAACCTTTCATCCCTGTGACAAGTAACAGGAATAATCAACTCCTAGGACAGAAGGTATATTTTAGCTTATGATTTCAGAGTTTTCAATTCATGATCACATGGTCCCATTGCTTTAGATACATCATGGCAGGACCAGTGTATGAAAGAGGGCTGCTCATCTCATGGTGGCCAGGAAGTGAAAGAGAAGGGGAGGAGCCAGGATTGCAATGTCCTCTCAAGAGCAGCCTCTAGTGGCCCAACTTCTCCCCTTTAGGCCCAGTTCCTAATGGTCCCAGCATTTCCCAATAGAGCCATGGCTGGGGAGCAAGTGTTCAACACACTGCCCTACAGGGAACACTGGAGACCTAACCACAGGAGTAGCATTTCCATTCCATAGTATGCAATGTGAAACACTATAAACTGTCACACCTAACACAGGGCATTACAGAAAGCTTACCCGAGATACTAAATGTGAGCACTCTGTATAAAGCATTAATGTATTTGCCAATGGCACTTATGATATAGAAAGCAGCACACTTTAGAAAGCTATAGACTGGAAAAGATTAAAAAGGAAAACACAGAATTTAAGTAGGTGAAATCTTGAGAAAATGATATGGAAATCACTTCACTGTTGGATTTTTAAAATATCAAAGGGGTAGATTTTCTACTGTATGTTACCCATTAGAGTAAAAATACATGAAAACATGAAAAACCTAGGGAACAATTCTGAGGTAGTATGTCAGGTAGGACTGGTGGAAGAAAAGTGAAGCAGTCCAACATCTGCGAGGTGTTTGCCATCTCTCTGACCCTGTGTATCACACCTGCTACCTCTCCTCACCCCTGAAACAATATGAGTCCAGTGTTTCTGTCACCATTTTCTATTTAAGGAAAATAAGGCCCAAGGGGAGGTCTTGGATTCTAAAACCCTAGATTACACTTGTGTCTGGCTCATCCATTTAAAACTGTAGCTTGGGAGTTAGGTGAGGGTATGTTTAGTTTTCTTCTTACATTATAAGAAACAATTGATAAATATTTTAAAGAAAGTCAGACAGTTTTGAAACGAGAAGCAATTTAGTTGTGCATAGTTTTCTGTTAGATTTAAAATCTAACACTTTAGGTAGTTAATAAAAATGTGTTTCTCTTTTCCTAAGTGTCAAGAACTGTAAAGTGTCTTAGATTTATGCTACTTAGCAGCAAATAAACTCACTTATTATTATTTGATAAATGCTAGGAGAAAGCAAGGTTCCCTGTGGCAGAGACCAAGGCCTTCACCGCTCATGCCAGAGCAGTAGCCATGCCTACGTGTTTACACTCATTCTGTGCGCCTTTTGTGGGTGACAGAGCCACTGGGGGTATCTGCACATGCCATGAGCTGTGTTATAACACTGCAGGTGGGGGGTTCACTGAATTTATAGCAAAAGGAAGCAAGCCTATTCTTTGGGGTAAATGTTACCTTATTCCTCAAGCTTGCCTACTGCAAAAGCATTTCTGAGAATGGGCCCAGGTAGAGGTGTGGCTGGGAGGTTGAATTTTTGGAGTATCCAGAAAGAATATATAGGGAGATGAGGGTCCCCAGTCTTTGCCTTAACAAAGCCGAGATCTTGACGCCTGCTTATTTTCTCCAACTGAAATTTCATGCTTCCTCCCTCCACGGGGACCATCTGTCCAGCTCCTTTTCCTTCTAGTTGCAGACACCTCTCACTTTATTCCCAACTTTCCTATAAATGCTTTCCGTTTGTCTGTCTCTCAGCGTGGTGTGATAGCCCTGCAATGCACTGGCACGGTTAAGCCGCACTGCACTGCCCAGATGCTCCCGTTCACATATTCCCAGAGTGAGCTACAAGCATGCTCTTCCTTGGAAGCTGGGGGACAGAAGAAGGGAGTAACTGTTTCCCTGTGTTCTCCATGTAATGTCATCAAACACTAATCTAAAGGCTGTCACAAGGGGATTTTACAGCTGCAAAGTTTCCTATCATTTGCCTTTAAATTCATCAAGAGACAATCCTGAGAAGACCCCACTCAATGAATTGAAATCCTTTACAGGGAGCTTAGGCATTTCCTGAGCTGGAGACTAAGCAGCTGCTGCCTTACAAGGCCCTCCCTTCCTCCTGTATCCTCCATCCCCAATGCTAACTGGGGACAAGCTCCAGCTTGTGTCTGTGGGATTCCAGGCTAATGTGGTCCCTTCTTCCTGACCATCTGCCATACAATCTTGACAAAGGTGCAAGAGAGTTACTCACAATAAATCACATAACAGATTAACATTTATAGTAATGTATATGCTAAGCATACATGGCCTACTGGAGTAACTTCTCTAACTGAACCCTGATGGGCACACACTGCTGCTTCATGACATTCCTCATTTGTTGAGATAGAGACTTCTTTCCAAGTCCAGTGGCATTCTCAGTCTTCACTGTGTATGACCCTTCTATAACATCCCTTCCTTAAATCATCCTGCCCCTGGATTTAGAAATACTTTGTATGCTCTCCTCCAACCCTAATTCTCTATTTTCTAAGTTTCTTCTGGTCACCTTCCCAGCAGTATTCTTGCCATTTATAGGACATTTTCCTTCTCTCATACAAGTCCTCTTAACCCTTGTGGATATTGACAACATTCAGCACCAGTGACTCACGTACTGATCCTTTTCACCATTTTAGAGTTTCTTAGTGTAGCTCTTGCCCAGCCCAATTAACAAAGAGTACACAAAAAGGGAGACTAGTCCCAGGAATGTCTGAATGTTCTGTCCTCCTGGACCTTGAAGATATTGCCTTCACTACTACTAGCACCACAGTCATCATCACTGCCACTACCATTTACTGAGCCTTGGCATGCACTAGATATTTAAGATGCTTACAAACATGAAGTAGGTATGATTCCCACTTTTCCGACAAGAAAACTAGGAATCTTGGAAGATTATACAACTCCCCTTAAATTCTACTGCTAATAGATGCCAGAGTTGGGACTTATCCTTTGCTCTTGCTCCAGCCAACTGGCAATACTGCCTTAGTCAGAGAATACGAACAGTGAGGACAGCATCCATAAGGACCATTTAAATTAATCGGATCCGGCCAACCACAGCAAAGCTGAATGAGTAGCTGCATCTTAAAAGTTGATGGTGGCCCTCAGGTGACTGTTTAAACCACTGCAGTGGTAGATCTAGTCTCGCTCGTTTAATCACAGGTTTCCTCTGCCCCTGGTTGTTGTGCAGCTTTGCAGATTTCTTGGATGCCATCTCTGCCTTCAGAGCAAGGACAGCCAGATCTTTCTCTTGCCAAGCCTGTCTGCCTTCAGTGATGGACAAAGGACCAGCTGCCAAGCCAGGCTGTTGCTTTCTCCTGCCATTTAGCCCCTCTTGACCCTGTGACCTTGACACTACTGAGCCACTATTATACCATGTCCAGAAGACACAGTAGGCAGGGCACTTCGTGATCACTTCTGTTAATGTGAAGTCAGCATAGTATTATTGCAGAATCATGGTGCTTAAAACACCTTGCACTAGAAAGTCATAGAAAATTTTTGCAAGCAAAAAGAAAAAAACAAATGCCTTCTTCCCTCAGACAAAAATGTTGGCAATTGTTTTAGTCTTGGCTAAAGCTTGTATGTTTTTTGGCACGGTGTTTACTTTATGGGCTGATCATCAAATCCTGATGTGGCTATGAATAAAGATTATGTAGAATATGAAAAATAAATTAAAGAGATGCCTACAGAAAGCTTGCATGTTCCAAAGAATATGTGCCAGGAAGGAAAATATCTTGGCAAATGCAGTCCTTGGAAGGAAGGACAAGGTAATTACCTGCTAACTTTTGGGAGTTTTGCCCTAAGATTCTCTAAAGAAGGGAGAGAAATCCTTCATGGCAGATTTGATGTTTAACCACTTCTTTTTGTGGCTTCAATATATTCAAATATCTATTTCAATTGACTATACATATAGTAAGGTATTTTCAAAGGCTGATTTCACAGGCTCATTGTAACAATACCCCAGCCATGGGAGGAGCTACCACCTTTTTTGCTAGTTTATTGACATGAAGAGCCCCAAATTATCTAGAATTAGGTTCAGCTCCTAACTTTATTGAATGCAGACTCTATATCTTGGTGGGGTACAAGTCTTGATATCCCATGATAATATCAAACACTCATCCAGCCAGTCTTAATTTCCCATGGCTCCTAGCTCCACATGTTCCAACCTTAGGATGATGACCTGAGATACTGGATACTAGCTAATGACACAGTTTATAAGAGATTGTTTTCATGGGTCCATTCCAATGACTTATCATATCTTCTACTTCTTGGTGACAAGAGAAAATACTCACAACTAAAGCAAAAATCCCCGTGGCCTGCTTCCTTCATAACCACATAAAATGGCTTAGGTAACCATAACATTTTATGATGCATGGTGGTTATAACATTTTATGATGCATCCTTATCAAAGGACGAGGCATTTGTAGGTCCACTTGTACAAGTCTATGCTGCTAACAAGGGCATCTTTAGGTCTACATTTATTCCTGAGGATGAATCACAGCCCATGGTGCACTATTAGGGCCTCAGAGTTGGCCTCTGCTGTCTCAATGTTGGGTGGTCAGTGTGTCAACCTAGCTAAGTCAACCTGGGGGATGAAAAGTCCAAACCTTCATTTTT
This sequence comes from Octodon degus, assembly GCF_000260255.1. Lineage (NCBI taxonomy): Eukaryota > Metazoa > Chordata > Mammalia > Rodentia > Octodontidae > Octodon > Octodon degus. The sequence goes on from NW_004524607.1 coordinate 9,164,568, forward strand.
GTCTCTTTGTCCACTCTGAATATGTTGCCAGTGCATCCAAGGAAAGAGGCTGGTAGAAATTCACTGCCCCCACTTGTTTATTTACAACGTTTACAAACCAATAGCTAAGAACAAGGTGACAAAAATGGCTATTAATTTGCTCCAACAAAGACCCCATATGTGAGGCCTCAGCTGTGAGTGTCATAAGCTGATTAAGTCTGGGCCAATCCGTAGTTATTCTCTAAGACCCATCTGGCTTTTGCAGCAGCCAAATAGACTAGTGAAATGGAGATGTGGTAGAAACAATCATTCCTGCATCTCCCAACTCTCTGCTGATGGTATTTATCTTCCCAGTTCCTCTAGAGATGCCAGTTGCTTTGGGTTTATTATTTTGGGGCTCCCACTGGTTCTTCCTCTGAATAGAGTCCTGATTCAACAGGGTAGGCAAGTAATGTGAACATATTTCCAGGTGAGATCATTGGTTCTCACTATATTTTGAAGGAATAGGAAAATGAACAAAGCATAATAACTAAGATGATATCCTTTAGCCTCCCCTGGGGTATCAACATCACTTCTTTCTCTCTCTTCCCAAAGAGACTAGCCATGCACTCCTCAATATGGCCAACCTACCCAGAGAGGAGGAAGTATCCTGGATTTCCTCCACCCCAGACTTCTTACCCTATAAGTCAAAATTTCAGCAGCAAACAGTCCATACAAATGAGGTAACTGGAGAGCATACCTAAGCTGCATTGTGCAAAATGTGGGAGAAACCAGTGAGGGAGAAGGAAGCACGATGGAATCAGCAACAGTAGGAAGCACTTCCTGGAGCCCAAGTTTGAATGAACTGCTATTGGGACCCAGAAAGAGCTGTGACTATCTGTGAAGACCACAGCCATGGCCAGCCTGTGGCTTCTCAAAAGGGGATCTTGATGCCAGGAGATGCTCTCTGTTTTGTGCTGGAATGAATACCCTGACCTCAGTGTGCTACTCTGTGGAGGACCACCTGAGCAGCTCTCTGTGAAAGAAGAGCATTGTCCCCCTTTTGTCTGAGTCTGACCCTATCTCCTTGTACTGATATGTACAGAGCTGTCTAGGACTCTTCCTTCTCACTTCAATTGGCTTAAAGCAGTGCCTATTATTGTAGCCAAATCACTGGTAATAGTCTTTGAAGGTGGCATGTGTGTATCCCCATCTGCTGCTCTTTAATATGAGCTGGTTCAAGATGGGACAAAGATCCAATGCTCTACATTGTCCGTTTTCCACTGGGATTGAGATAGAGGCTGATCTGGATCAAGAAAGAGGCTATGACTTCCTGGGAATTGAAAGATTACACATCAGAGCTGAAGCACTGACCCCAAAACATTAGATACTGTCTAAATAGTGTAATTCAGATTACTCTTGCTGCATATCCTTCTGCACATGTGGCAGAGGAAAATGAAGACCTTCTAACTAGCCCAGCTCATGTCACTCATGTACTTCCTGCCACTCTTAGTCACTCATCCTCAGGCCACTCCCCTCTTCACAAATAAATAAAAGCTGGGTTCAGCTTTGAGTAAGGGCCTTTGTTCCAGGTAGTCATCTTTGTGGTTGGACTTAGGACCCCTTGGCTCTCTGTAATTATAAATAAGCTCTAGCATTTTTATTCTTGCCTTAGGTTGCACTGAAAGTCATAGACTGGAATTAACTCGATGGGATTCCAATAACTTATCCTTGGGATTACTAATACAAACTTCTTAGACTGAGATGAGGACCAGGGAGGGCTTTCTACACTACTCCCCTGCATCAGCTTGATACTGTCATCCATTGGCTCAACTCTAAGAGAAAAAATAGGCCAACCCAGAGAGCCTGTTGGTGCAGCTCCTCTAAGGCACAAAGTAGGGCACAAGCAGAGAAGATGTGGAGGGATGATGAAGATGATCCATTGTACTATGTCCACCTAGGCCCCCCACCACCAAGCACTCCAATTTACTGACATGGCCCTGGGCTGCAGCATGCCTCATCTTCCTTATCTTGAGCTGCTTCACCTCCCACCCCCATGGCACCCATCAAGATCTACCATATGTAATATACCTCTACTTACATTCTTATGTATTTGCTACCTCATGGCTAGAAAGTAAGAACTCCTGGAAAAGATATTTATCACCATCTATTTTGCTCCCAGACATGTCACAGGAAGTATTCACTTAAAATGAATGAAAATAATAGGTTGTGGATACTAGGCAAGAGGTAGGAAATAGTGTGAACCTAATTGCTGATAGACTACTGATAAATTTTTAATCCTCTTGGTCCCTTAGAGGTTGCAGGAGAGCAAGCAGGGGTATAGAAAGAAGATAGAATGACACATCAGGAGAGAGTCAATCTATAGTAGAAGAAGAAAGAGAGATTCAGAGAAGATTCTGGATGCTGTTTCTATTTAGCCTTATTGAAGTTTAAAATATTGTTTATTTGACTTATAGATTCTTGAAAGAAAACTGGCCAACCCTTGAAATGAGCCCCACCATTGACTTTATTGACACTGAGCTCCATCTCCCCATCTCCAGCTGGCCCTTTTGTCCCTCATCCCTTGCTTCATCTCCTTCTCTTAGGCTCAGCTAACAGCTTTGTAGCTGGGGTGAGAAGGGGAGCAAATGTATGTGAGATTAATGAGAAGGAACCTTCACTCCTTTGGCTTCCCAGATCTCCTCTCAAGAACCTGAATGTATTTATGCCATTAAGAAACAAAACAATACTTCTTTGTTTGAACTTTAAAAAAAAGAAAATCACAAGTGGGGTTAGCATTTCTGTATTTGTTGCTACAGTCCAGAGGAGCAAGGTGGGCCCCCAGCTGCTCCTACCTGCCTGGCTGGTCTGTCCTACTCATTTGATACGAAGGTTATGGACTAAATTGTGACCCTCCTGAAATCACATGTTCTGATGCTAACTTTCAATAACATTGTATGTGAACTTAGGAGCTTTGGATGGGGACATAAGGGTAGGGCTCCAACCCAGTATGACTGCTGTCATTGCTTTCATATTTGTTATATAAGTACTGTGCACTAACTGATTGGTCCACTGGAGCTTCATGCTTTCATATTTGTATGTCAACCTTATACCTCCATTGAAAATGACATTGCACAATGCAGCTATAAATGAGAAAATTCAAAATAATAACTGAAAATTTTTATTTTTCTTTACATATAACAGTATTTTTAAAACAGATTTTAAAAACACTGCTATAAGACAAAAGAGAAACCACTGAAGCAAAGAATAAGGTCCCTATTTTATTTCTTTGAATAGCACTTTACCCCTCCTTTGTTTTTTTAGGGGCCTTACATTTTCCTTTTGCCAATCGGGTACCCAGTCCTGCCCATGAGTGCATGTAGCATTGCTTCATGTGGCTGTGGAACGTTTTGGTCCTAAATTGATGAGGCAGTGACGAAGGTTGAGAAGAATGTCTTTAAGGGGGATTCAGGGAGTGGTCAGAAAGAAAGACAGTGGCATTAGCTCAAGCCCCTTGGCAATGTGCTTTGTGCCACCCGCAGGGGACATAGGAACAGGATAACCAAGAGATGCTTGGTGTAAAGAGCTGGGTTCCTGCCTGTAAAGTACTTGGACAAAAGCAATTTAGAGCAGAGTGCTGATGTTAGAGAAAGGCCCCTCTTTTTTCGTCTGATCACTGATAATCTTCTGTCTGTTACTGAGTTCAATACTGCAATATATTTGTGCAGAAAGGCTGAACAGTTGCTCTCCAGAAACCCAGGGAACAGTGTAATAGAACAATTGATCTGTCAAGCCTGGGCAGACAGAAACAATTTCCTTGGCTGGACTTAGTTAATGCAGATGGTTGATGCCTTTACCTTTTAATACCCCTCACGCTAGTCATGGGCTACATTCCTAGGAGGATGTCACTGCTTCCCTGGAAGGTTCTGGGCTCTTTCTTTATTGGTTTTGAAAGAGGAGATGAAGCAGCACAGTAAGAGCCCAGAAAGGCATTAGGAGGAGATAATCGTGTGAGGGAGAGCCATGGAGTGCTGACATGCCGGCAAAAGCCATGCTGAGGTGGAAGTCCTGCTTCCATGTCCTGTGCGCAGTCACATGCCACCTATGTTGTGCAGGTGAAGTTCCTGGCACAACAAAGACAAAGAAAGTGGCCATCAAATTCTGGAAATTCTTTGGCTGGGGAGGGCTGTCTCAGTTACTCTTCTCTTCTCTCATTGCTGGGACAAATACCCGACACCCAAAATGAAGAAAGGAAAAGTTTATTTAGCTCACAGTTTGTGGAAAGACAGAGCAGCACATGGCAGAGAGCAACATTTCATGGCGGAGGCAAACAGCAGAGAGCAAAAGGCTTTAGTAGCGGCAACAATGGCAGCAAAGAGCAAGTCTCTCTCCCTGAAGCTGCATTCAGGCTATCTGCCCCAGGCTGGGTGTAGTTCTCACACCCATAATCCAAGCAACCCTTATACCCATAATCCTTCAAGCATTCATGCCCATAATCCCAGTGGATCATGAGTTAATCACAAACTCTAGAAGTCCACCCCTTGACTGCATGAAGCTTTGGGGGGCAACTAGACACAAACCACAGCATGGGGGTTGGGACAGAGTCTTGTTTTGTAGTGGAGGCTAACCTTGAACTCACTATGCAACCCAAACTGACCTTGACTCCTCCAGCCTCAGCCTCCTGAGTGCTGAGATTATAGGCATGTGCCACCAAACCCCACTCCAAATTCAAATTCTTGAAGCCTAGAGAGTCAGCTCCTATCTCTGATAGACTCCAATGGGGAGCAGTCAGGTAGTATGTGATGATGCGAGCCCTGTATGAAATGGGGTTGAAATGTATGACAAAAGTTTGGGTAATAAAAGAATTCATTGCAGTAAAAGACACTTTGCCATGAGTCCCCTCCAGAGTACTCTGCTTACTTTGAATACACTCATCCCATTGCTCTTGCCACTTTCTGGAGCAGTTCTGGAAGTGCTTTTTTGTGAGTGTCTTTACTTTGCTAACATGGCTACCTCGATGGCCTGAATTGATTCAAATTGTTTTTGGTAATTTCTGTCCAATGAAAGAATTACAATGTCTCCTTAGCCACTTTTTTCACTGAATGTGATCCCATGTGACTTCTGGCTCTTGCTCAAAGTCAAAGCGACCGTGGAAGGTCGATGCTTTGAATCAATTTGGGACACAAAACTGAGGCAGCACAACCAAAGACCAGAAAAAAGTTTTCCAGAAATTCTCCTAAAGGTGGCAAGAACAATGCAATAAGTGTCCCTCTGGTGAGAAGAAGGATAATGAGGGAGATTGAGGGCAATGCATCTTTTATTGCAATAATTTTAAAAATTCAAACATTAGCCTTGCACATAAGCCAGGAATGTGGTCCTATGTTTTCACTATCTGTGCAATTCATTTCCATGAATGCCACTCAGTGGGTTTGTTTCCACTCCCTAGTGTCACCACAGCTAGAAAGAATGTGTTGTGCCATGACCTTGGGCAGCTGTGACCTTGGACAGTGGTGACATCACTTGGTGAGAGGATTTTTCAGCTTCCCTCTAGGTCCACAGGACCACCACCCTCTAAGTGACCTGTTACTCACTAAAAAGGCATTTTGCAGGCAGTGGCCATGCTTGTTTCACTCCACACATCAGATGTTCCACACACTGCTGGTCCCAGAGGGCAGGGGGGCTGAGCCTGCACTGTACACACTTGGTCTGCAGCCAGCCCTTGCTTCCAACATTCTGACAGCTCCCTGAGCTTGTTGCTCCCTGCCAACACCACAGCAATCTGCCCATTGTGCCTGTTTCTGATGCTGTCCTTTCTACCAAAGCACCTTCCCTACTTCTTCATTGGCTGGCATTTGTGAAATCAACTTCCTCTTCTCCTGCCTGCATAGAAAAGACTCCATCTCCCAACTTCCTATGCTTTTGATAAGCACAAGTACTGAGGAACACTTCCAGCCCTGACCTATTAGAACCTCCCATGGGAGCTCCTCCAGGCTCTTCCTCTGTAGACTGGAACAGGATGGAACAACCAGCAGATCCACAGAGGAGAGGAGACGGGTCATGGGAAGAAGGCATGGAGTGAGCAGGACCACCCAGCAGGACACTGCCCAAGCAACAAATGAGCTTTTAATCTGTCCGTCTGTCTGTCTATCTAGACTAATTTTTTGGCGGAACCGGGGATTGAATTGCTAAATTGATTGATTGCTAAATTGTCCAGATTATACCTGATCTTCACTATGCCTGCCTCAGCATGCTAGGAGGGCTGGCATGTGTCATCAACCTGACTTGTAAATAAATAAATAAACAGAGCAGGAGCATTTTGGGACCGGGGAGATGGCTCAGTAGAGTAAGTGCTTACCTAGCAAGCACAAAGGCCTGAGTTCAATCCCCGGTTCCGCCAAAAAATTAAAAAAATAAATAAAGAGCTGGTGTCCATGGGAGTGTGGTCTTTGGGCTGTCCATGCCCTTCTTTAGGTCCCCTTTGGGTCTGGCTACACTCCTGCATTGTGCTGGCTCCATTCAGTGCTGAGGATACTTTGCAACACCCTGTGGGGTTGGGGGGTAGAGAGCAGACACCCGTACTGCCTGCTCTGGCCTGCTCACATGGGCTCTGCACCACCTTCACTTATGGGACTGGCCTCCCACATCACCGCCTTCCACCTCACACCGGGCTCCGAGCTTGAGCCTGCAGGACTGCAAGGCCACGGACTGTGAATCCAGCCCTGCGGAAGGACATTTCTCCTCACCTCTGGTCACCTGCCAGCAGACCATTTGAGGTCCAAGGGAGAAATGGGAACCTTCCAAAAGGGTGTGATGAGAACTACCATGAAGGAATGCCCCCATCTCCAGGCTCTTCTGTGGGTGCTGGTGGTGAGGGGGCTTTTCCTTTGGGGAACACACACCATGCTGAGTCATGCTCAGGCCTGTATTGGCAGACAGGGTCCAGCCTGCAGATTGGGGGCTGAGATCCTCTCGCAACAAACAATTTCAAGTTAAATATGTGGTCCCTTCTCATTAATATGCTTGACCCACTGTCACCGGGATGGGCTCTTCCTTGGCCTCTCATGCTTAGTTCTCTCCCTCCTCATCTCTACTGGGAGTCAGCCTGTTCCCAACTCTATAGCTTTTTGGGTGACCTTGGGGTGGCCTTTGAAAGTACAAAATGTTTCCTGCTTTATTGCAGAGCAGTTTCTCCTAGAATCATCTCCAATTGATCATTTGGTCCTATGGCCCATCCAGGTATTCTGCTTAACAGAACCAACATACAAACAAAAGTCGGTTCCCTTCATTAAAGAATTTCAGTGCTAATATTTACACGATATTTTCTCCTAAATCATATATTTCCCAGATGTGGTTTTAGAACCCTCAAAAAAAAAAAAAACTATCCCATTCTTTGACCTCCTTTAAAATCATGTACAGGGCCAGTGACATAACTCAGCAGACTAAACACCTGTTAGGAAAATGCAGGGACCAGGTTCAATCCCCAGCTCACCTGCTATGCCGCCCCACCCTCCGGCACACTGTGCTACCAAGACAGGGTGTGGTGGCACACTCCTGTAATCCCAGCCCTGGGAAGGCTGAAAACAGGAGGATCACTACAAGTCTGAGCTGTGTAGCGAGACCCTGTACCAAATACATTAAAAATAAAATAAAATAAAATCATGTACAGACCATAAACATTAGAATACAAATTCAGATCCATATTTTTGAAGGTAAAAACAGCTCTAGGTGAGTTAAAGCAGTGGCAACATTTTGTTCAGGAACTACTGATTGCAGAGGGAAGAGCTGAACTCCAGGCAGATTTGAGAACAGGGAGTTTTAAAGGGCTGTGGGGAGGGGCAAAATGTCCCTGTAGGGGAGGGAGGTGAAGAGACACAGTGGGTTGCTCTGTGGAGATGCTTAAGCCAGTGGGGTCTCGGAGCTGGCAGTCCTGGTGGCTGGGATCCCATCCTCCTCAGGGCCCATGAGACGGAGGTCACACACTGTCTGTCAGAAGACAGGCTTTAGAGCCCTCGAGGAAGCGCCTTCAGAATTGTAGGAGAAACAAATTCACAAGCATATGCTCTCTAATTTTTCTTTTTTAATTTTTAATAATTTTTATCATCTATATTTGACAAACACCATATGATGTTGTGAGACATACAATACATACAGTAAAATGGTGTAAAGGACCAGTTAGTTAATTAGCTTATGAATGGGCAGCTAGCTAGCGAACAGGCCTGAGATAGAACTTGGGTGATCAGCCACACTGATAAAAATGAAAATAAGAGGAGGCTGTGTGCTGGGACTTTGGCCGCAAAATGAATTTCCTCAGGCAACAAGGGATGCAGCCCTGCCCTACTAAGAGAAGCCCCTCCCTATGTCGTCCCCATCCCCGCCCCACAAGGAACATAAAAAGCAGAATAACTGTTTTTTCTTTAAAATCCAGGGTTCCTTTGAATCCTGGATTTTAAATCCAGGGTTCAACATTGAACCCTGTTGTTGAGTAACTAGTTTAGAGAGCTTGAGTTCAACCTGTTCCTTTCAAACCCACAAGGCTGACTGTTTCAAGTGGCCACTTTTTTAATACATTTAAAATGTTTTTTTCATTTATCTCAGACTTTTATGCTCTTTTTTTTTCCTTTTACTATTTTTCTTTTTTTCTTTTTTTTTTTTTTTTTGGTAGGACAGTTTCAATAATTAACACATTG
>NW_004524607.1:9174050-9179810 GCF_000260255.1 Octodon degus
TGAAAAAGATGTGGTATTTTTACACAATGGAGTATTACTCAGCTATAAGTGGCCACTTTTTGAACTTCCTCTTTTTTTCTTCTGACTTCCTGCTTTTGGGCTGATGTCTTTCTTCAGTTTTGCTAAACAAGAAACTTGGGTTTACACAGTTTGTATGGAGATAGTTGTTTTCATAGTTACTACAAGGAAGAAGATTAACTTATCAGTCATCTTATATACGTAATTACCCACATTCCCTCCTGCGGCAAGAGCAGCTATGATCTCCCCACTTAGCAGAGCTGACTGGAATACACTTCATTACCCTTAGTCCTTATGCCGTATGTACAGGATGACCAAGTCTAAGCCATTTTCAGTAAGTGCTGTCAAAGTGGGATTTGGACCTACCATCGGCTATTGGCTAGAACAAATTACATTTTCTTGGCAGCTTTGCACTTCCTCTGGCAGGTGGCTGGGGTCATCTTGGGGACATGGATTTTAGAAACCATGCTAGGGACTGGTGGTCATCTGGTACACAGGTTTGAAAGTCTTCTAGTTTAGAGATCTGGTCTGAGTCATTCATTGTATGCTAACTTTTGCACTTTTCACACACACATACACATGCACCTCATATACCCATGTGCATATATGCTACAAAATTTTTTTCGCTGAATTTCCAAAGACCTTCATACAGCTGGTAGGAGGCTTGTTTAAATGTGTTACTGACATGTTATTATAAAATAAAGAGATCAGAATCCATAGGCAATAAACATGAAATAAGCACAAACCTCAGCAGAGCCTTCAGCAGGGCTCGGTGCCTGTGGGTGGGAAGAAGTCGAGGGTGTGTTCTGGGAGGATAGGTGGGATTCCATGTGTGAAGAGAGTGTTAGGGTTCTGAAATTCATCACACCCACCTAAGCCTGCTCAAAGGCCGCAGCAATGAGTTTCTCTTCAAACTCCTCCATGTGTGCCTCTCCTTGGAGTCTTGCTTCACTAGAATACTTTTCTCCAGGAAAACATTCTTTCCTTGTTAGAATAATTATCTTGGAGTGGAATGCAACATCAAAATTGATTTCTCTTAGGGTGGAGTGTGAGCCTCTGAATAGTTTCCCAGCTGTTTCTCATACAAAGCTTTGATCAGGAGCTGCCCAGAGTGTCTGTCCTGAGAGCAGGTATCAGCCACAGGGGAGACCCATGGTGGACAGGTCCTCAGGGAGGGGACTCAGCCCACTACGGAGTCAAGGAAGATGTCAACCCAAACACTTTCTTACTAGTATGAAAAAGAAAAAGCCAGGGAGGGAACAGGCACAATCGGCTGCCTCAGTCTCCCCATCAAATTTCAAAGAGGCAAGCACTTCAGTATTTCTTCGACCCAGAATTGAGAAGCCATGTGGCCTACAGATCAGATGTACCTGCTACCTGTTTTTGTGCAATGTAATCCAGAAGCTAAAAATGACTTTTTCATTTTTAAGTCGTTAAGGAAAAATTAGATCCTTTTTAGATACAGGAAAATGAGGGCCAGCCAGATAGCTCAGCAGATTAAAGAGCCTGCATAGGCATTCGCAGCCACCAGGGTTTGACCCCCAGTGTTATGGGCTGGACCCTGCCCCCAGTGCGTGCTGAGACAGCCACAGCCTGGGTGGCCCAGGCCTGCAATTCCAGCGCTTGGGAGGCTGAAAACAGAAGAATCACTATGAGTCTGATCTGTGTAGTGAGGCATTGTAGACCTTGTACTAAATACAAAATAAATAAATAAATAAATAAATACAGGAAAATGAAATAGAATTTAATTCCCATTTCCACAAATAAAGTTAGAAACTGGAATTGGATGCAGCCTGCTCATTCTGTATGAATTCTCCTCGGACATTTGCACACTACAGTGGCACAGTGGGACCATTCACAACAGAGAACAGTGCCAAAAAGCCCAAGATATGTACTACCGCTCCGCTTTTGCTTTCTTGGTTGTCCTGTCACGGGGAGGGAGGTCCCCACACACACTAACCCCAGCCCTCAGCTCCTTTCTCTCTGCTTCAGTAATGCGTCCTCCGCACCTGCATTCCCCACGCTGCGCTCCCTACCACAGGAACAAGTTTGTAATAATAGAAAAGGCTCTCTAATCAAATAAGTTCAATTCTGATTTTTGTTTTTGAAAAAGGAATGCAATAATTGTGTTGCTGCAAATATTTCCCACCTTTTCATTATGCATTGTGATGATCCACATGGGGGATATAAATTTTAACATCTCCCAAACTGATTTAATCACTCAACGTTTCTTAAAGGAATATTTATTATTGTCTCATAATCTTCCATATGACAGTTTTGTCAGTGCTACTCTATACCTCTGTCAGACATCAAAAATTGTCTTCTAATTTGCAACAAACAAATTCTCCTTTCTAGTGAAATCCCTTTCTGTGTAGCTCAGAAGTTAAAAAAAAAAAAATGGCTTTTCTATTTTTAAGTGGTCATGAAAAAATTTAAAAGAAAAATTAGATTTTTTTTTAAATACAGGAAAATCAAATAAAATTTAATTCCTGTTTCCACAAATAAAGTTGGAAATTGGAACTGGATGCGGCCTGCCCCTTAGTGAAATGTAGGCATAGGGATTTACTGTGGAAATTGCTTATGCCACCTTCTTTAGAGACACCCCCTTATCCCTAATCTCATTCCCCTACCTCCTCTCCCCCTCAAAGATACGAGAAGGCAGGAATGTGCAAGCCAGCAGTGGGTCATGAAATCGATTTAGAGGGTCAGTGGCCAACCTTCAAATAATTAAAATAGAATAGGACATAAAATATCAGAGCGCATCTCTGTTGTACTCAGTGACATTTTTGTCTGAGCTGTGGGTATGGGCATAAAATGTATTTCTTACTTTGAGTCACGGTCAAAAATATTTGAAAGTCAATATGCCAAGGTGTCAATAAAATAAAAAGGCAGGAAAAAAAAGCCTTGTGGAGAACGTTTGATTTGCAAAAGTGTTACGGGCTTCCCACACTCATTCTGGCGTGTTGCACTCCGGTGTACCCATTTTACTAGGGACCGAAGCGCTATGTCTTAACTTCTGTGTCATACACCCACACGGCCTGAGCAACTCCCTGCCCCCAGAAGCTGCACAGATATTTAATGAAGGCAGTGAAATGGAATTAAAAATTAAGAGCCTAAGTTCTCCAGCTTTAGTTCTATGTCCTGTGTCCCAGCTCTGCTCAGAAATCTGCATATGCCCCCAGGAACAACTATTTGCTCTTGCTCAACAGAAAATGCATGCATATGGCACCAACTTCTTCCCAAGTGATGGCCTTTTCGTGCTGCCAGCCCCAGTTCTGCACCTTCTCTGTCCGCAGAAGCAGCCCTCCCCACGCATTGTTCCCTGTGCACCACAATGTCCTTTCAGACTGGACTCCTGCTGAAATCTCTCCACCCAGTGAAAGTGTGCATTCTGCAGACCTTCCCTCTCCAGAGTCTTTCTGATTTCCTCACCGTGTGACATGCATTCTTTCTCATGGCCCCGCAGGATTTCATGTGTGCATCTATATTGCAATGCGTGCTGACCACAGTGTAAGTTCTTATGGCCTGCCCATTGTCTCCTGCAGGACAAAGGTGACGGTTTACTCAATCGTGAATTACAGAATGGCACAGAGAAGGTACATGGCAAGGCTTTAAGTGCAGGTGGAAAGAGTATAAAATATCAGAGGGGTGCAGAAGTTGATTTATGTGGTTCCACATCAGGTCCTTTTCTTTCCCCTGACTCACCTCCAGCATGCAGGACATACTTGCGTAGGGTCCTGAAGTCTTTTTAAACCAGTCTGTGTACCCAACAGCAGAGATGGGGTGCAGCAAGCATTCCAGGCATCTCAGGTAGGGGACTGGTCCAGCAGCGGCTTCTCCTGAATGGGCCAACCTTACCAAGATTGATGGCCAGACTATGCTACATGCAAGGGAACAATTTTAATTTCTAGTAGAGCTCTAGTGTGGCTACAAGTCCAACACATCCAGTATGGATGATTGATGCCTTATGGGATTGGCCCAAGTGAGGGTTTTATAATAGTTGTATTAGGAACCATAAATTAAATGGTGCTTTTGATTCTGAATCTCCTACATGGGGTTCTTTTTAGATTCTTCTCTTCTCCCACCTCTCCACCCACTGCAGACATCTGTCACTTCCTTGTTTCCCTCAGAGTCAGAGTCCACAGTTCCTAGCAAAGTTGCCCGCAGCTTCCCACACTGGCTGCGAGGCAGCACAGTCTCGTTCCCCACACCCAGAGCAGTCCCTCCCTGGAATCTGTGGATTCACCTAGGGCCAAAAGCATCCACATGAGCGGCTTTGTCAGCTACTGACAAGTGAAACAGGGTGACAACAATGTTGGACTCTACCAGAAAACCCACACTACCTTATTCAGGGAAGTTATACAACCCTCAGAGAGGAGAAAAAGGAGCAACGGGATCCCCAGGTGAGTCCTGGCTCTCTGCCAGATATAGAAGACACTGTCACCATGACCTGAATCCTTTCGCGGGTTGCTAAGAACCTGAAATGAGACTATTAAAGCCACTTATGGAACCAGAACAGTGGACAAAGAAAATAACACCATCATACTTGATGCAGCCTGTCTATGAATTCATTTAGTTTTACTGGGTAACACACTCTTGTGCTAGGATCCATCCACAGCTCTGGGGCTTTGGTGGCCAACAACTCCATGCATACAGTCCACATCTCTGCCTTGGCCAGGACTTGGGGAGTCCTCTGTGCCAAACTTTCCCCTCATACAGTCCCTACCCAGCCATAAACCCCTGAAGACTTTGCCTCCTGTGTACTTTAGAATCCCTCCTTCTTCAGTAGAACTTTACCTTAGAGCTAGGCATTACTAGCCAGTCGTGCAGTGACGTGGTCTGACACTCCAGCTCATCCCCCTCAGGCTGTCCGATCCACCCCTATGCTCTGGGTTCTGGAAATGATAATCGGGGACATGATTGAGAATGAAGATGAAATTCCAACAGTTCATATATAAAGAGAAATTACAGATCAAGAAGAAATGTGAGGGCCAGCAAGACAGCTCAGGGGACTAAGCACCTACTTAGGCAAATGCGGGGGCCAGGGTTTGATACCTGGCACCACATGCCCTGCTGGCCCCGGCCCTGAGTGTGCTGAGTGACCAAGTCCAAGCATGGTGGCATGTGCCTCTAATCCCAGCACTGGGTGGGCTGGAAACGGGAGGATCGCTACCAGTTCAAGCTGCATAGTGAGACCTTGCACAAAATGCCAAAAAAAAAAAAAAAAAGAAAAGAAAAGAAAACAAGCAAAAAAAACCCCAAAAACCTAAAAAATATTTTTAAAAAGAAGAAATGTAAATGTTCAAAAAGGATAGAAAATATAATAAACAGGCATTCCATATAAATACAAATACAAAATATACACACAGGGCAAATAAATATAAGGAAAAAGACCTAACTACAGTAGTAACAAAACTTCCTGCCTATATTATTGAAGTGAAGGGGAAATTAAAAGCTCTCCTGTGATCCATGAAATACAATTTGACTAAGGATTTCTCATCAGAAGCTTCAACACATGAAAGAAAGTCTCTTGCCATATGCATAACACTCACTAAGCAATCCCACTGATAGGAACTTATCCTGAGGAAACAAAAAGTGGATTGAGAAAACTTTTCTCATTTAGGAGATGTACAACCCAGGATGATTTCATGGGAAATTAGTGGAAATAACTCAAAGATCCAACAATATGGTATTTTAAAAATAAATTCTAAACAATAAATTATTTGCAGTTATTTATATTCT
>NW_004524607.1:9180016-9183240 GCF_000260255.1 Octodon degus
CTCACCTTATAGAACTACAACTAAAAATTCTTATTTTTCTATGGCGCTATATAGAATTATGAAAAATATTTCAAATTTCTACTGTAGGGTTTTAAAAACTCAAATCAGATGCACACTTACAGCCAAGATCGACTTTTCACATTGGCAGATTTATTACAGTTTAAGCAGTAATGTAGTATCCTGTATTCTGCAGGGCACACACAAGCAAAATCTAGTTACCAATTTTTATATACAGATACTTAAAAAGAATCACTTTGCATAGTTTTAGGTGTGATCATCAATTACAAATGAGAGAAATTTTGAAAAAGAAAAATGTCAATAATCCTACTATCTCTATAAAGATAATTTTTCAGAGAAGCAAAATATTCAGATTCTGAACATTTATATATCCTTAAAGGTGATGTGTGTTTAAATAAGCCATAGTTATAATTCAAAATATTTCAAAAATTCTATGCATAGCATCTTTGTCAGTTTCCTCAAATATTTATGGACAGACCACCTGAATGTGCCTGATATCGGAAGCTTTTAAGCTATTTAAAAAGTAAGTATGAAAGCATAATTGTTCACATGAGACAAATGACACTAGTAAATTTTAAGAGAAATTAGTTTGAACAAATTTAGTGCAGTATTTTTGTTTTTACAAAGTTTATAAACTTCATTATAAAATGTCAAAAATAATATGTGAACCCAACTGCAAATATTAGTTATATCTAGAATAGACTTACTGTTGAGGAAATTTGGGGAAATGTACAATAAAATTACTTCCCTTGTGATAAAAAATAATTTTAAAATAACTCAAAAGCTTGCCAAACTTAAGTTTTTTAGCATTGAGGGCAAAGATTTCAGCAACTTAATTTTAAAAAATAAAGTCAGCAATTCACTTCAATATAGAGAACTTTTATTCATCTTCTAAAAGGCGTACAGAGAGATATGCTTGAGAGAACTATATTAAAATGGTAATTCACACAGTTGCTTAAGTAAACATTGTAAAAATCCAATTTATGAAAATTTGCTTTGATTTATGAATTTTGACTATCATGTTAAAGCTATTTTGGTGCTGATTAAGTTAGGTAATATAAAGAAAAAATGTATTTAAAAATAAAGTGACACAGTAACATGAGTACATACATCTGTCAAAACTCATCAGATTCCACATTTGAGATCTGCACATTTTGCTGTGCACAATCATATCTCAACACTGTGAAGGCAGAAAAAGCATAAATAAAAATGACAGAAAGTATCCTGTTTTTATGTCTTAAAATTTAGTGTATCTCTAAGCCTATTATATTGAATTATTATAAACCAAATGCAGGAAGACTTCCATTTCCATGATGGAGTAGTTGGCATCGGACAAATCTCCCACTGGAAATAACTACAAAATCCAGATAGAATAAACCCCAGTGATCATTTGAAGCCATCATGAAATGTCAGGGAAGCTAAATTTCTTTGAGAAAGTGGAGTTTCCAAAGACCAAGTGAAGATCCCACGGAGGAGGGAAACTCCTTGGGTTGACTTCGGATCACAGATGCTTTTCATTTTATGCCTCATGTTGGGCTTCTGTGGGAATAACAATGAAGAACAAAGAAGAAGGCAGCTGTCAAGGGAATAAACATTCAGCAGAAAGTTTAATGTGGTGGAGCGGAAGAGAAGAAAAGGAATGATCTGAGGACATGCGCCATGGAAGGGACGCAGAAAGGTTTCCAGACCTCTGATTGAAATTTCTGAAGGGCCCAAACCAAGTGATGATAATCTAGACTCAACTGGACCCAGAAGAGCTGCCTGTATTCTACCCACCTACCAGAAGAAATCAGTCTTCACTAGAAGAAAATGCCATCATCCAGAACTTCCATTCTCTTTTTATACCTTTCTTGTATTCCAGAAAAATATTAGTTAGCATGACAAGAAATTTTAAAAAGTGAAAACTAAGAAACTAAAATAGAAAGAAAATAGGAAGCCAGCAAAGGATGGCACACACAAGTTATCAAATACAAACTTTAACATAAGTGCAGCTAATTAATACAAAAAGCACTAATGAAAGATGGACAATTTTACTAAGTGAGAATGAAAGAGAAAAAATGTCAAATACAAATCTACAACTGGAAAAGATAGCAAATTCTTTAGGAATTTGTTAAGTGAGCTTAATAGCATAGTAGACTTTGTTGAAGAGATTGTTATCAGAAGGGCATTCAATGTAAAATGTCTAAATTAAATGGCAAACAACTTAATAAGAGCAATAAAAATATTCTGTATTTATACGCTTCTTCAAAGACACCTATTTTAGATATTAAGGTATAAAATGCTTGAAAATAACGGGATTTTTGCCACAACGAAATCCAACAAAAGAAAGACAGTGTAATGATACCAATAACAGACAAAGTATTGTTAAAATATGTAATAAAGATAGAAAGGTCAATGAGAAAGAAAAAAACCCTAAAATTTAAAGCATTTAGTAATATGAACTTAAAGGCATATAAAATAAAGAAAATTGAACTAAGAAAAGAAATAGATAAGCTTATATTACTATTTAAAGCCTTGAACATAAATTTCTCAGTTAGCCAAAAATTAGTAGCTATGCACAAAATTTGAAATGGACAAACAGGAAACATATTCTAATTGACTTGTATAAAATAGTACACCAAATAATTGAAAAAAAATGCATGGCTTTCATTATAGATGAAATGTCAGTTAAAGCACACCATATGAATAGATGAAAAAAAAAAACAAGAATTGCAATTATTCTGTTTCCTAATCATAATAGAATCAACATAGAAATCAATAATAACAGTACAACCAAAATTATCACATGTATAGAAATTAATCAATATGCAACTAAAATAATCTGTGAAGTAAATAAAAATGGAAATTAGAATATATTTTAAATGACTGAGTGAAAATGCAACATTAAAATTTATAGGATGTTGCAAAAGTTGTAACCAAAGGAAAATCTGTAGGCATGAAAGGTAAGTTAGATAAAATAGGAGGGCCAGTCAAAAGCTCAGTGGATTAAAGCACCTGCAAGCAGGCTCAGGGACCTACCATCCCAGCCCCGCCCCAGGGTGGGCTGGGATGGCAATTGAGACTGGGTGTGGTGGCGTGCACCTATAATCCTAGCTCTTGGGAGGCTGTAAACAGGTGGATCAGTTCAAGTCTTATCTAGTAGTGAGACCCTGATCACCCTGTAGACCCTTTCCTAAAATGTGAAAATAATAATAATAATAAAATTT
>NW_004524607.1:9183485-9186259 GCF_000260255.1 Octodon degus
GAAACAATAAACACAAGTGCTGAGAAAACCAAGTAATCCTGGAAAATGCTAGACTTACATAAAGAAACAGAAAGAACTGAACAGATTGAATTGAAAGATGTTTTAGCAATTAACCAGCTGTAAGGATCACATAGAATAGTCAAGTAGAAGAAAGATTCAACAGTATTTTACACAATGATGAAGTAGCTCAATGTTTTGTAGAGGAAAATTGATTGACAAAACTGAATTTTTTTTTTCTTTTCTTTTCCTTCTTTTCTTTCAGTGCCAGGGACTGAACTCAGGACCTCGTACTTGACAGACAAGCACCTATTCTACCGAGCTATCTCCTAGCCATTTTTTTCCTGTATTTTAGGGAAGGGTCTATAGGGTGTTCGGGGTCTCTCTACTAGATCAGACTCATAGTGATTCTCTTGTTTACAGCCTCTTAAGAGCTAGGGTTACAGGCGTGTGCCAACACGCCCAGTCTCAATTGCCATCTCAACAAGTCCTGGGAGCGGGGCCAGCACGGCAGGCCCAGGTATCGAACCCCTGGCCCCTGCGCCTGTGCCTGCTTGCAGGCACTTTAATCCTCTGAGCTATTTGGTGTGTCCCGAAACTGAATTCTTGAGGAAGAAGCTGTGTGGCCTTATTAACTATATTAATAAAACATACAAAAGCTTTAAGTAATGCTAGTCAGTAAGATCACTGTGCCAAAGCAACAGAAGAGTGGCTTGGGGAAGTGAAAGTCTCACAACTTAAAATCTATTAAAATGTCCTGTGACCTTATGTTTTTTCACAATAGGAGACCAAAGAAATGTAATTTTGTCTATGCAAGTAGATCTTACAGAGGCGCTAACCAAGGACCAAACAGTTGCTAATGTATAAACTGCAACTTAGAAATAATCTTTGAACCCATTCTGGGTTTCATAAAATTACTGAAACTCAACAAAGTTATAAAAAGAGCACAAGGCAAAACAATCTAAACCTAGGAACATGAAAAGTTGGAACCCTGAGAAAGTGTTTAAATAAGGATAAGAAAAAAATTCGATACATGGAATTAACATTGTTATACTTGATTTTGGCATAATTATTGAGCTATTTTAGAAATGTCTCGATATTTTGTTGAAGTGTTGAAAATATTCAATAAAAATTTATAATTTTAAATAAATAAATAGTGATTTAAGGCACTAGTTTTCAGGGAAAGCTAAGATCATAAAATACTGCTGACATTAAACAAATAAAACCAGATAAACCCATGAATGGCTGAGGAAATGGAGCAAATAGAGTTGCATGCTCTTCTTCTCCCCATATATACGTGTGCAGTTACTTTAGAACACTACTTGGAAGTATACAGACTTGCTGATCCAGCACCTCTACTCCTAGATACCCAAAAGAAATGAGTAATATATGCAGCAAGGGCTACAAAGACTTTCTGTAGCAGCATTATTAATAAAAGTTAGAAAGCAGGAACACCCTATAACCTATGAACAAGAGAAAGGATAAATATTATTTAACACTTGCTACTATCCACAGCAAAGAAGTGTCATGAATGCCTCATGGGTGAATGTAACAACAGAGTACTAAGTTTAAGAACCAAGACTCACAAAGATTAATCATTGTATGATTATTTCTATGTGAAACTGAAACCAGACCAATGTAATCCATGGTAATAAAACTCAGATTAGATGCTGTCTTCAGGATGAATCACATCTAATTGGGTTACAAGGGAAACATTGCAAATGCTGACAGTGCTCTCCCTGTGGGATGCAGTTGATAAGTACCTACTTGTGTTCATTTGCTAAAAATTTAAGACTTATAACCTTGACTCATGCATATGTACATGTATTTTTTTTTAAGCCTCCAAAAGGGGGCTAGGAACACACACAAACTCAGAATGGGATCTGTGAGTTTTGCTCAGATACTAAGCTTGCAGGTCCATGCTTTGTGCCTACTTGGCTTGTCTGTGGCTGTGGGATGAAGTGATGCTCTTATGGTCCAGAGGGAAACGAACATGGGCAAGACATTGGGGGCACTGGTTTTGCCTTCTGTTTAGCCCTGCTCCCCGGCCACTGCAGTCCTTGGTCTGACTTCAAAGTCAGCCTAGACTTCATCTCAGGTATAGGTATTATGAGATTTAGGGTGCCTATCTGAAATAACAACGAATGCTATTGTTGGGAATACCAGCCTAGTTTCACTCAGGCTGGCACTTGGAGAGTATGCACAAGTGTGCACATAACCACAGTTATACACAAACACTCACACGCAGGTACTGACTGCACCGGGAAGCAGAGCTTTCTGATGACACAGAAACTACCAGGCTCTGATCCTCAAGAGGTTCTACATTCATTCCCTCAATACACCAGTTGGCAAGCAGGGGATGGCAGGAATCCAGGAACAGTATGCATTCAACTTACCTGTATCGGAAAAGGAACGTTGTGGGACTCTCCTGCTTCAAGGTTGTATATGGTTAGATTTCTGGACTTATATGTAAACATAAGAATTATATAATTCTTTATGCCTATTTTTAAAATAGATTTTAATTTTTAAATGTCTTTTCATCATATTCTGTAGGGACTTAAAGTTCAACATATTAATACTTGATGGAAAATACCTGTTCCATGTTATGCCTAAGATGTTTGATAGTCAGACAGATAGTGAGCTTAAGCTTAACAGCCTAGGTTGTATGGTACTACCAATAAGCTTCTCTTCTGGAGGGTTAAGAACCTAAGTTTGCAGACCAAAATTAGAGAAAAAGGAGGGCCTCAAGGAAAGCCAACATTTTGGCCCTAGCCTTC
>NW_004524607.1:9187674-9195847 GCF_000260255.1 Octodon degus
TTCCTTCCTTCCTTCCTTCCCTTTCTGTTCTTCTCTGAGTCTGAACCATAACACCACAGACTGAAGCAAACTTGATGGATTTGATCTGAAAAGCAAAGCAACACTCAGAGTACCAAGGGGTCACCTGAAGGACATGGCTGTTCCAAGTGACAATCTAGTGTCCCAGATATATAATCTAGGAACACACTCTTACAAGACTGAGCTATCCAGGTCTGAGAGGGCTCAACAGGGCAGTCACCAGAATGGACTTATTTTTCTCCAATTTGTGAAAAACTAACTTGATGCTGTTTAGTGTATCAGTGATGATCAATCTTCACAAAATTCTGTAGCATTCAGTTCTGCTATTGTTCCCATTTGTATTAGCTTTCCATCAGTTTCACAAATACCTAAGACACACAACTTAAAGAAGAAAATATTTGTTTGGGCTCACAGTTTCAGGTGGGTTAGTCCTGGTCAGCTGACTCCAAGGCAGAGCCATCATGGTAGAAAGGAGTGGTGGATGAAAGCTGGTTACCATGTGGAAGCAGAGAGAGAGAGAGAGAGAGAGAGAGAGAGACAGACAGACAGACAGACAGACAGACAGACAGACAGACAGAGACAGAGAGAAACAGAGAAAGACAGAGAGGCAGAGAGAGAGGCAAAGAGAGACAGAGACAGAGACAGAGACAGAGAGAGAGGAAGAAGAAGAAGAAGAAGAAGAAGAAGAAGAAGAAGAAGAAGAAGAAGAAGAAGAAGAAGAAGAAGAAGAAGAAGAAGAAGAACAGGAGGAGGAGGAGGAGGGGGGGGAACAAGAAATAAAGAACAAGAAGAAGAAGAGGAAGAAAGCAGAGGGGAGGGAAAGAGGGAGGGTGAGAAAGATAGGGGAGAAGAGAGAGAGGAAAGGAGAGAGAGATAGAGACACAGAAACAGAGACCAAAAGAGGAAGGAGACTGGGACAAGATATAATCCCCAGGGTCACACTCCCTACCCGTGCTTTTCACTTGAGCCCCATTTCCTAGATTTCCATGCCTTCCCAATAATGACATCAGTGTGTGTTAGTGCTGACATGACCCAACCACTTTCCCAAAGCTCTGCTGGTGAACACATGACCCTACTGTGGACACTCTGGATCCAAGCCCCTAGCACTACATAGATAGAGAAATCGGGGTATAGAAAGGCTTAATCCCTGGCCTCAGGTAACAAAATTAGCAAGAGATGGAGCCAGGGTGTGAGCCAGGCCTGCTTCTGTGTCCATTACTGCTAGTGAAGGAGCCAAGGAGCTGGCTGCCTTGGCCCTCACTCAGAGTCTAGAGCAGGACCTGCCTGTCAGCACCGTTTCTCCAACACAAGGGGAAAATAAGGATGTGCAAGATCTTTTGCATCCAAGCTCCTGAGCACACTGTGATGCTGTCTCCCTGCCTCCAGAATCCCCTACAGTCCATGTACAGCCCCTGAGATGCCGCAGTGAAACAGCTAAAGCCTGAATGCTCCTTGTCACTTCCAGCCAAAGCCTATCCCTTGCAATGCCCTCCTGTGTGGTCTGTTTCTTGCAGAGCCTCCGCATCAGCTCCCCAGCCTCTTGGCCTGTGTTTTCTTCCCTCCTCTAACACCTTCTTTCGGTCTCTGTGACTTTGCTCACCCTACCCCTAACCATGAAATGCTCATCTAGGGCCACTCATGCTCAGTCACCTTTGGAGAGAAGACAGCCATCACTTGCCTTAGGAGACTGCTTCCTTGTGCTTGGTTAAACTATCCTTCTGGATTTCCATCTAACCCCCTTCTCACTTTAGGGGAACACCTTAGAGCATCTCCTTAGTCTTTGCCTCTCTCTTTGCCCTTATAATATCTGAGCAGAAATAAAGGGAGATGAGTCCCTCGTGTCCAAGCCATAGCACATTTATGGTACAAAGGGTTCTGGTGATCTTTTAGTTCAGTGTTTCTCTGAGTCCACCAATTGCTAGTGTCTGCAGCTACCATCCCAAAGCCCAGGAGCACACACAAGTCTGACAGGTGACTCCTAGCTTCAGGCAAGTTTGGGGCACAGTGACCCAGTGCAGATTCTCATATGAGCTGAGAATGATTAAGATGCTCCTTACCACAAGAATTCCTGGCTTCCCTCCAGGAGTCTCAGTTTATCCACCACCCAGGTGACTGGTGTGTACACATAGAAGGTAGCACCAGAATCCAGCCCATCTCTTCCAGGCCTGCTGCCATCCATACCATGAAGTCCAGTCTGCCTCAGGGGAGAAATCTAGGGGAGAAATCTCCTACTTCTTTTCCTGCCCTCTCACTACTAGATGTTAGGTCAAATCTGCTTCCAACCTCTGTCAGTGGATACAGCCGAATGTATATATCTCTTAGCCAGTAGTCAAACTCAAGAATAGAACTTTTAAACTCACCTGTTTGTGAAGACACTCTAGCAAGAGCCTGTCCCTATCTATTTTGCAATAAAATGTAGTTTGGCCACCCTGTTTGACTATGTATGTAAGTCATTTTAGAGGTGAAAGGAATCGGTAGCATCATCCAAGGACCTCCCTTTTGCTCTTCAAAGACTCCAAGCAACTCTGGTTGCTTTATTAAGAAACAAGAAGTTTTTCCTCAGAGAGCCGAATTAAAAGAGGTCCACAGCCAACTTGGCAGTATCAAGCATGAGTTAATTATTCATAAACACCTCCACAATCTCGCAGAGGTGTGAAAGGTAGTTATAAACAAGGACATGTGCGCATCTATTTGACTCCTAATTTATATGTGCAATATAAGACTTAACTTTCCCATGGAGAGATGGTGTTGATAAAGATGAGAAGGCTAATGCAAAGAAATAAAATTTAGAACAAACACATGAGGGAAGAGATGTGCAAGTACCATGTGATTTCCTGAACATCCTGCTTCCACCATTTACTAAAAAGGGATTTCACCTCCCTAAACTCAGCCTCTTTATCTACAAAAGGGAACTAGCCATACTTTCCTTCCAAAATGGATAGTAAATAAAAACAGCCTGGAACGCACAGTGTTCCATCTATGGTGACTATTTTTCAAAATTGCTAATAAGATCCTTCCAGGTCATCTTCAGATGCTCTGAGTTAGGATTAGTCAGGAATTTCTTTAATTGCCCCGAAAAGGTTCAGCAGCCTCAGCCTTGCAGCTAATCCACCTGAATGCGACACGCTGGTTCCAGCGAGTGGACTTCTAGCCTCTGTGAGCATAGTTTGGATATTGAATGTCCTCCCGTGCCCGTGTAATTAAAGGTGCAGCCCCCATCGGAGGGATATTGGGAGGCACTACAGACCTTTAGAAGTTGGGCAGGCCTCACAGGAAGTACAAAGCATTTTTGTTTGTCCTTATATTGCTTTAAAAAAGAATATTCAGTGGAGATTATGGAAATTTTCCAGAATTTCTATACAATTTTCCAGAGAAGGAGGCTGACAGACAGGTTTATAAACTCCACGTGCAAAGGCTGTGGAATTGGCCTTTCTGAGTCTGGCTTATCGCACTGACCACTGTATCTCCCAGTCTCATGCGTGTTTTCACAAATGAGAGCATCCCCTCACAGTTCTGGCTGAGTAGTGTGCCACTGTGTACCACATTCGCCTTATGGATTCATCCGCTGGTGGCCACTCAGGTTGTTTGCATGTCTTAGCGGTTGTCCATAGTGCTGTAGTACGCATGGGTGACCCTTTGACATCCGGGTCTTAGCTCTCTTGGATGCAGACCCATACTTCCCCAGGACTTTCAGGAAGAGAGGGAATAACATGAGAAGTAGACCCTCACTTGCTCTCTCTTTGCATCCTTGAGCCGGGCCCGTCCCACTCTTCCATGCAGCTAACCAGCGAGGAGAGCACGCCTTGCTTTACCCCGTGCTAACACTGGCCAGCTGCTGCCTTAGGTTCTGGGTCACCCCACGCTTTGAACCAGCACACAACTGTGGCTTCTTCCCTCCTAGCATCAGCACCCTCAAGGACTCTTGTGTATGCTGTGTGGCTTCTCCTTAAACTGAACCTTCTCTTTTAATTTTTAAAAGCATCTTTATGATTATGGTGAGATACATATGGACTTAGCCACTTTTGCCTTTGTAAACATGCAGTTCATTTGTATAAGGGTCCCTTGTAGCACTGTGCAACTATCACCCAAATTCATACCTGAAACATTTTCTACTCAGAATGAAACTGTAGGCTGCTGGAATAGTTCAGTGAATTAAGTGCCTGCTTAGGCAAGTGCAGGAACTGGGGTTCAATCCCTGGTACCGCATGCTGCCCCAGCCCAGTCCTGGGCACGCTGAGTCTGCAACCAAGTCTGGGCGTGGTGACACGCGCCTGTAATCCCAGAGCTGGGTAGGCTGAAAACAGGAGGATCACTCTGAGTCTGAACTGCATAGTGAGACCCTGTACCAAATACATGTTAAAAAGAAAGAAAGAAAAGAAAAGAAAAGAAAAGAAAGAAAGAAAGAAAGAAAGAAAGAAAGAAAGAAAGAAAGAAAGAAAGAGAAGCTGTACCCATTAAGCAGTAGTCCCCATGGCCCCTGCCAGAGCCCCTGCCACCCCCATCCCACTCTCCACCTTTGTGAAGCTGCCTGCAGTGTGGTCCTAATATAAGTAGAGCCATATGTGGTTATTTTTCACACCTGTTTCACTTAACAGCATCCTCAGGGGTCACCCCGGTAGCCTCCATCTGGTTTCCTCCTTTGTAAGGCCACCTTCTGCCCCCTGGCTGGCCGGGCCACACTCACACAGCAGCAGGCACTTGCCTCGCTTCTGCTTTTGGGCTGTGGAGTGATGCTGCTGTCACCCTGCTTTCCATTCTCTGAGTCTGCCCCGGGCTGGATTTGACAAGTCCCTGGGCAATCTTATTTTTCATCCTGGAGGCCATACTGTGTTCTGTCCCAGCTGCACCCTTTTATAGCCCCAACAATGGGCACAACAGCCCGATATCTTCACACCCTTGTTTCTCTTGGCTTTTTAAATAGTAGCCATTCTGCAACGGCAAGCAGAAACACCAAAATGACACCTAGGATGTGGAGACAGATTTATTTACCCTAACAGGCACTGACTGGGATC
This sequence comes from Octodon degus, assembly GCF_000260255.1. Lineage (NCBI taxonomy): Eukaryota > Metazoa > Chordata > Mammalia > Rodentia > Octodontidae > Octodon > Octodon degus. The sequence continues at coordinate 9,192,705 of NW_004524607.1, forward strand.
CTTCCCAAATTATCAGGCCCTGATCTCTGGTGGTCTAGGGCTATATGAGATAAGCAAGCAGGAAGTACAGGGCAAAATGGCTTGCCAAGTGGGCACTGGTTTATGCAATGGCATCATGGTGACCAGTTACACATCCCAGTGACCACAGCTGTTTCTAACAGACAGGAGCAACAGGAACTGGGACAGGAACTGTTACCTGGGAAACAAAGGGACTTCAGTGTACAGGCTGGCAGGGTGCCTTTTCTGCTATGATTCTAATAGTGGGTGTGAGGTGCTGTTTGTTGTACTTCAAGACTTCACAGTCAACTCACCCAGCAAGGACCTCGCCCCAGGAAGCAGCCGCCCTGCTGGAGTCCTGATGAGGCCTTCAGGAAGACCCTGAAAGGCAGGGTGGGGAGTGATTGGTGGAAAGCATGGTATGTCCCCAACACTGTCATTCGGAACTGAAGTGTTTGGCAAGTCTAACCTAGAGAAGCTTGATCACATGCAGAATTCGGAAGCAGATCTGGCAGGAAGCTGGCTCGATGCATATGAGTGCTAAGTGTCTAGGAGCAAGCACTGTTCCCAACTCTCTATCACAAACAAAAGAGGTTTTCTTTCAGGAGCTTGTTTGGCTTGAGATCTCTTTAAATTCCACCTGTATCACATTGATAAAATCACCACAGCCACCAAACAGAAAAGCAGTGATTAAACACATAGGAGGCCTTTGCTGGCAGCTGGACCAGGGTCCCGGAGGGGAGGACAGAGAGCTGAGAATTGGAGAGCTGAGACAGAACCTTTCAAAACCCAGGCCTCACTCACAAAACTGGTCAGTCGTGCCGGGCACTCCAAGGTGGGCACCACGAGAGACTGAAATTCCTTGGCCCGAAACGCCAGACCTATTTCTTCCAAAATAAGCCACAGAGAAACTGGCCTGCGGGTACCTCCACACAGACTCCTGGGTCCTAAGGATAGAGTCGCTTGCTCTTTTAGGAACTCTCTAGTTTACAAAACCTGACAACAACAATGCCAGACCTCCAGCTCCTAAATTCAGCCACCCCCACAGCCCCACCCAGCCTCACTGAACTGCTCTCTGCAGGCCATGCTTTGGGGATTCTCCCGAGTTCCCGGTGCAGCTGTAGCAACCCCAAGCTTGTGGACAGCAGGTGTGTCTCAGTGGGCTCACACCCTGGGCTCCCTGAATCTCAGCGTGTACACATCGCTAAGAGCCAGCTCCCTGCGCGGTCCTTGCCAGGATGTGAGCGTAGCTGCTCTTTCTTGCTGCCCCTCCTTTTCCTCCTCCCGGCCCTCCCCCTTTCCTCGCCTCCAGTTCCTCCAATGCCACACTGGACACCCAAGTTCTTACACTTTTATTTATATAAACTTCTGCACATGAATCATGTACATCGTAAGAAACTCCTCGGGCTGTCATGCCAATAAAGCAGTCAAAACTGTGGGACATTTCTATCATCTTTCCCCTGAAGACTCATTAAGGAGCTGTGAGAAAATCAGCACCAACACCTGTTGCAAAATCCCTGTAAGTAATGGTTCACCAATTTTTTGCCTTTGAGTAACATCCTCAACGTTTGTTCCCTTTCTCTTACCGACAATTCTATTCCATTTCCTCTCCTCCTCTCTTGCTTCCCTCCCCTTGCCTCCTTTCCTTCTCCTCCTCCTTTTTGTCACTTGCTGTGCACATCTCCAGCTTTTTTGTGCCTTTATTTTGCTCTTTTAAATTTTGAGACAGGATCTCATTAAGTCACTCTACTGCCCAGGTGGGGCTCCAAATCATGTTCCTCCCACCCTACGCCCCAGAGTGCCAGGTGCATGTCCCAACACTTCATTTCTTTAAAGTTATATAATGAAAGAGCTGAGAGGGAGGGATCCATGTGCAGGCTGGCTTGCACCCACCTCAGCCAAGCTGCTCCCTGGCTCATGATCAGGAGAGGGCTGACTCAACCTCCCCAAGTCAGAGTGCACAGGGAGACAGGTCCCTGCTCTCTTTGGCCAACTCCCACTCCTTTCCCCAAGTTCCCTCTCTCTAGATTCCCCTACTGCCCTGTGGATGATGCCAGGCACCCTGGAAGGTGGCTTTGGTAGGAACACTATGCCCCTGATGTCTGTGGAGGTAATGGGTGCAGAGGAGACCAACCAGCCCATTTGTGGAAAACTAGCGAAGACAGAAACCTGGTCCTGCCATGTGTGGACCCAGAACCTGTTAGGCTTCCTACTGGAAATAGAAAGGTGACACAAAGCCAGGGGAAAGTGAACCAGAGGCTTGCAGAAAAGTCAAAGAATACTTTTCCTGGATATTTATGGGGTTCTAAGTCCTGTGCCTTCCCTGAACCCCTTGATCTCTCTATTCTTATAGTCCTCAACTTTGAGCAGCATTTTTCTGTTGATTTTCAGGTTTTCCTACCAGCTCCCCCTAGGTGTCTAAAACATGCAACCCAAAGCATCTGGGGACCCTCACATCGCATTAAGGCCTGGTGTCCACACCCCCTTCCAAGGAAAGCCCTCTCTGGGCAGAGCTGGCCTCCCTTTGCTTCCTGCCTCTCCTGCTTCTGCTTCTGCATTGGCCCTCAGTCCTGGCCACCCATGAATCTTACCAAGAGATCCTACTGAAAGGCAGGGACTGAGCCCCCACATGACATCTCTCCTCCCTCCTTAATGCTGCTATATTTCTAGCACCAGCTTGCTCAGGTGAGTAGGAGGTGGCTTCCCTCCTTTCTAATGATCAAAATCTCTCTTTCATCCCATGGATTGTGTTCATGGAAGCTACAATAGAAATTTTCCAGACAGAAGACCTCAGATCCCAGAGGCTGGTATTGTTTCTTTGCAGTGTTCAGAACGCTATTGGGTAGCAGTTCACTCTTTCAGATCTCCCCACCCCTTTCTTTTTAAGGTGACATCTGAGTGTGGGGAATGGGTCTATATCAAATACTGAAGACTCAGGGATCCAGGAGACCCAGAAACCTTCCCTCCCCCCTCACCCCCCCACCCATGGGCTCAGCTGAGTATCCTCACTCATCCCCACAGCTGTGTGCTGCCCTGGGCTGAGTTCTAGTCTCTGCTGAGCACCTGCCACTTCATGGAACTGGTGCCATTGCCCAGGCTTTGTGCTCCACTATTGACTACACCTGCAGCAGCCACATGTCCATATT
>NW_004524607.1:9196237-9200079 GCF_000260255.1 Octodon degus
CAGGTTCCATTATCTCTATGCTAGCAAACCTCACCAGCAACAGCCCTTGCTAACTTCTGCTTCTTCAGGCAATGTGCAGATGTCTGAGTCCCCTTCTAGACAGCAGTAAGCCCCAAGAAGCTTGGAATGTTGGTTTAGGGTGCATCCCTCTACATTCACTATGCCCTGATTTCTGCCCTCTCATAGATGGGTGCTCTCTGCAGGGACACAAGCAGAAGTCATGGTGAAAATTTCTCTGCACCTGACCCTCCTCTCATTCTTTCTAACCCCAATGACCTTTCGTTTTGGCCAAGAGAGGGAGCAGTCCTAACAGAGATCTCTGACTGCTGCCAAGATCTCTGATCCTTTTCTCTTCCTCTATTTTGCTGGTTCTAAGGTTCCTCCTCTTCCTTTTCTGTCTGACCTGAAACTAAATCACTGCCTTCCCCTCACTTCAGCCAGGAAGTATAAGGTTCTATGAGAGAGTTAAGGCTCCCTGGTATAAGGTTCTATGAGAGAGTTATGTGTCGAGTCCTCTGGGTTTCCATCCATACCAAAGCTGAATGTCAATGTGATATTGAAAGAGACTCCAAATGAAATCACGTGCCTCAATAACCCCTAAATATTACAACTATTAAAGATATATGAGGTGCTTACTACGTTTCCAGTGCTTTGTACATTTTATAGCAGTCTCATAGTCTTACATAGGTATCATGAGATACCTATATGACATCATTTTGCAGATGAAGAAAGTAGGATTTAACAGGTTAACCTGCCTGACCACAGACACTGGATTCAGATCCATGTACACAGCATGTCCAAGTTCTGTCCATCCCAGCACCCTGGCGCCTGGACTTCTGGTCTCATCACCTAGCCCTGGTGGCCACATGAAGCATAGTCAAGTAGAATTAGCTGAGTGAGTGACTGGTGAAAGATTAAGTGAAGAAACTTTTACCTCAAAACCCAAAGAACCTTGATATTCCAAACAATGGTAGCAATCAATAAAAATTTCATTGTGACTTTGGTGATACTTTATCACACTTTGCAGCTTAAAATAATTTACTCCATGAACTACCCCATCTGACCATTGTACAGATGGAGCAAGAAAGAAGAGAGGGAAGGTGATATGAAGCCCATTTTTCAGGGGGAAAAACCGAGGCAGAGTGCATCAAGATGTACAAAACAGCATAACTAGTAAACAACATTCAAAATGACTTCTTGGCTCCTGGTCTTACTTTGACCTTCTGCTTCTCTTGGGACAAAATGCCTGAAGAAATCTAAATCAGAAAAATCTGCTGATTTGGCCTTGTAATGTAATGTGTTTACAAAGTCCAGGATCAGGACATGAATGTCCTTGGGGAGTCATTGTGCACACTGAGCAATGGATTTATTCACCTCACCATTCTCCCCTCTGAAAATTCTCCCTCTATGGCCAGGGAAGGGGAGGTAGCCCACCCTGGGGAGCAGAAACATGCTTTTCTCTGAATGTCCAAGAGGGGGTGTTCATCAGAATCTGCCAAAGAAAGAAAGGAGTACAGATTTACACAAAAGACCTTGCACAAATATGCAAAGGGAATATACAAGGCACCTTGGTTTTCTTGCCACAAATTGGAAAGAGGAAATGAAAATCAGTGCATGATATCTGGCTTGAAAAAAAGGATCCTATTACTTAGGCTGGAGTTTCCCACATCAACAGCTGAGCACAGGGACTTAGGACGTTCACTCAGTGACCTTGCTCAGCAGGAAGGGTTATGCCACCACACTGTACAGGGGATTTCACATAGTGCCTCAGTCTAAGTAGGAATGTTTCCTGAGAACTTCAGTTCACAGAGGCTTCCCAGACCTAGAGAATAGCAGGACTTCTAGACCAGGGGTCCTTGACTGGAACCAAGAAACCCCTAGAAGATGCGTAAGTGGGATTCGAGGGCCCATTGTTTGAAATTCATGTGTTTTACATGTAAAATGTAAATGTTTATGTTCTGTACATAGCTTCTAAAGGATATTTTACTCTATTGTCAAAAGGGGTCAATGACTATACAGTATAAGATACTGTACATAAATCAATGGTTTCTTGTACAATGAGTAGTTTCATTTCCTCCTGGAATGGTATTATAGTCAACGCAGGTAGCACAGTGCCACCCTGGAGCCCAACCTCAGACTCCATACAAAGACCCCGTGTAGCAAGGTCAGCCTTCTGCCTCCTGGGAGTAGTGGGCTTGTGAGTTTCATAGTGAGGGGCTTTGACTGTAACATCATCTCTGGTCATGCGGATGAATAATAACAACATGCAAAAGCAATTTAAGCCATATTTGAATGACTCAATTTGCCAAAATGACATACAAAATCAACAGCAAGTACAGAAATCTATGCAAATTTTCTTAATTATCAGGTCTGTAACAGTGCCTGACAGTAGTCAATCAATAAATATACTTCAACTAAATTAATCAATAAAGAAATTAATAGGCTGGCTTTTTAGTTTGTTTTACTATTAGTGAGAAATGTATTTGATTTTACTTAAAAGTCACATATTGGCATTGAACAAAAATTTATTAGTTTCACTTATAAGCGTTTTAATATTGAATGTCTGGAAGCTGTTCACTAAAACACTATTACTTCCATCAATATAACATTACCTTGTGTTTACATCAATAATTCACATTCATGGAGTAATTAAAATATGGTGAATATTTAATTTTAAAAATTTATTACAGTAAGGAACACATTTCTAAGAATGATGCAGATAAATATTTTCAATGCAAGAGAGTATTTTATGCATTTTTAGGAGGAACTAATATCAATGTATTTTTACTATATTACGTGTTTTTAATCTAAGCATTCACCATATCTTTTGATGATTTTCCCCCACCAAAAGAAAATAAATGACCACCACTTGACTCCTTCCACTCATAACCATACAATTTGGGATGCATGACCCCATGGAAATAAAATGCCTGAGTTTCTGAGTTACCATGACAGGCTGAAAGGTCTCTGTCCTCACCACTTGTGAACGAGCTATTGCTCTGCACATGTAATTCAAGGTCACAGCCCCTCATGGGTGTCCTGTGCTATCCGGATTGTCTTTGTGGTGGCTGGAATGAGCTTCTTCGCGTGGATCCTGCCTGCATCCCCATCTGGAGGCAGGGCTGCCACGGAGCAGCCTATCAGTCTGCACTGCTGTTTTGAAGTCTAAGCAATTTCTCACATCAAAGAGTAGAAGGAAAGCTTCTGAATCTGAAATTAAGCTTTTGTGCATCAAGCCTGCAGCCACAAGCTGTCCGTCCCCATTGCAAGAGAGAAGTCGCCCCAGAGCCTTTGAAGCCAAGTCCTGGCCAGCTGCTATTGCTACCTGCACAGCTCTGTGTGAAGCGAGACACCTTCCAGTGTACCATAGTAGAGCAGATGTCTGCCTCAAGGGCCCCACCCTCTCTCAGCCTTAACTCTGGAGAAGCAGGGCATTGGCATGTGGGACAGGAAGAAAGAGAGGCTCTTGGGTGGGGGTCAGTGGTCCAGGGATGGCCTTTGAGATGAGCTACTTCCGGAAGAAGACAGAAGGATGAGGGTCAGAGGACAGGACTGCTGTCAGTCAGAGCAAACTGATGGGTGAGTTGACATAAGGCCACTAACCAAGACCCTGCTCTTACTACAGGTATTGTGTACATTTGCTTCATTTTTAGGGAAAAAGAAGATCATTAGAAATATTCCAAATTCCAGTTCTGTCCTAAAGTAACTCCATACCCAGGACATGCTAACTCAGATGGCCTCAACTGCGGAACCACCTAAACTTAGCTTTCTAGATCAGTTAGTGCAGAAAAGACCCCTATGGGCCAAGCTGAGGTTGCCCTGCCACTGTTACAAGGCTGATT
>NW_004524607.1:9200642-9214326 GCF_000260255.1 Octodon degus
GGGAACTCACGCCCCTATGGGCTTGGAGCAACACACCTGGGAAGTCTGAGTCAGCCCTAGGGGTTCAGTCAAAGAGATGACAGTTTCACCCAGAACTGTGACTGCTGGCAAAACCTTCGCTTTGTGAACTGCAGCCTAAGACTATGGAGGCAGAAGAGAAGGGACATGGTCTTAGCAAAGCATAGTCCTTGAATGAAATTTTAAATTGTGGAATTTAACAGATATGTACATACAGTAAGGCAAAATTATCTTGTTCTGATTATGCAGTATTAGATGTGTGATTCCTATTAAACCAATAACCATTTTTTAATTTTTATGTCCTCTTGAAAAATACATATTCAATTAAAATGTCCGTGACTAATATCATAATGATCCCTTGAAAGAAGATATGGGAAACAGATGTATTTGAAGGAACAGAAAGGAAAGGAGAGAAGAATTGGCTCCTTGGGGTTGGGTGGATGGAGGCCACCCTCTTCCGTTCTCCAAGCACTGGCATCCACAGTGCCATCTCCCTGTCACTGGCCCCACAGGATTCAGGAGGCACCACCTGCTTGTGCTCCAGAAGGACTGGACTCCCAGTGGTGCCAGCCTCCCCTCTCAGTTCTGGGAGTTTTCCCAGTCTCGTGGCACAGAGTAGGTAACTGTTCATTCCCACGACTGTGTGGCACACGCACAAGCCCCAGACAGGGGACTGCATCGCCTCCCCGTGCTTCCACTTCTCTCCCATCACAGCAGCAGAGCCCATTTCCTAACACGCAGTGCAAGTATTATCAGGAGACTGGAAAGGAAAACCAAGGAAATATGACCTGTGCCCCTACTTGAAGCTGTTTATGACTGAAGGTCTTATATGATACTGGTTGGAGTCTGGGCTGTCATCTCACTGGACATGTGGCAGTCATGTCTGATCACTAGAAAAGTCCAGGGCTTCTGGACTGGCTCCATATAAAATGAAGAACTCCGATCCTCCTTCAGACTCTGCACTGAGGATGTAGCTTGGATCGACCGAAAGAAACCCTTAGCAACCTGAACAATACAAATTTCAGTCTGAAATCTCACATCATCTTCTCATCATCTACTCTTTATCTACTATTTGGGGTTGCATACAAATAACCATAAAATTTAGGGGCTTCAAACAATCACCATTTAGTTTTCTCTTGTGTTTTAGTGCTCATTTGGTGAGACTTCTGCTTCAAGTAGTATAACTGGGGCTTACCTGGCATCAGGGGGCAATTGACCCCATCAGGAGGGTCAGAGATGGCTTGACGCTGGTGCAGAAGGTTGAGGCTGGCCTCAGTCTCAAGCCAGGAGCCTCACAAGGACTGTTGGAGTCAGGGTCAGCAGAGCCGTCCTCCATCTCCAGGGGATCTTAGGATGTGTCAGTGACCCTTTGCAGAACACTTCCTGCATGGAAATGTTGGCTCCGTGAAACCAAAGCCCAAACACCCAGTTCTCTTACAGATTGGGCCTGGTACTAACACAGGAATGCAGGCCCAGACTTAACCAGAGTCAAGACAAGAACAAATAAACCTCTCACCCTGAAGGGAGTGTTGAAGAGCTCAAGACTGGCCTCAGGTCTTTATTACAACAAACCCACACACAAGGACAAGAGTCTCCTTCACCAAATCTAGCTGGGTATCTCCAAGACCTCTTGCCAGGTAGGTCTCTACTGTGTCCTGAAATGACTTGAACAAAGGCTGGACATAATTGTACATGCCTGTAATCCCAGCTACTTGGGAAGCTGAGATGGGAGAACTGCAAGTACAAGGCCAGTCTGGGAAAATTAGTAAGGTTCTTCTCAAAACAAAATAAAAAAGACTAGACATGTAGCTCAATGGCAGACCACCCACCTCGCATGTCCAGGTCCATAGCATCAATCCCAGTACTGGAAAATTAGTTTGAATGAACACTAATGGGGTTTCTCACAACCGAAGGCCACATCCCTAGGTAGCTTCCCTATTCTCTGTCTGAGAAAATTCTTGGCTGCTGCAAGAATTTATTGTTTTTGCCAAACAACAGCTTTTCTCCCATTATGTGTGGGGGGAAGTGGGGACTTGGCTTCAAGAAGTATCACTAGCCTTTGGATCTGATGTAGTCCCATTGTTGATTCTTAATACTACTTCCTGTGCTGTTGGAGTTCTGCACAGGAAGACCTCATCTATGCCTGTGGCTTCAAGTGTTCCCTGTATGAGCCTCCAGCACTTCCTAAGTTTCTCTTTCCCTATCCATGTCTTTGATCCATTTTGCTTTGATTTTATTACCGGTGAAGAATGGGTCTGGTTCCAACCTCCTGTACTTGATAACCAATTTCCCTGGTGCTCTTTGTTACAGAAGCTGTCTTTACTCCAGAGAACCAGAAGGGCTGCACCAGGGCAAGCCCCATCTGCCCTTGGTGTAAGTAGCCCTTACCCCTGTTCCCTCATGCTCCTTTTAAAATGCCCAGAATAGCTCAGAAGGACACAGATGGAAGTGGAATTTAGTTCATACTGAACTCTTCCCTGTTGGAAGAGTGATCGCTCATTCAAATCTGCCTTTACCACTCTAATGGGTGCCCTGCTTTGTGTGCATTGAAAGTGAAAGTGGACACACACATTTGAGAACTGTGCAGGGCGAGGGAGTGCAGTGTGGCAGAGAGTCGCTTTCAAAATTGCTCTTTGGGGTGTTGGTGGAAAAGAAAAGTGCTGCTCACTCCACAACTCCCCTCTAAAATCCCTCCAGCAGGGACCAGGCACGCTGCATGCTGCCCTTAGCCAGCTCTGCCATCTATCATTAAGTCAACCCTTTTCCACTTCCTGAGACTTCTCCCAAATCATGGCATGAAGCTATCAGCCCTACCTAGCCAAGGGCAGGTCAGGCATCTGGTAGCTGATAAAGGGGATGACAAGACCTCTGGGGACTCAGAGACAAAGACCTGGAGGTGTCCTCCCTTCCTGTTCCTCAGAGCAGCACTGCCAGAGACTGGCCTCTACAAAGCAACACAAGAGTCGCCTCTCCACTCCCCAGAGATAAGTCAGGCACTAGGCCTCAGAAAATGAACTTTGTCATCTTATTACAGAAATTGTGACAGACTTAGAGGAAATTGCAGGACCTGAGACTTTCTCCCTGGGGGCCTAAACAAGCTGACTTCTCGGTTTTGTTCCCCCCGCAGCTGTGGGGCTGCCTTTGAATCAGGCTCAGCCCTGGCTGCACCCTTTGTGGGCCTGACTCCTCCCTATTTGTGATAGGATTTAGCGCTGAGCCCCAGTAACTGCCCCACATGCTTTGCTGTTACATAAACTCCAAGGGACACTTCCGCTTGCTCCATGGTGTTACTGTTGAACTGAACACCTTTTTCCATCCTGCTCTATCCTGTGCCTTTCCTCCACAGTCCCCCACGATCAGTTACTGCTTCTCTGGTGAATCTGGTGCATGCTGGATGGTGTTGAATGGGCTATGAGCTGGGATCTCCAGCACTGAGGCACAGATGGGCACACTACTGCCAAAATATCCCAGGAACACTGAGAATGGACCAAGTGCTTGCTCTTGGAAGGAACTGGGAAGGCTTCCAAGGAGAGATGGAGGAGGTACAGTTCTTCAGGAAGACAAGGAGAAAGATGTTTCAGGCAGGCCAAAGCTTGTGCTAAGTCACTGGGACATGAACATCTGGATATAACTGGGAATGTCATGGGAGATTTGGTGTTGTCAGAACATACAGCACATGAGAAGGTGACTGGACACATATCCAGGGAGATGGTGAAGAACTCTGGGGGGACTTCTCAGTCCTTCACCCTGACTCGATACACAGAGGGGAGCTGTGACAAGTGTTAAGCAGTTGATGGTAGGATCTGTTGTGTTTTAGATAAAATCATTTTTCATGTTCACTTTAATCTCATCATGAACTGTGTTTCTGTAGATTTTCTTTTTTTAAAAAAAGCCCATGTTAGTTTATTTTTGATAATGAGAATTGAACCCAGTTATTGTCTACCACTAAGCTACACTCCTGGTCTTTTTATTTTTTATGTTCAGAGTCCATCTCCATAAATGGCCCAGACGGGTCTCAAACTTTTGATCCTCTAGCCTCAGCTTCCTGAGTAGCTGATATTACAGGCATGCACCACCATGCCCAGCTTAAGCATGTGGGAACATATTTGGACTAGTTACTTACGTTTCCAAATGGACAACTGGAAATACCAGGAAGGTATTGCTAGGGATATGGATTCCGTATTGTAATGACAACTCCCTAACCTTTTCATGCCCCTTTTGTAACTTCTGACACAACACCTTGAGCTACTGGGGACCAGTCTTCACTCCTACCATAAGGTCTGCAGCACAGTGTGTAATAAAATAGCACACATGCTGGGCAACAAAGGCAAGGCAGGGGACATAACAATCCCTAACTTGAAATTATACTACAGAAATGCTGTGATAGAAACAGCATGGTACTGGCACAAAACAGACCTGAAGATCAGTGGTACAGATAAGAAGACACAGAAACAACTCCAGTCATGCTCAGCCACCTTGTCTTGAACAAAGTTGCCAAGCACATTCATTGGAAGATAGCTTCTTTAATAAGTGTTTCTGGAAGAATTTACTTTCCATGTGCCAAATACTAAAATTAGACCCATGTATTTTCCCATGCACTAAACTAAAATCAAACTGAATGAATCTGCAGCAAGCATTTGTGAACAAATAAATAAATATTAAAACAGAAGCACCAAATCTGCTGGAAATAGAATGGTAGAACTCTTGAAGATATTGATGTAGGCAAAGACTTTGTAAATACAACCCCAGTCACACAGGAAGTATCACAAAGAATCAACAACTGGTGTATTTTCTTATTAAAAGCTTTTTTGCACAGCAAGTAAAACCACTAGCAGAGTAAAGGGACAACGCACAGAGTGGGAAAAATGTTTTTCCAGCTGCTCCTCAAAGAACCCCAAAGAATCAGAGCCCCCCCAATTTAAAGACCTATTCCAAAAATGGACATCTGAAATTCATAGACATTTCTCAGATGAAGAAGTAGAAATGACAAACAAATATACGAAAAGATGTTCAACATCATTGGTCATTAACAAGATGCAAATAAACAACACTGGGATTCCATCCCACTCCAGAAATAATAAATATTATCAAGATATCAATCAATAACAAACGCTTGTGGGGCTTTGAGGGAAAAGAATCCCTGTTGGTGGGAGTGCAGACTGGCACAGCCACTATACATCAGTGTAAAGATGCCTCAAAAAGTTAGGACTGAGGTCCCATTTGACCCAGCTATTCGTTTTCTTGAAATTTTCCTGAAAGAATCAAAAACATTGTAACACAGCAAGTTTCATATTTATAGTTGCACGAATTGAATAGCCAAGTCTTAGAAATAGCCTAAATGCCCATCAGCTGGTGAATGGATGTATATATAGATATAGATATACATATACATATACATATATATATATATATTTTTTTTATACAATGGCATACTACTCTGCCACAATAAAGGATAAGCTAAGGACATGTTTAGCTAAATGGATGTGCCTTGAGGCCATACTCTTAAGTGAAATAAACTGTACACACATGTGTTAACACACATTGTTTCTGTGGTGTACGAAACGGAAAGTGTAAATAAGGACCAAACTATACAATGGATATTGAAAAATAGTAAGAAAATATTCAGGTGGGGAAAGGGATCTAGGGAGGAAGGATAGGAAAAGGAAGAAAAGGAAAAGAAAATCAATGATGAGAAAAGAAGGAAAAACCGAAAACAAAGCTTCGATAAATAAGGAGGGATACAGGTGTTGAAGGAAGGGTAGGAGAATATGGGAAAAAAAGAATTGAGTTATATCATGTACCAGTACAAATTCTCTATAATGAATATGGTCACTATGTATACCTAAAACACACCAATATACTTAATTCATTAAAAAAATAAAGTAGTGCAGGCTTACATGTACTTCGGAGGCAGTAACATGAAGATCCCACACCACAATGGTCACATTTCACACCATCCTCCAAAACATGAATCAGTTTTTAGCAATTTTATTCATATTTAATTTTCAGCCTACATGTTTCTTTGTTAGGGTCCCTCCATGAAAATGCCCCAAGAAAAGATCATTAATTGTAAACATTGTAACTGTAAATGCCCAGTAGTGCAGGAGTCTGTCTTACTGACATTGGTCCTCACATCCACAGCCTAGCCTGTCACAGCAAAATCTCAGCTGAAGCAACTCAGGACAAGTGGGGTGGGGAAAGTCCCTTTAGGGGACACTTGTATGTTCAGTGTTCAGAAAAATCCCTCTGGGAAGGCTACACAGAAGCATGTGCTTTCTCTTTGCTTTGAACCTTGTAACTAAAGCAATAAAATTCATTTCACTCAGAATAAAAACACAAATATGTACTTACAGATGAGACACATGATGGGCACTTCACTCCCCAAATCCCAATACACTCCCTTTTCAAATCCCTAATTTTTTTGCTAAGCACGTTACCAACAGAATCAATACTACCTGTACCAGCTTCCCTTGCAGCTAGAAATGAACATCTGACTCTATTTCTCAGAATTCTTTATAAGGTATGGCCAATGAGATGAGACGCAAGTTGAAGGAGACTCTAAAGGAAATCTCTTCCTAGAAGGTATGAGCTCTACTAGCTTTCCTCTGCTTTGCTCTACTTTAGACCTGGAACACAGTCATAATTACTAGAGCTACAGTAGTCACTTTAAACCTTCCTTGATATTCAGGATTAAAGACTGGTCTAGGACAGTGGGATAGAAAATCAGAACTGATGTCCCTAAAGATTCTTTGGGACTGCCATACAGACCCTAAACTGCCTATATCTAGATTGCTTGTCCCAAAATGTGAATGATAAGTTAGTGAATGAACAAAAAAATTCTATGCTAGGTCAACAACTTCTGACATTGCCAGTCAAGCAGAAGACCCAATACTATTATGGACTACTGGACTATTTTGGAATATTTTGCTGAGTTCACATACCTATAATATTTAAATGACAAAACTAAACAAAAAAGGGGATACAGATGAATGTTCATTTTGTAGCTGTGTATTCAAAATGGTTAGGATAGATATATAGCTACAATCTCTTAATTCAGTGAATAGAGGGATTTGTTCTAATAGTGTCTGTAAATAGGATATCATGTCTGCATCTTGAACAACAAATAATCACTACGAAGAATGTATGCAGTGTGTTAATTATTGAAACTGTCCTACCAATTTGATTTGAAACTGTTTCATTACTATTTGTTTCTCAATAAAATTATGGGGGGAAAATTATATGCTTTCTTAAACCATACTTACTCTGTTTTATTTGATTATTTGCACTCAAATTAACTGTGCTTTTTATGTTTTGGGTACAGGATCTCACTACACAGTTCAGATTTGTAGTGATCCTCCTGTTTTCAAATTCCCCAGAACTGGGATTGCAGGCCTTCACCACTACACCTGGTCTCGGTGGCTGGAACAGAGCACCCAGGAGTGGGGCTGGTGTAGCATGTGGTACCAGGGATCGAACCCCAGTCCCTTTGCTTGCCTAAGCAGGTGCTTAGTTGCTGAGCTATTTCACTGGTCCTTAACTGTAACTTAGAGAACTAAGTAAGAGTGGTGAAGTTCATTCCCCCTGAATCTATAGTATATGGGACCCCAAAGCCTTCCCTGAGATCCCTGAGTCCCTGGAGTGGATATTCACATGGTCTCTGCCTCTACTTTTATTAGCTCTGCCTTGCTCTGAGCCCAACATGGAACCCAGTCTCCCCATTCATTTCTATAAAAGTCTGTAAGAATCTGGTCAAAGCATCATCATCATCATCGCTCACATGTACAGCAAGCCCACAACCCATCAGACTTTCCTATTAGTGCTAGATTTTGTGCCACCCCACCTCCTACCAATTTTCTCATAGCACTTTAGCCAGAAGAACCCCTTTGTCTTATCTATTGCTGCTTCCCCCTTTCCTCTCTTCTTTCTCTGCACTTGTATCCATATGCTTCTGCCTTACTTATAAGCAGCAGTTCACTGGAACAGCATGTATGTCTAAGTTGTCAAGTGCCTGCCAGACAAAATAAATTCTGCTTACTAGAATTCATCCTGGCTACGCAGTAACTGGAATTACCAATGACAGACTTAATCAGATAGATAGATAGATAGATAGATAGATAGATAGATAGATAGATGATAGATAGATAGATGATAGATAGATGATAGATACATAGATAGATGATAGATAGATAGATAGATAGATAGATAGATAGATAGATAGATAATTTCTGAAGATAGAATAAAACTGTTAGAAAACTCCCATTCTTAACAGGTGTGATTGTCTCTCTAGAATACTTCAGAATCTCAAAGTGTGCAAATGAGTGGGGCTCCCCAGGAGGAGAAAAGTGGTTGAAACCCAGACCCCACTTCTGGCTGGTCACTGTGTCATGCACTGCTGCACCAACAGTGCCTAGAGGACCCTGGCTCTTCCTCTGTGAGCTACCAGCCTGGTTCTTAGGGATGGATCCCTTAGTTTTCATATTCTTCTACCAGCAACTGTACCCACAGTAGACATCTTTTAAATACATGCAATAAGGAAACAACTTCCAAGCAAGAAAATCCTTTCCAGTAATCAGAACTCTACCATGCCATTTCTCCAGGGTTTTGTTCCTTGTAACTGTGTCCTTGTGTTTCTAAAACAAATCCATTTAAACCTTCCAAGATAACAGACACAGTGAAACACATCCACAGCATATCACAAGAAAGATCATATGAATTCATTGTTAGTCTTAAATTTTAAAAAAAACTTTCCTTTTTATTGGACATATAGCAATTGCACAAATTTACAGGGTACAATGTAACATTTCAGCATGTGCATGTGATGTGTAAGGATCTGATCGGTCATTGACAAATATATCACCTGAGGCATTTATTATTTCTCATTGTCAGCTTTAAATTTCCCTAGCATGTATTATTAATGCTTTTCCCCTCGTGTTATCTCTTCAATTGTCACAACTCTCCTATAATATCAGCATTATGTCCTTCATTTTATAGTTAAATAAACTAATAATCAAGGCAGTAAAGCAGATTGCCCAGGGTACACACCTACTGAGATGTGAAGCCAAAGAGCCACGCAGTTTCCCCATCCTGACCCAGGTCATCTTTTAAACAGTTCACATGCTTCCTGGACATGGGCTAATTGGACACATCCTTAGCAGAGAGCTGAAGTTCAAGGGACAACAGAAGGCAACTAGAATAGGAACATCTGCAAAGGATCTGTGTTAAGCAGGTAAAAGGAAAAACAAGGATTGCAGAAGACAATCCCGGGAAGCCAGGAGTAGGGAGAGGGCAGCATGAACCTGACCGTCAGAACAAGAACAAAGCCAGACAGTAGCGCCTTTGTCACTGCGCTAGCTTTTACTGTACCTTCTATCACCCAGGCCTTTTCCCATTTTTTTATTCTTTTCTGATTAAGGAGCTTGCTGTGAAAGAGATGGTTGAGGCTAATGCAAGTCAAAAGTAATCAGGGAGCAGGTGTATTCATACAAAGCCAGCCAGACCACAGGGGCAACGTCGAGAGGCTATCAGTCCTTGGCCTCCTGCGGCAAAGAAAAAGGCTGTGGCTTGAATCAGGGCTCTCCAAACAAAGTAACAAAAGTGTTTCAAGAAAGAAATTTCATTCTCAAGAATAGATTTTGAGAAAATCAAACTTGGAGTGTCTGACAGTACGGGTCCCTTGGGGACATCATAAGGCATCTAATATGCTGTCACAATCTTAGGTGGGTGCAAGCCTTCCAGCAGGATATTCAGAGATCCTACATCATTGATATTCAGTGCTGTATGAACAAAGGCAGCCCCACTGGGAGAAATGGCACCAGCCAGCCTGAGGGACAGGGAACATGTGCAGATGGTAGAAGGGCTGGGACTGAGGTTTTGTTAGCAGTGTGTATGTACCACACTTCACCCTCAGCTCAGTGTAAAAAACCACTGTTGTCTCTTTGCTGCTGTTTTGATCTGGAAAGTAGAATTGCACCCTCCAAGCATGGAAAGCATTTCCATTAATTGAAACCCACAATGTCAGGCACTACCTTAGTACATGCTATGATGCAGATCATTTTGTCTTCTTTTCCAGTGGCAGAATCTCAATCCCAGACATGGCAAGGAGTCTGCTCAGCCATGTCAGAGGTACTCACTATGGCAGTCCAAAAATCAAAGCACAGCACACATTCTTGGAGTTCATCATCCTTGTGAAGGGTCTGGATGTAAATGCCCAATTCACATACACAGGATGAATGTCATAAACTTGGGCACAGACTTACACTAAGAAATTTCTCCCACCCTGAGATTTCCTGGACCTGCTCACAGCACGGGGTCCTTGAGGGACCCGGAGCCTGAATAGAATGCTCTTCCATGAGCCCTCAGAAGATTCCTCCCCAATCTCTGGTTACATGAACCAGATCATGTATGCCTGGAATTTCACCAAGCACAGAAAAAGAATTCGATAAATACTCCCCTTTTGTGCCTACAGCATATCCCCACACCTCACAACTTACACTGCAATCACCACGTTCTTAGACCTCCCTTGAAGAGCATCAGTGCCATCTCAACCCTGCTGGAAAATAGCTGGGGCTCTGATTTATAAGCAGGAAATTCTCACCAGATGCAGTGCTTCATCCCTTGATACAGCAGCTGCCTGAGTCTTTCCAGCACCCCGTGATGCAGATGTTATCCTTCTCCCCACAAAAGGAAGCAACAGAAAAGAGAAAGTTGACATTCCTCAGAGGACAAATATAGCCACACAGCTTGAACGTGAGCCTTTCTGTCCTCCTCACCCCAATATCCAGTCTTCCCAGGAAGCCTCTGCAACTTCAAAGTCTAGGCTCTACCCCTGTGATGGCCCAAGTGATCCTCAAAGCTTCCTTTGGTCACAGGGTCAAGATCTGAAGCAGCAGCATCTTCTCCTCAGGAAAGTCACAGGTTCCTGGGTGGCCAAGCACATCCAAATACCCCTGGCATTTGTTGGTCCATCCAGTTCTGGGGTTGCAAGGAGATAAACACTCACAAGTGTGACTCTCTGCTGCAGGTTTGAGAATTTTAGCCCCATTACCTCTGTAAGATGAATACCTGCCTGAAAAATTTTCAAACCACAAAAAGATTGATATTTCATACACACTGGAAAAGATAGGGCTCTAGAACTCCATCTGCTACTTAAACTTCTAGTCTTTAAAGAAGAGCTGCCAATATAGATAGCTTTCATAATACATCACAGTCTGTAATAAGCTTTTCTTGAGGCCTAAGCAGGGACAGAAAGAACCGCATGATTTCTTATCTACTCAGTGGTACTTTGGCCCTGTCCTCTGGTTTTGTCTGATAATGTCACATGACTTCGCTGTATCTTATTTTAGAATAAAGCATTTAGATTAAATGCCTTTACTTTATCTATGATCTTTCTAAGTTTTTCTTGCTTATAAAAAGCAGTGTTTCATTGTCACCTTCAAAGCAGAAAAGCTGCTTCTTAGAAATGGACAAAGCACCCCCAGGTAGGAAATATTGCTCTTTGAAATCCTGGGAATATAGATGCAGTCCACTCAGTCGAACATAGATATGAGTTGGCTGGTTCTAACCATTTACTCTTCTTGTTTCATTAAAATTTTGTTTTATCGACTCCCTTGACACTCTGCACACCAAAAGACTTCTCTGGAGCCAAGAAGCTACTCTTCCAGAATATTCCTTAATGACAAAACAAAAAGACTGACCTCACCACACAAAACTAAATATGTTGTGAGTATAGTGCAGCATAGTTTCTGCTCTATGTGGGCTCTGTGATCACACTACTGAAGGACAATTGCTTGCGGTGCATTTTTCTCCTCTTCAATGTTAGCTTTACTTTGGTTTTATTTTGCAAGAGTGAAAGGGGAAGCACCACCCAAGTAGGCCCACAGAATGATCCCAGCCGTTTATGGTCACCGACTTCAGCAGGGGAGGCCGGAAGTGTTATTGCTACCCTGTGAAACCTGGACTTTCCTCTGTCCTGCAATTTTTAGCTCGGGTCTGCACACCGAAGACTCCCTTGCCTCCTCCTAGTTCTAGACCCTGTGTCTCTCTCTCTCGGATTACTGGCTTGTGGGTTGTGAGTGTTCCTGTGGGTTTTTATTTGCTTCATACTTACTGAAAAATGGGGAGGGGGTGGGAAGATGTGTGACAAAGAGGAAGAGGAGGTGAGAGTGTGGATTGTTCTGTTCATTACCCCTCTCTTGGCTGTCTTGGCAGCCAGCAGGTGGTGACTCCATTAGAGAACTTGGAGATGAAGTACCCGTGCAGAGTCCTTGCAGGGACTCCTTTGTTCCTATTCCTGCTCCTTTGCTCCTCGGCCTCTCCAGCCTCTGATGACCAGTTCAGCATGGGCCACTCCAGTAGACACCACTGTCTAGGTATGTATTTTTGTATTTTTTGATGTGGACATAAAATTAGGTCTAATACTTTGCTTGTGCAATAGATCACTTACTCAATGACATGCATGGCTTTGAAATTTCAAGGCACCAATAACCTCTCAGGCATTGATAAGTTTTGAGTCTTAGGGTTGGCATTCACAGAATGTATGTAGGTGTAGACAGAAGTGTGATGTGTAGTTGGTAATTTAATATGTCAGAAAAATCTTCTACTTCATTGGTGGATGGAATTTGTTTCTCTTGAGTAAATAGCTACAACAGTCTAAAATTCTTAACACCTTCTCCTCAATTTGACCTCAGAATGGGAGTTTGATTGTTGCCTGCCTTCTCCCTCTCTTGCCTGTCTCTTTCCAGTCATGAAATCTTGAATTGGTTATTAACCCTCACACTGCCTCTGTGTCCTTCCCAGTGAAACAGGGTACCTATTTCCAATACTTACTTCACAGGGATACTGTGAACTGGGGTCATGTGTGTGAACTTGTGCTATTTGTACACAGTTAGGATTCAACTATCTTAGCCTCCTTTGCTTCAGGAATCCAGGCTTGGTCAAGTGCAAACTAACTGACTTATCTCTTAGTGAAATGTCTTTTTTTTCAGGTTGTTTTCAGTTTGCATTTGGTTTGGTGCTTTTGCTTTCTTTTGGAAGTGAGTCTGAAGTAACATGAGACCATTGATTTCACATTATACCTGGAATGATCACAGCTGTTGTGAGCATTTAGACGGGATAGTCCATGAAGCCACACAGACTCTGAACTGAGTAGC
This sequence comes from Octodon degus, assembly GCF_000260255.1. NCBI lineage: Eukaryota > Metazoa > Chordata > Mammalia > Rodentia > Octodontidae > Octodon > Octodon degus. The sequence goes on from NW_004524607.1 coordinate 9,213,809, forward strand.
AATTGCTCGGTCAGTAGCAATTCAGTAACAACTGTTCAAGATAGGATTCTAGCTTGAGAAATCAGAAAAAGAAACCTAGGGGTAATATGGTAGCCATGTGCTCTACACATAAAATCTGGACAGAGAGTCTAACACCTAGGATTTATTTCTGGAAACAGTATGGAAAAACACCTAAATTAGCCCTGCTTTCCAAAACTGTGACCACAGGTCATTACCCATGTTAAATAATATACCTCCAGCTTTTCAAATTACAACCTAAAGATCCTCATTCCTTGGAAATCTATTCTCCAGAGATTGGGAAACAGAAGTTTGTCCCCTACTCCATGCCTGGGAAGTCACCCTGTCTGTGCTTTGGTTTTGTTATGTGCTTAACTGCCAGTCCATTTCCTCAAAACAAAACCCTGAAGCCTATCAGATGGAAACACACATGAGGAAGGCTTGAGTCAGGTCAGTTCTACTTCTAGATGGGTTGCAACTCAAATTTTTGGATTTAGACAAGTTCCCTACCCTGGGCCTTA
>NW_004524607.1:9214543-9219021 GCF_000260255.1 Octodon degus
TACAATTTGTGGGTGATGAATTTATTCAGAACCTGGATGGTGATATTTCTGCTCCATGTAGGAGTGATGGAGGTGAACAAGTACTATTTGGCTGGTGGATTGATAGGACCAAGAAAACTTCATTCACATATGTGGCACCTTGGGGATGAGAGATGGATATATAATTTGGCTCACTGGGGGATATACATCTGAAATTTCAGAATTTTAGAAATAGTTCTGCCTGAAGATGGCTGATAAAAAGGAAGCATCAGTTATCTCAGAGATACCTGCACCAGATACCTCCTTCCCGAAAGATCCTAGCCAACAAAACCTTGTTGAGCTAAAGTTGACCAGCCAGTTGGATGTCAATCAGCTCAACCATCTTTGTTAGCTATCATCTGTCTTTTGATCACTGTGCTTATATAAAATCTTACCTGGGCCACAAAGTGCATTTTTGCCTTGATTAGTCTCACAATAAAATACTCTGGCCACCTTCCAAGCACTTGGAAGTGACTCTTCTTTCCTATTTTTCATGCAATTGTATTGACTTTGTTGAGGTCCATCCATTTCTGTGAATATGAGCATTCACTCTTGCTTCTTAATCATAAGGCTTGTTTTGCTTTATTGGTTTATCAATCCTATTTGGTTTATCATCCTATTTGGAGCCTTCAGCACTTCTCCGTGGGATGCTCACCATCCATATTTTTATGGTTCTGAACCTGGAGTAATTGGAGTGATGCTTACAGAACATAATTAATATATTCAAGAGATCTTATGTCATGCAAATGAAAATGGTATGTTAATAATTACTAGAAGTATTCGCACTTATTGGGCATTTGCTGTGTGATGAATAGTCTTCCATAAGGTTTATGTATATTAATTCACTTAATCATCATAATGACCCCATGAGCACATATTAGCAGATAAAAAAACATTTGAGGCAGAGAAGTAAGTAATGTGCTCAAGGTTACACAGCTAGTTGAAACTTGGCTTCTTATTCCTCACATAATTCTATCTGCATCATTTTTGAAGTGATTAAATCAGTCTGATACATTTCTTAACCTTACTTTTTCCAATAACTCTTGCTTGAGATGCAATTCACATACTATAAAGTTCACCCTTTTGGTCAATAGATACTGTGAAGTGGAAAGAAACTACTCAAAGAGAAGGAACAATTGGGATCAGGGAAAGGAGAAAAGATAGAAGGGAAGAGGTATATGTATATACACACAGGATAACTTGAGTAATTGTGCAGCTGGTTTCTATCATTCTATTGAAAAGAACAATTAGTGCTGAGATCTTTTTTCTTCTTTTTAATCTTTTGACCAATTTTGCATGGTTCTATGTGGTAATCTGAACAACTAATTTGAAGACAATAATATCCAATGTAACAGTGTGTAAAGTAGGGGCACATGCATCCTCCCAAAACTGAGCACCACCTGCAGGATCTGGAGCGGACACTGGGTACCAAGCCGTCAGAGCCAGGTGCTTATTGGCTTGCTTGCTTGCTTGTTTGCTGTTTTTCTTTCTTTCTTTCTTTCTTTCTTTCTTTCTTTCTTTCTTTCTTTCTCTTTTTATCAATAGGATTTATTTATAAAACTATTTTTATCAATAATTTTATTTATAAAACCTGAAATACATACTTTTAGTCTTACAAGAGACTTTATTCAATTTCTATCATCTTGTTTAGAGAAATTCTCTATTGTTGCTAATTTTTTTATTTTACTACTTTTTATTCTCTTTAAATAAGTAAATACAGTGGATTAAAGTACCTGCAAGCAGGCACAGAGGCCAGGGCTTTGATCTCCAAGCCTGCCATGCCAGCCCCTCCCTGTGGGCATGTTGAGATAGTAATTGAGACTGGGCATGGTGGCCTGCTACTGTAATCCCAGCTCTTGGGGGCTGCAAACAGGTGGATCACTATGAGTCTGATCAAGTAGTGAGACCCTGAACACCCTGTAGACTCTTCCCTAAAGTACTAAATAAAGAAAGAAAGAAGGCCAGCAAGATAGCTCAGCAGACTAAAACATCTGCTTAGGGAAGCTTAGGTGAGCACTGGAATCACAGTTTTATTCCCGGCACCACATGCTGTGCCTGCTCCACCCGGGGCATAATGAGCCAGCCACAGACTCAGGGTGTGGTGGCACATGCCTATAATCCCAGAGCTGGGGAGGCTGAAAAACAGGAGGATTACTATGAGTCTGAGATGCATGGTGAGACCCTGTAACAACCAAATACATTATAAATAAATAAAGAAAGAATCCTTCTATTAAGAACAAAGTCTCCAACACTCAATGCTAATGCCATTTTCTCTTAGAAGACTAAAAATATGTATTTCAGGTTGTATAAAGCCTATTGATAAAAAGAGAAAGAAAGCCAATGAGCACCTGGCTCTGAAGACTTGGTACCCAGTGGCTGCTCCAGATCCTGCAGGTGGTGCTCAGCTTTGGGAGGACCCGTGTGTCCCTACTTTGCACATATGTAAGACTGGTAGATGTTGAGGCCTGGATACTGGAAATTGCCTGTAAGAGTGAAAAGGTTGCAAATGAGTGAGGGTTTTTATATTGTTCTTTTTGTTTTACTCTCTGTTTATAACAGAGGTTCAGGCTTTCTTCACAGTTACTGCATGCATTCATTTGGAACTCATGGCTTACTTGTAAGGGTCACTTGAAGTTTGTTTAATCTAAACATACATTTGCAGCCATTATTTTATGTGTACTGCATGGTAAATGATATGTTTTGTATCTGAATGTCCCCTCCATAGTCTCTACACTCAGGGATGGGACTTCATGGGAGGTGATTGGATGATGCTGCCTTGGTCTTGGGAGGTGGGGCCTGGTCAGGAGAGGTCAGTGACTGTAAGCCTGACCTCAAAGAATGTATCTACCTTCCTGGCTTGCCCTGCACTCTGCTCCTTGTTGCCATGAAGTGAGAGGTTTTCCTTGACCAGTCCCTCCACCATGCCAATCTGCCTTGGAACCAGCTGACTGTGGACTGCAATGTAAGCCTAAATAAACCTCTCCCTTGAAAATAAAGTTCATCTTTTTTAAGTGTAAAATGAAGTGGAATTTAGTATATTCATACATTGGGCATCAATTGTCAATATATAACTCCAGAACATTCTATCACCCCAAAGAAAAAGTATTGCTCATTAAAAGTTGCTCCCCATGTTTTTCTGTCCACAGCCCCAGGAAATCACTACCTACCCCTTTTCTCTCTAAGCTGTTCATGTATATGGAATAATGTAATACATGGCCATTCACTACAGGCTTCTTTGACTTAGCATAATGTTTCAAAGGCTCTTTTATTTAATAGCATCTATCAATTTTGTTTTCTTTCTTATGAACAAATGACACTCCATTTTAAGGCTATACCTCATTTTTTTATTTATTGGTACATGTTCATGGTGCATAATAATTGCATTTATCCTGGAGAATTGGTACACATCTGTATCACATCTTAATCATTTTTATTTCCTCTTCCCCTTTATACTCTCTATCCCATTTTATTTGTCTATTCATTATTTATGGACATTTGAGTTGTTTTTACTTCTTGGCTGTTGTGAGTAATTTCCCTATGAACATTTATCTGCAAATTTCCATGTGGGCTGTGTTTTTATTTCTCTTGGCTATATAACTCAGAGTGGAATTTCTAGGGCATAGGCTAAGCCTATCTTTAACACTATAAAGAGCTTACAAATTTTTCCCAACAGCATGCACTATTTCACATTTCTGCCAATAGTATGAAAAAGCCATGATTTCTCCATAGTCTCACAAGTACCTTTTATTATCTTTCTTTATATAGCCATACTGTGGAATGAAATGTTATAGCTTTGGTTTGTTCTCGAATGATAGTAACATGGATGGAACATCTTTCCATGTGCTCCTTGTCTACTTCTGTATCTTCTTCAAAGAAACATCAGATGAGATTAGGTATGTTCAGGGTGGTATGGTTATAGCCTGAAGAAACATCGATACAGGTCTTTGGCCCATTTTTATATTGGCAAACATTTCATTCTACTATAAATCTGTCAATATATTCTATTTTAAAGTCTTCTGTCAAATTGTGATTTACAAATATTTTCTCCAATCTTTAGATTTTTTTCTCCACTTGTGTCTTCCCAAGAATAAATGTCCTTTTGATGAAGTCCTATTTACTTATTTATTCTTGTGATTTGTGCATCATATCTAAGATCAATGTTCTTAAACATGTTTTCTCTTGTCTGTTGTCCATTAGTTTATCTTGTTTTGCAGACACTGAGCTCCTAACTACCATTTTAGCAACTAGGAGTGTAACACAAAAGGTTATAATTGAGAGGAATTAAATTTGAACTGTGAACATAGTTCATTTGTAGAGTGCATACTTAATGTGTGTAAGGCCCTGGTTCAATCCCTAGCACCTAAACAAATAAATAAGGAATCAAAATGAGCAAAGCTAAGCAGAAAGAAAGAGAAAGAAAGAAAGAAAGAAAGAAAGAAAGAAAGAAAGAAAGAAAGAAA
>NW_004524607.1:9219401-9223662 GCF_000260255.1 Octodon degus
GAATGAACTAATAGACCTTAGAACATAGACTTCTATATATTCCAAAAGCAGAACTAAGTGCTAGGAATCCCTTCCCCAATTTCCAGTGTTTGTTAGCACTGAGCCAGTCATCCCCATAGATCACTAGGAATTGCTGATTTTTCTATGCTTGGACAGACTCTGCCTTTCTGTCACTTTCCAAATCTGGTAAAATCAATAATAAGTCAGATTCAATTTTGTAAAACATCATTTTCTTTATATGGATGATTTAGAGTGGAAATAATTCTTCTGTTCTCAATCATTGGCATTTAAATCAATCCATTGAGTTTGGGGCTTTTGTAAAGCGCTATTTAATACCCAGGAAGCTTTTAGAGAATTAAAAACCTACTTTCTCCCTCATTTGTGTTATACAAAATGCCTTCAGAGTCAGGTTAGCACCCTCTTTCCTGCCACAAACCCCACAGAGTGGTCAGAGGTGACTCTGGTTTGAGTGAAAAAGAGACAAAGGCAACCTATGCATTTGTCAGGTGTGTGGGAAAAGACAGCGTCTCTGACCAAAAGGACAGATTTAGCCAGAGCCAGCAGAGGTTACAAATTTATGGCCATGATCTAGATCTACAGAAATTTTACTTTTTCTATGTAGCTGAACACATGTTCAGAAGACAAAATATTGCCATTGATATGTTTCAATTTAGTTACCTTTTAATAACTCAAGCTGTCCTCTTCTGTCCCCTCTGAGTCACAGTTGTCAATCATCAGGGTAACTCTGTCCTTGGCCCCCAGAGCTCCCATGTTTATAGTTAAGATGCCATGGCTGGTGGACATTATGGTCATTCAGCACAGCACTCTGGAGAGTCTCCTCTATGCCCTCTGACCTGCTCCCTCACCTCCACACCAGGGTCTTTCAAACACTTGAGACTTAGATCTGGACTACCCCAGAATCCCTGGCTGACCCCTCTGTGCTTGCCCTTCACACTGGCAGTTTCCTTAGATCCTCTTCTCTCCTTAATCCTCTATATGTTGAAATTGAAATTTAATTTCAATTTCAACCTTAGCACATCTGGTAGTTTCTAATCACTTGACTTTCTCACACCCACCTGCCTTTCTTTTTCTTGGGGTGTCCTGGGACCAAAGAAAGATCACAATGATTCTACGGAGAAAGGATGAGTCCACAACTTTGGGGAAAGACCCTACAGTGAAGAAAATCTGAAAGCATAAATCTGACAGCATGTTATTCTTCAAGAAGAAAATGAATGTTTTGTTTTCTTTTTGTAAATGTGCTAGATTAAAGAGAAAAGTATACCATGGAAAAGATAAAAACATACTATGGGAAGAAGTACTTAACAGAATAAAGTCCCAGCTATGTCGTATCACCACTCCCTGTTTATACAGCTATCTTCCTAGATAGAATGAACCCACAAATGTGATTACATGGCTGAGAATGCTGAAGTTCTAGCAATTTATATTTTCTTCTCAGTGTTTTTCTGAATGTACCATGTTTTGTTTTGGTTTGTTATGGAAGCAAGGAATGGAGGTTACAAGTAACAAACAAAATCAGGACTCTTAGTCAGGCATCCTGGGTCTGAATCCTGACTCTGCCACTCAGTATGAATATGATACTGGGGACTACCTCCACCCTCTGTCTCTCTCTTCCCTCATCTGCAAAATGAAAATTACATGGAGAAGAGAAGAGGGATAAATGGAAGAAAATACTTGGCAGACTCAGACCTGAGCTGGGCCCGCTGTAAATACTCAAGAGTTGTGATTATCTATTCTCTTGGAAATCAGCAAAGAAATGCCTTGGAATGGTGCTCTAGACATCCTGAGATTAAACCCATTGTAAAGCAAAGAGTCTTGATTAACCGTATGACTGCATGCCAATCTATATCTTATGTAAATACAAATTCTCTAACCAGAGATATCCTAAGGGAAAATTCATTTATAAAGAAAGATTTCACACTGTGTTCACTTTCTATTGCAATGTAATAAATTGCCATACACTTATCAGCTTAATCAATGCAAATTCACCACCTCAGTTTCTACTCAGAGATGTGGGCATAACATAATTGAGTCCTATGTCCAGGTTTTCCAAGGTTGAAATCGAATTGTCAGCTGGGGCTACAGTGGGATTTAGGACTTGGGTTCTGTCCCACATTCATGATTGCTGAATTCCTGCTCCCTGTTCCAGAACTGAGGTCCCATTGGCCTGCTATCAGCCAGAGACCACTATTCAGGACAAGAGGCTGACTCTGCAGAGGAAGGTAGCAACATAGCTATTTCTTTTGGCCCAGCACCAGCCAGAGAAAACTATAGTTAATGTCCTCCTCTGATTATGTTGAGGTCACCCAGGAAAATCTTGATTACCTCAAAGTAAACTGATGAGAGTCCTTAATTACAGGGGCCAGAGAGATGGCTCAGTTGAATAAGTGCTTGCCTGACAAGTGCAAGGGCCTGAATTCAATCCCTGGTTCCACTGAGAGAGAGAGAGAGAGAGAGAGAGAGAGAGAGAGAGAGAGAGAGAGAGAGAGAGAGTCCTTAATTACTTGTGTAAACTCCTTTGCCACTGTTACAGAACAGAACATCATCATAGGACAGAAAACCCGCCACAATCACAAGTTCTGTCTTCTGACACATAAACGAGGTGGTGAACATCTCATAATTCTGCTTGCCACATACAGAAATGCCCAAAACAGGGGGAAAAAAAGCTGTCAGATTAAACATTGTGATAATGAAAAGAAATCTGTCAGGCACAGTCCTATATTGCTTATTCAGTGGGCATTAATACATAATAGAGATTAACACATAAAGAGTAAGTGGCAGACTAAGCTTCTTAGATTTGATTTTTTTGTTTTGTAGTTTAAAATTTCTTATATGCAAACATTTCTTCATGGATTTCACGCTCTGTGGAACAGCTTTTCAGTGCTGGGGGAAAATGATATTCCTATCTGAAATTTTCTCCAGACAAAAATCCATCTTTAACAATCTAACAATATGTGAATGCAAATTAAAGTAGATTAATACACTCTTTATTTTATAAAGTCTAAACAGCCAGATTGCGTCAACAGACATATGTAAGTGTGAGAGGGATTTCTGAGGATGATGGTACAAGGCATCAAGGCTAAAACTGGAAAGATGGTCACAACCATTTGGGAGCACTAGAAGGCACCAATGGAATACAAAAAGGGAACAGTGTTTGTTGAGAAGATGAAGTTGAAGAACAGAGAGATTATATATATATATATATATATAATATATATATATATATATATATATAGTACAGGATCTAAAGGGACTGCAGGGTCTCACTGCATAGATCGGACTAGTAGTGATTCTACCGTTTTCAGCTTCCCAAGCACTGGGATTACAGGCACAACGCTACCACGTCCAGCCTCAGTTACCATCGCAGTGAGCCCCGGGAGGCTGGGGTGTGCTGGCACAGCATGCTGGGGGTTGAACCCCGGCCTCTGAGCTCTGTCTAAGCAGGTGCTTTAGTACTCTGAGCTATCTGGCTGACCCTAAATTCAGTGGGTTTCTTGCCTGGTGCTGCTCCATCTGTCAAGCACTCAGGTTAGGGAAGTCAGAGCTTTTGCATTGTGGAACTGGCTACAAAAACCATCCTGTCTATTGCTAATTAAATGGGCTTAATTTGACCTGAGGAAGGTCTCTGTTCCTCTTCATATAAAGCCACTAGTCCTGTCATAGGGCCCCACCCTCTTGACCTCATATAATCCTAATCGTTTCTCCAAACTATCTCCTCCAAATCCACTAATATGAATTTAGGAGTTATGTTTCCATCATATGAAACATGTCCAAACCATAGCACATATAAAAATAATTACAGTATATGTGTTTTTACTAACAAGTATTCTACTACTGAAACTAAGAAAATTCACAATATGATACAGGTATATAAAAATAAATTTACCAGCAGAAATGGGATTATCCTATACAGAAAACTATAGGACATTGCTCAGAGAAGTTAATGAAAGCTTTACAGAAATGGAAAGATGTATTTTCTTATTGGCTTGGCAGATCAACAGCTCTACAATAGTAGTGCGCCCAAATCAGTCTACAGCTTAAACACAATTCCAACCAAAGTCCCAATATATTTCTTTTCTTTTTGATGGGACAGACATTAGCAAGGTGATTCCAAAAGTCATGTGAAAAACGGGAAGAAACTAGAATGGTCTGCACTATTGAAGAAGTTAGGTGACCTGACTTCAAAACTTACTCTGGTGGTACAGAAGTTAAACTCTGTAGCACTGACATAAACCTTTTTACA
>NW_004524607.1:9233262-9247548 GCF_000260255.1 Octodon degus
GGGTGGGTCTTGCCTCTAGCCTCTTTGCAGGGAGTTCTGCTAAAGGGTTCCGTGCTGGGCCTACAGCCTGGGCCGAATGAGGTTCCCCGGCCCCGGGTTGTCTCATTCACTCGCCGGACCTGCGCTCTGGGTCTAATCAGGATCCTGCGGCCGAGCCTTCGCTCTGGGTTTGTTCAGGATCCAGCAGCCCTGGGCATCTCACTCACTCGTTGGGCCTGCGCTCTGGGTCTGTTCAGGATCCCGCGGTCCGGGTCGTCTCACTCACTCACCAGGCCTGCGCTCTGGATCTATTCAGGATCCCACCAGGCCCTTGGTCGTCTCACTCACTCGCCGGGCCTGCGCTCTGGGTCTGTTCCTTCCCATTCCAAAAGGTACACACAGCAGGATACCAAGCATTGGGACCAACACAAGTCCAGAAGCCAGCAGGGCAGACATTAAGTCCTGCAGTTCTACAGGCATTTGATTTTCAACCAAGGTTCCTAAATAATTCAGTGAGGACAAGGTAGTTTCAGAGAAGATATTGAAATAATGGGATATCTGTATGCAAATAAAAAGTACGTGGGTGAGTGGGTGTTGCCTAGACTTATTGCAACACACACACATACACACACACACACACACACACACACACACATACACACACACAACTGTGAACCCAGTGTAATTGATATAGGGGGATGAAATTCCCAACCTGAAAGATGCCTCGGATGAGTTAGTGGTCTTTAAAACTGAAAAAATGAGTTTTAGGAACAACGGAGGTTAAGAGCAACATATATTTATTGGGGGAAAGAAAGCTTCTGTCAGAGAAAGGGACAAAAGGGACCAAGTGGGTTGACAAGGCATCTACCTTTTCTAAGGATTTTTACACAGTAAAACCATGAGGTGAGGTGGGTCTAGGGTAGAAAACATGGGAACTCACACATGAGGTGGGACAAAACTATAGTCAACCAATAAGATTACAAGCACAGTTCCTCAGGTAAAATTGATTAGATCCAAAACCAAATGGAGAAATGAGTCATATAATAAGTGGGCATGAATATGGAACAGGGTCTTTTCCCATAGGGGGTTGGATTAGTGACTCTTCCTGACCACCCCAAGGTGATAGAGATCTGTTTAGAATGTCCGTCTGGGATGCCTATCTTTAGGGAGGTATGCATTCGTTTGATCTTTTGCCATGAGGTCTGGCCCACAGCAGAAGCGTCTGTCTCTCCCACAGTTGCAAGGCATCTCATCTTCCATACCGGCTCCCTCTGCGGACCTAACCTTGTCTAACTACTTGTAATATTTCTATCTAACTCAGCTTCCCAGAATATAATTATAGACCTAAATGCAAAAAGTCTAGTCATTAAGCTTCTCAGGAAACACCTAATATGGAATTAGGCAAAGATTCTTAGATAGGACAAAAAAATTAAAACTGATAATTGTACTTGGCCAAACTTAAAACACTTTTACTCTGCAAAAAACATCATTAGAAAATGAAAGGACTAGCTCCATGCTAGGAGGCAATATTTACAAATCATATAGACATTAGTATGACAATGATTATTTAATCAATACAATGAACACTTTTTATTTTCCAGTAGCAATGTCTTAGCATGTGCAACATGGCACTTAAAAGAACATAAATTTCGAGGTAAAATACATCTGGATTCAAACTGCAGCTTAACCACGGCTGACCCGAAAGACTTTTGGCAAATCATTAACCTGTCTTGCTTCAGCTTTCTCGTTTTTAAAATAGGAAACACCAATCTCCTAGCATGTTTTAAAGATTAAATGAGGTCATTTGTAAAACCTAGCAGAGACCCCAAAACCTGGAAAATGTTTCTAGGCAATGTTGTTGTATATTTTCCTAAAACTTATTATAGTAGAAAATAGCTATTTAAATACTTACTCAATAAGAAATTATTTGATAAATTGGATTTGTGTTTTTGGTTTTTTTTCTTTAGTTTTTAATTTTTAAGAGAATACAGAATAGTAATACAAAAAAATTAGAAATGATATACAGTTTCACTAAACAGAATAATGTGAGTTTGACAGTGTTATGCTTTGTGTCTAGTTGTCCCTCCCAAGCCTCATGTAATCATTGGGGTGGGCTTCTAGAGTTTGTGATTAATTCATAATCCAACTCTGGGATTATGGGGGTGAGTGCTAAACCCACCCTGGGGCAGACAACCTGTCTACAATATAAGGAAGGGAGAGAGGCTTGCTAGCTGCTGCTCCACCATTTTGTCTCTTGCTCTTTGCTATTTTCTGTTGCCATGAACTGCTGCCATCTGTTCTGCCTTGGAGCCAGCTGATTATGGACTGAAACCTCAACAAATTGTAAGCTAAGTTATCCTTTCCATCCTTAATTCTGGGTGTTGGGTATTTTGTCCCAGCAACACAAGAAAAGAACTGAGACAGACAGTGTTGTATTGCATAGTACCATCTTCAAATCAGTTGCTCAGATTACCAGATGCATGGATGCAAAGTTGGAAAAAGCAAGAAAAAGAGGAAAAAAAGTCATAAGAAATTAATACAAGAGAAAAAGGAGAAGAAAACGAAAAAAGACAATAAAACAAACAAAAAAATGTGAGCATTGACTGCTCTTTTCTATAGACCAACAGAAATCTTTTAATTATAAAAGACAGATGGTTTTCACAGAGATTTTAGATCTGATGGTTTTTTCCTTTTTTCTTTTTGTGGTACAGGGATTTAACCAAGGGCCATAACACTGAGCTTCATCCCCAGCCTTTTATAATTTTTATTTAGAGACAGCACCTCTCTGAGTCATAAGTTGCACAGTCTGAGTTCAAACTTGCAATCCTCCCACCTCAGTTTCCCAGAATGCTGGGATTATAGGCATAAACTACCACAACCAGCCTAAATAAATATTTTTAAAGAGAATAAAAAGTAGTAAAAAGTATTAGAAACGATACAGAATTTCACTAAATGAAATGATAGGAGTTCAACAATGGTTGTTATACTGCATATTATTTTCCCCAAAGTAGTTATTCAGACTATCAGATATAAGCATGCAAAATCGTTCAAAAAAAAAGAAAAAAATTAACCATTAATTGTTTAATTAAGGAAAAGGATCACGTGTCCACTGCTGTTGGCTGTGTAAACTGATATAACCACTATGGAAATCAGTGAGGGGACTCCTCCAAAAACTAAAATTAGACCCAGCTATTACCCTCCTGGACATTTCTCCAGAAAAACTGGAAACATTATGCCACAGTGATAAATGAGTATTTTTAAAGAATACAATCAACTGTAATCTCAAAACCTAATGATCACTTTTGCTATGCTGGTATATTTCCTCTCAGAATTGCCTGACTATACATTTATTGGGTTTCAATCTTGTTGTACTGTCTTGTTTTATTTCTAAATTTGGGTTGTTAGATAGGGAGTCTAAAAGCAAATGTGCTTTTCTTTCAATAAAACAATTTGTAAGAACTTTGGCAGCAATAGCATTTGTAGGCAGATGCAAACTTTTCAAGTTAGCAGGTAGGCTTGGAGATAAAGACCGAATAGTGTTGGGCAGAGCCTAAGATTTTCTATCCATCTGTCTAGTTCCCTCCTTCCCTACCTACCCTCTCTGCCCTTTCTATCCATCTCCTTACCCATTCAACCATCCACCCATCCCTTTTTCTATCAATCTATCCATCCATCCATAAGCTGGATCTATGTTTATGTATCTTAAAATACAAATATTAAAATGAACTAATGAATAAAGTTACATGTTGCTTAGAGAAAAACCTGGTTCATTTTTTAAAGATAAGACCTGGCTTTGTCACTTCATGATGAACTAAATCTGTCACTCCAACCTTTGAAGGATGCATTAAGATAAAAACCATTTTGAGGGTTAAGGAAGTAACTCTGGGGTAGACAGCCTGCCTAGCATAGATAAGGTCCCAAGTTCAATCCCCAGCACCACAAGAAGAAAAAAGGTGAAAGTGTTAAAAATGTTATACAGCAAAACTGAATGCAAAAGAATAATTTTTAACTTCCAAATATTCCTTAGCATGAGGTTTAACAGGATCTAGGTGAAATAGCAATAGACATAATTCAAAGGTAAGCATTAGTAAATTTGGGGATATATTTACTTAAAATTGAGTAATGAAAGAATTCCTTTATGTATTTTATAAGTCCTTATAAAGTGAACTATCATATTAACAGATGAACAGATAAAAGCCACAATGACTAGCCAGAAATACCCCATACAAAACTTCTAAGACAATTATACTAAATCAAGATACACTTTTAGAACATTGTCCATGCTGGATTACAATAACTTTTTTCTCTTTTTTTCTGTCTGTCTTTTGTGTTGTACTTTATATATTGAGTTTCTCACGTAAGAGAAAGCACGCAGCTTTTAAACTTGTATGTCTGACTTACCTCACTTACTATTATGGTCTTAAAGTGCACCCACATTCCTACAAATGATTCACACTCATCCTTCCTTATGGCACAGTAGTACTGAATTACGTATCAATACAACATTTTTGTCTTCTCATAAGTAAATAATATTGCTCAATAGATAGAGGTACTATTTAAAAAGGCCTACCCATTGCATCAAGTAGGTACAACTAGGATAGAATTTTACCTTTATCATTTTCTAATTGTCTATCAAATTTGTGACATGCAGTATTTATATGTTAGTTTTACTAAAAAACAAAAATCTGTTAACATTTTTGTTTTTGTTTTGAGACAAGTTCTCACTATGCTGCCCAGGTTGATCTCCAAATCTTCCCACCCCTACCTCCCACATGCTGGCTTCTACAGGCCCCTGAGACACTTTAATAGAGTGTTGTACTTATTTGAAGTTTAAATTCTTTTTATTTTCTGTATTTTTTAGGGAAGGGTCTCAAGGTTGCTCAGGGTCTCACTACTAGATTGGACTCATAGTGATTCTCCTGTTTGCAGCCTCCCAAGAGCTGGGATTACAGGCACGCTTCATCACGCCCAGTCTCAATTGCCATCTCAGCATGCCCTGGGGGTGGGACCAACTGGGCAGGCCCAGGGATTAAACCCCCCTAATCCACTGAGCTATTTGGCTGGCCTTTGAAGTTTAAATTCTTATTTAAGATTTATACATAACTTTTAATATTGAGAAATAACCATGTGATCACTGAAAAATATATTACATTGAGATAAAATTACATAGTAGAAGATGAAGAAAACTAGACTTTTCATTGAAATAGAATTCAAGGAGACAGTCTCAATGTAAAATGAAGAATTTGGTCTTATAACTTTTTAAGTGAATGAAGCTATGCATAAATCATTAGTATTGACATACATTTGCATATTTGTACAATATCAATTTAACAATTCTATTGTAACATTTATAATTTTCCAAAACCATACCCCTCATAACTTATCTAAATTGATATTTATTGAAAATTCAACCTAATAGCTAAATAATGCAAACCATCCATTTACCCATCAACATACCAATGGATAAAGAAAATATATTATATGTACACAATGCAGTATTGCTCAGCTCAAAGAAGGATAAATTTGAGTCATTTGTAGGAGCATACTATAGTTTGTGGGGGTTTTTGGTGTTACCAGGGATCGAACTCAGGACCTTACACTTACCAAGCAAGCACTTATAGGACTGAGCTGTCTCCCCGGCCCCATACTATAATTTCACCTTGGGACCATGATGGAAGTGAGCAAAACACTGAAGGTTAAATATCACATGGCTTCTCTAAGATGAGAGAACAAAATATGAAGAATTCCAAGAGCAAATGGAAAGAGGCATATTAAGAAGCAGGGAGGTAGACCCTGCTGAAACGGGCAGAAGATCTGAGGAGGGAAGCAGAGGGGTGTGCCGGGAGGGTGGGAGGAGCACAAATAATCAGGTTGTAATCACTGTGTGTTGCCAACATATACTAATGGAAATTCTAAAGACATAAATAACAATGTGGAGCAGATAGATAGCGTCTCAAATTGCTGCTAGGTGAAGCTGAGCCAAGTGTGTGAAACCACTGCGCCACACTCCCCTCTGGAGTGTGGGTTTCTATGCTCCACCGTGTGACCCTGGGGGCTCCTCCCAGCCCAGCTCCTACAGTCTCTTTCACTCCTCCTACTGTGGAGTGAAATCTAGCCTTGGCCCTCAATATCCAGCACATGTGCGACTGGAGTTGGGGTGGAGTGACTGTGACACAGCACTGTGAGGCTGGTGTGATACAGCACATGCGCCTGGCCCTGCTGCGGGGGAGGCACTTAGCGAGTGTCCTCTTCCACCTGCGATGCTCCCAGTGGGACACACATCATCCCCCAGAACCTTTGAGAAGAGGAACCTAGAAGCCCTCCTTGTCTTAAACCATGGTACTCTCTGTCCCTGGAAGGATTTTCCTATTTACTGATCAAAGAGGTCCTCTCTGTCACTGAAGCAGAAAAGTCATCCACCTGTCCTAACATGCACAAGTTGGTGTCTAGGCAACCCAGGAAGGTTAGGTTTAAACATCAGCCTCCCTTACTGGCCTGTGATTTCTCTCATTTGCCCTTGTGTTCCCCAGCTTCTAGGCACATCTGCGGGTGCTAGTATTTGTTAAATAACAAGCCTGATGGCCTCTCATTTTCTTATGATTAATTTTTAATGTATTTCCTTTCGACACAGTCCCACTTGTTCTCCCAGCCTTGCCTGGGCTCTGCTTGCCCTTCTCCTCACCAGTAACTTTGCCTAGTACAGTGCCTCTCCTCTTGCTACTGTTCTCCACAAAGCTGGGAGTTTGGAACTGCCCTAGAGCAGTCAAGGTGTGTTGACAAAGCTACATGTTTCACAAAGAAGGGCTTCTGAGCTCCTCTTTTCAAAGGTTCTGGGAGATGATGTCTGTCCCACTGGGAGCATCGCAGGTGGAAGAGGACACTCTCTAAGTGCCTCCCCCACAGCAGGGCGAGGTGCCTGGGCTGTATTACGCCAGCCTCACAGTGCTGAGTCACAGTCACTCTCACCCCCACTCCAAACATCCATAAGCCGGTGACTGAGGACAGGAACAGCTGAACTGTGCTCCTTCACTGTCCTGTCCCCTAGGCTCACTCTTACTGCTCTGCTCAGCTGGAGTTGTGAGGATGAGTGACCTAGATTGGCCGCACTCACAAATCTCGTAGCTGGGAGACTATTGGCTAGAGTGCCCGTGTCCCTTCCTGGGGCCTCTCCAGGCAGCCTAGCTCAGGCTCAGGGCTGCAGTATTCAGGTAGCAGCAGATGCATCAGAGCCCTCTGAGGGCTTTTCTGATCCCACACACTGTCACTTCCTGCATATTCTACTGTCAAAGCCAGTAACATGGCCAGATGTAAGACACCCCCTTTATAAGAGGAAATGCAAAAGCCTTGTAAACGTTTCTGATGGACCTCAGGAGAGGCATGAGTGTTCTACTTTGAAGATGGGAGAATCGAGGGTCACTGATTGGCAGTCCTGCCAAATGTTCCCAGCTCACAAGAAATGGAACCAGGATTTGAGCCCAGATGTCTCTGATACCCACGTTTTGCTCTATACTGCACCTCAGCAACTCACAAGGCTCCTCTTTCCTCCCTTCCCTTCTCTTTCCTTCTCTTGTCCTGCTTCTCCTTGTCCATGTCTGGAATTTAAGAGAAGGATGCAGCAGACAGGGGTAAGGGCACACTGTGATTCACAAGCAGAAGGTGTGCTGCCAGCTCTACTTACCATCTAGCATTCTGGAGAAAAGGGCTGCCAGGAGGGTACATTTAGGGGATTGTGACCACGCCTTCCTCATTTTCTTTTGCTTTACCCAGTACCAGGCTCAGGTCCCAGCCCCCAGTTCGCAGTTGCATAAACCCACCCTCAGCCAGGCGCAGGCGCTGAGCCTCCAAGCGCTCATCTATAAAATGAGACTAATCATCTCTACATCTCCAAGGGAGGTCTGAGTGAGAGAATAATGTATGCAAAAGCTCTTTGGGAACCTTAGCGCAGACTCCAGCAAGGCGATGAATTATTTATGTCTCCTCTGAGGGTCAAAAAGGAATCGCAGTCACGCTGACTCGGGCTCTGCAGGCCACAGGTGCTTTCCAGGCCCGTGAAGTGTGGGAACTGCGCACGGCTCTCCGCAGCCGCTGAACTTCCAGTAGCACGGATAGGATTCTAATTTGTTTCAAGAGTTCTGTCTCCTTTCAAAAGATTCCTCTGTAGAATGTACGCGAGGCCCGAGGTGGGCGGCCAGAAATGGATCTCCGTGGCAGGTGTTCATATTCAGTCCCATTTGCTTCTTTCTCTACATCATCAGGAGTGTCTGTTTCTATTATGATCTGCAGATGCCAGGTGAGAAGAGATTTGCCATATGCGAGATTTGTGCTGACAACTGCTCAGTGAGACACACCGGCCTTGCTCCCTCCTCACTCCTAAATGAATGACAGCCTGGACAAACCCCCTTCAACAGAGCTGGGCCATGTGTTAGCAGCCAAGGAATTATCTGCAGACAGAAGGATTTCTCCACCCATGTGTCTCCACCAGAGAAACATCTGTTAGCTTCTCAAGGCAGTGAAACCTCTTATTAGAAACCACAGAAAAGTCATTTCCTTCCTTCTTGCTGCGAAAGGATCCAAGATCCTCCTCCCTGCAGACCCTACAGTGACAATCCCAACAAAAGGGAGCAAAGCCCACTGGAGCTGGGCGGAGATGGGCTCCCATCAAAGCTGAGCCCAACCTGGGCATCCACAATTTCAAACCCCATTGCGTGCTTTATGCAGGGCTCTTTTGATCATAATAACTCTTCACAAGGCAAAGAGAGAGTGGTAAGACTCACCTAGTCTTCAGGAACAGCGGGCCTCTTGGTGGCTTCTCTTTATCTCCCTAATGATTTTCCAATTTTAGCCAGCATTGTGAGGGAGCTACAGCAGCCCTGAGTCTTTGAGGGGCTTTCTCTAAGTAAAACTCAAAAGAAAAGTATGTATTTGTCAGTACAAAGGCACAGATTGGTCTCCTGCAGCTCAATTTTTTTTCTTTTTTCGGCATTAGTCTTTCTAAGCCATGGATTAAAACATGCATTTAAGCATTGAAATATGTGCTGGAGTTGAAGTTTCAGGGGATGAAAACCACCATCCCTGAGGTCACTGGAATGGACAGTCCATAAGGTCACATTCCAAGAGGCACCCCCACTTGCTTTATTATTGCTCACCCAATATTCCTGCTACCCCAAACGAACTGTAGCTTCCCAGCTCTGGTGTCTCACCTAGTCTGTGACGATGTTAAGTACGACATTAGAAAATTTGTCACTAATTTAAAAAAAATTTTTTTAAATATGGAGAAATGTGTTGTGCTCTTTCAGGCCACCAGATTATCTTGTTTTACTCCTGAGAATGAATGCCTGTTCTTCCACCTATTCTACCAAAGTCTGCAAATCCCACTAGGCATTTGATGAGTGTTTACAATACAGGTTGGATACATGTAGAAGCATAGCAGCAGTCCCTATGGAGAGCTGTCACCTTCTGTTTGTTTGGGGTCACCAAAGCCTACCAGTTTCTTGGTAAATGTCTTATAACTATTGGTTGGATGCATGCATCCTATATTAAAGGCAACATTGAAAGACTCCTCTGAAATTCAGGCAAGCTACAAATGGCTTTTAGATTCCTAGAGGCAGGAAAGGCAGAAACTATCAGAGATGCTGTAGCTACTCATATAGTTTTTAAATATTTTTTTTAGTTTTAAAAAGAATACAAAAAATAGTAAAAAAAAAAAAGAAAAGAAGGAAAAAGAAAAAGAAAAACAACACATTATTGTCTTCAAATAGACAATTGTTGTTCAGATTACCAGATATCTGAAAAGATTAAGATTGGTCAAAAAATTATAAATAATTAAAAAGGAGAAAAAGGTGCAGGTAGAAAAGAACACATATAAAGACCAACACCTTTAAAAGGGGTGGTAGAAATGAAGTGAGCTCACTACAAAACACTCACCTCCCTGAAAGGTGTAGCAAGCTCATGCTCATTTCTGACCCCTCCAAATACTCAGTCTGTCAAAAACTGGTCTTTTCGATGACTTATTGTATTCAGTTTGGCAGTAACTTGTTGAGGACTTTGCATTTACGTTCATTAAATAGATTAGTCTGTAACTGTCCTTTTTAGTTGAGTCCTTGTCTGGTTTTGGAATCAGATTAATGCGAGCTTCCAGAAATTAGCTTGGAAGTACTCCTTTCATTTCGATACTATTACAGTTGAAAGAGTTTGGGCATCGTATTGTCCCCAAAGGTCACGTAGAACTCAGTGGCAAATACATCAGGTCTTGATTTTTCTTAGTTGGTAGGTTTTCTATTACTCTGTCAATTTTATAGTCTGCCATTGGACTGTTCAGAGATTTTGTGTTTTCTTGGTTCAATTTTGGTAATTACTATGTGTCTAGTCGTCTGTCCATTTCTTGAAGATTGTCCAATTCTTTGAAGTATATTTTTTCAAAGTAGTTACTAATAATCTTCTGGATTCCTTTGGTCCATTATCATTTTGCCTTTTTAATTTTTAACTGCACTGATATGGGTCTCATCTTTCCTTCTTTTAGTAAGTTGAACTGAGAGATTGTCTATTTTCTTCATTGTTTCAAAGAACTACCTCTCTTATTCATTGATTCTTTGCAGTTCTTTAGCCTTAATTTTGTTAATTTACTCTCTAATCTTTATGATTTCCTTCCCTGTGCTAGGTTTGGGTTTGGAATGTTGCTGTTTTTCTTGTAGTAGCTTTCTAGTGTGAAAATTTTCACAGTGACTTGGGCTTGCTCTGTTTTTCTCAATGAAAAAACTTTCCCTTTAGTATTCTTTTCATTGTGTCCTATAGGTTCTGGCATTCTTGTTTGGTTTTAGGAATCATTTAATTTCCTCCTTGATCTCTATGATCAACTGAGTGTTCAGGAGTGTGTTATTTAATGTCCTGATGCTTATAAAAATTCTTTGGGGTTATTTTTTTGCAATTGATTTCTAGCTTCAGTGTTCTCTGATCTGATAGCATATGTGGATGATTGTGATTATTTTGTGTTTATTTAGTTCAGACATTATGGACTACTAGGTCTATGTTGGAGAAAGATTTGTGTGTTTTTAAGATGAGTGTATATTCTGTGGTAGTAAGGTACTATAGATATCTATTAAGTGTATTTGTTCAAATATGTGGTTCAGCTCTGATATTTCTTTGTTAATTTTTTTGTTTACTTGATCTCTTTGTAAAAGGAAGTACTGAAATCACCTTCTGTGATTGTGTTGCTGCTTATTTAAACTTTTCTGTCCAGTAGTGTTTGTTTTTTGAAATTAGGCACACTGGTATTCAGTGCATATACATTTATAACTACTATCTCTCCCTGTTGAGTTGTTACATTAACTAATATACAGTGATTTTCTCTGATTCTTCTGATAATGCTTAACTTGAAGTTCGTGAAAATGCCCAATTGCATTGTTTGCATTTGCTGTGAGCCACCTTCTTGCCAGGGTCTTGATGTGACTTTAATTTTAGGGATATTATGTACATGAATGAGGTCCCCAATTCCTTAAGAAGATAAGCAATAATGAGTCCATAGCCGGGTCCAGACGTCTGGAACTTCCTGTTTTTATAAACTTTCTACTGAACTTCTCCACGATGGAGCTTCTTACTTTGCCTTTTTAGAAATCTGCTGACAAGTGTCCACTTCTCTTATCTCAACAGGCTACAACTTCTTGCCACACACTTATAGAACTTTGACCAGCTACAGCACTTACGTATAGAAAAAAAGCATTCTTTGCCTTTGGCAAAAGATGTGGGCTTCCAAATCAATTCCATAGGCCAAGGCATACATAGAAACTTCTAGAAATTTCAGCTTAGCAGTCTGTGCATGCAAATTTATCATTATCAAACAAGGGAAAGGAATATTTTCCTAATTTAACCTAAATTTCATTTTAGACCCTTACTCTATTGGTACTTGTTTTTAATAATGTACTTTGTACTTGTAAAATGATATTTTAGAGTGTGGCATGATTTCAAAGGCACACCCAGTTGCATTATAATTGCATTTAATCATCACAGCAGCCCATATGGGAAGCATTTCATTGATTGATTTTTAAGGAGGAAACTAGGGCAAGGAAGGCTAGGTAGTTCAAGATTAAAGATCAAGATCAAGAGTCATTGGTGGGTCCTCTACACAGTTTCCACCACTGTCTTCCAAAATTAAAAATCTAGCCCTGTTTCATGGTTGAAATTACAAATGATAGGAATGATCCTATTAATAAAGAAGCTGTGTACTGTAGAAGGGAAGAAAGAGAAAAGAGAGGCTAGTATCTAGCTTCTACTGTGAATAATTTGCTTTATTTGCACTATCCTATTTAAACATCATCTCTTTCTCCCACTTGACTAAAAAGAAATAGAAATTAAGGAAAATTAAATTATTTACTCAAAGTCACAAAGATCACAAGTGACAAAACTGGTTTGATCACCCCACTTTCTGACTTTTGGATCTGCAGTCACCTCATGCCCCTTCCCATTTCATGGCAATTCATAGTGCATCGATGCACACAGAAGATTCTTAAAGGCAAAAAGTAAAGAAAAGCGGTTTTGGTGAGTCTTGTATTGTCAAAGACACCCGCACCCTTTCTTTCCCTGGCCCTCTCACCTGAGTTCTGTGAAGCACTGTTCATCTGCTCTTCTGCTCCTTGTAGGGTGTGTGGTGGTGGTGTCTGTGATCACGCAACTGGCTCAAGTTCACAACTCTACAGTGGAGGCCTCAATGGAGAGACTGTGTAGCTACTTGCCTGGTGAGTATGGAGAGGCCTTGCTGCTGTGTCTGCTTGTTCTCTCACATGTTTTATGGGACAGATTGGGTTGTCTTATTTCTGTGGGTTGATATGCTGATGAGACTTATAGAAATAAAAATAAAATAACACTCTGGGAAGTTTCTCCCTGATGTGCATTTTCCATCATTGCAGAATGAAATTGCTGCGGAAATTTAGGGAATAAAATCTTGAATAGCCAATTGTCAATTTATGGATCACATTAATAACAGTTTGCCTAAAAGGTGATCAGATTCCTTAAGTACTAGGAAGTCAGAATAATGAGTAAAGTCAATAATTTAATCTTAACTTGTGTATGCATACCCATGAACACAAAACCTTAAGCTAGAAAGACAACTGGTCTCAAAACCCCAACTTGGAAAAACTCTGTAACATTCTATTGGTGTCAAGTGAATCTCAATGGACACTGTTATCCATCTACCAAAAGAAGGAAATGATCAATGGCTCAAAATAGTTGTACAATGGTTTCTCAGCCTTAAGAGAAAAAAAAATCCATTTTCTTTATAGAATACTATTACATAAACAATGGTAATGAATAAACATTTTAAAAATCAAATTTTCTTTCACTTGGCATTAGTTCATCAAAGATCCTATATTATGCTTTCTGTTAAATAAGGTAGCTGTACTAATGATGATTTTACCTTTGATTTATATAACACACTATGCCAATAACAATAAAAAATTTTCAGATCACAGTATGCTTTCACAGGATAAAATATTCAGAATTTGAAAATAAACACTAGGAGAGGATAATACACAAACATTTGTGTTTACAACATTGAAAACTGATCATACTTAGAATTTTGGCAGATTTGTATAAAACCTTATTTTGGGAAAGTAAAACACAGCATATAAATTTAAAATACCTTTGACTTTCCCTAACCCTCTGTTCCATTTTTCTTCCAATTTCCTATAAGGAATAATTGACTTGAACTTAATTAATATTGTTCTTGTCAAATTGTATACTTACATATTCGATTGTACAAATCCATAAATAACATATACTGCTGTTCTATTATTGATGTTTTTAATCTTTTCTGGATAAAACAAATGTAGAGAACCATGCAATGTAAAGCTCTTGCAATGTGATCTTTCTTGGAAACATAGCCTAAGTCAAGAAATAACAGATAAATGGCCTCCCCCCAAATCCCACCCACACACCCCCTGCTATCACAAGCCTCTCCAAGCCCCACCAGTAGAATAATGTTCTGAATTTCATGGTAATTTTTTATTGTTTAATCACACCATTGAGCATCCCTAGATACCACTCTTGCCCATGTAGTTTTCACGTGCTTTCTAAGTCTATTTTAATCTACAGCTTTCTTTTATATCTTCCTCTTTTCCTTATAGTTTAGGAATTTGATGTGCAGAGTTTCTCATAGTCTGGACAGTACTGATTATGTCCTCATGGTACAACTGATGTTCTCTTTGTCCTATATGTAGTGAATATTAACAGCTAGATCCAGAGTCTTGGTTGAACTTGTTTGATTACTTTGGCAAGATTATGTAATATCTCCCTCTCTGTCTGTCTGTCTGTCTGTCT
>NW_004524607.1:9247648-9282951 GCF_000260255.1 Octodon degus
CCCTCTGTGTGTGTGTCTCTATATCTCCCTCTCTGTGTCACTCTGTGTATGTCTCTCTCTGTCTCTCTCTCTGTGTCTCTCTTGTCTCTCTCTGTCTCTCTCTGTGTGTCTGTCTCTGTCTATCTCTCTGTCTCCCTCCATCTCTCTCTGTCTCTCTCTGTCTCTCTGTCTCTGTCTGTCTCTGTCTATCTCTCTGTCTCCCTCCATCTCTCTCTGTCTCTGTCTCTCTGTCTCTCTCTGTGTCTCTGTATCTATCTCTGTCTCTCTATCTCTCTCTGTCTCTCTCTCTGTCTCTCTGTCTCTGTCTCTCTCTCTCTCTTTCCCCTCCCCCCATGGTTTTTATCAGCTGTTGGTGCTCAGTGATAACATTTATTAATTAATTGGGAGGTATAAAATTACAATATTCCAGTCTGTCATTTATTTTTCACTTATTAACTGATTTTATATTAATATTCTGAAATAAGCAACTGGTTTTCTAAAACATAGTAATAAACTCATGAATTTAAGCCCAGAGGAGGGCTTCGGTCAATTGCAATTACTATTCTCTTGATGCTCAAATGACCCCAGTGGGAGACTCTTAGTTTGACTTCTGAGTAGCTGTAACCTTGGACAGAAACCTTCAAGACCTGAAGCAGCAAGATGTCCCAGCCCTGTCTTGTAGTTTTCCAGCCCCAGGTTTGACATCAGTCATTTAAAATACTATGTCAAGGCCACCATCTGGATGCTGAAGGATGCTTATTGCTACTGACTGGTCATTCTTTCTAGATGTTTTTTTTTTTTATGAACAGTGAAATATATGCATATACATTTATCTATAAAATTTTTCAGGTAAGCTATCTGCATTAGTCAGCCTTTCCATTGCTGGGACATGATACCCAATGCCCACAATTCAAAGAAGCAGAAGTTTAATTTGGCTCATGGTATAGGAGATTAAGTCCATGGTTGACTGGATATGAGACAGAAACATGATGGTGGGTCAACTCAGAGAAGCCAGGATGCAGAAAAAGAAAAGAAGAACTGGGGAGAGATGCACATTCTCCACAGGTATGGGCCTAGCGACCACTGCCTCTGACAAGCTCCCATCTCCTAGCAACACTGAAGTCATCAATGTGCCAACTCTGACAAGTACAGTGCCTCCACAATCCAAGCATCTCCCACAATCCAACCTCTGAACACAGGAGACTTTGGGGGACCATTCCAATTCCAAACTATAATAGTATTTAGTTAATTCATAGTGACTCTTTAAATTCAAACATGATACTATAGAATTTTTTTAAATCTCCTCAGTATCATGTCTACATGTGTCCTTCCTAAAGTCGCAATTGCCAAGGACAAGGTAATTGATCAAATTAAAATATCCAGTGCTTATCATTTATGTATTCCTCCCCATACACATACCAGTGTTAGACTATCACTCCTAGTACTACCATCATTAATGTATTTCATAACTATTGAGAGCTGCTAAAATAGATTTTTGTATATGCTTTTCCCATTTCTCCACCACTTTAAATCTTGGAGCCCTGTTATCCAAGCATAAAGAAATTACATAAAATATCCATTCCCTTTCATCCTCATTTAGTCTTAGCTCCCCCAAAAAGTGAATGATCAATGTTTGTCCCCCCACCCTTAAGTGGATACCCCTCAACTGGCATTGTTTTCTGAAGCTCATGCCTCAGAACGGGCTCTCAGGAGCTGTCTCCTCTCATTGCTGGGACAAATACCCCATACCCCAAGTGGCGGAAGGAAAGGTTTATTTAGCTCACAGTCACTGGAGGTTTCAGTCCACACACAGTTGGCTCCAAAGCAGAGCAGCACATAACAGAAAGTAGCCTTTCATGGAAGAGGCAAAGAGCAGAGAGCAAAAGGGAGGAGTAGTGGCAACAATGGCTACAGAGGACAAGTCTGTCTCCCTTAAATTTCATTCAGACTATCTGCCCAAGGCTGGGTGTACTCACACCCAAAATCCCAGCAGCACTCACACCCATAATCTCAGTGAATCATGAGTTAATCACAAACTGCACAAGTCTACCCCATGGCTGTATGAGGCTTTGGGGGCACAACTAGATACAAACCATAACAGGAGCAATATTCTCTGAATCCTGCATGTTACTAACAGATCATCTGTCTCCATTACTAGAAATTCAGCATTTTGCTAGACATAAAAACTGTTGGTACACAATGTCCTTCCCCAAATAGCTTAAATATATTAGTAAAAGTCTAATGATAATTATTTTTCCTTATAAATAACTTACTGCTTTTGCCTAGGAGTACAACAGACACTCTTATTTCCCATGAGGACTAGTCACCTCACTAGAAAATGTCCTGGTTTTGAAGCATACAAGCATGTTCTCTCAATGTAAGGCTTCAAGTATTTATTTTCTAATTTCAGAAAAGTTTTTAGTCTTCTCTCAGTTCCTTTGGTTTGGTGTTATTCTTCTGGCATATCTATTATCCATGTATTGACTCTGCATGGCTTGTTTTTGATGGAGTACCTTATCTCTTGGATACCTTTTATTTCTTCATTTGCTACTCCGTTATTTTGTGGCACTGGAGATTGAACCAGGGGCCTTTGCACTTAGCTACGTTTTCACCCTATTTTCTTTCAAGACAAAGTCTTGCTAAGTTGTGCATGCTGGGCCAGAATTTTGATCCCAGTGTGCCACCAGGCCTAGCTTTTCATTTGTTTTTGAATCTTAAAATTATTCCTCCTTTCACCTTCTGTTTCTCTTACATCATCTATTATTTTCACTTATTCTTATGTTCATTGCAGTTTAAGCTTCATTTCCTTGATAATTTTTATTCTTCCCTGAGTTCTTTCATCCCACAGCTGAGTTTTGCTAATTCTGATTTCTGCTATTCTTTCATGTCTTATAGCATGTTATTAATGCCTCTTAGCTCATTTTAGAATCATGTTATGTTTTAATCTTTTTTGGCTTGACTTCCTGGCATGCTTTGACTATCTGTAGGGATGCTATTCTGTGCCTTATTCTTTTCTTCTTATAATAACTCTGTATGGGAATTGACCTAGATACATTTCTGTTGTTCATTTTTATGTGAAATTAGTTTTCAAAAACTCTTAGGAAGAGGTGGTACAGGTTAGCTTTTCTAAATACATGGCACTCCTTCTTTTGTTGTTTTTGTGTCATGCTTAAAAATACAGGATAGCTTGCTTTCTGAGACTCTAACTCTTCTCCACCGTCCACTTTCATCTGGAATCCCTTTATGCTTTATTTTCGTGCAGCTCAATTTTGATCCAAACCCAGCAGCTTCTCCTCAGTGTGGGCCCTGGAAGGAAGCTTGGGTGGGTCTTTTTCTTTTTTAATTTTTTTTTTAAATCTTGTATTTTTTATTTATTTGGTGCAGGGTCTCACTACATGGTTTGGACTCAGCCTCCCTAGCACTGGGATTATGGGCATGCGGTACTGGGGATTGAGCCCAGGTCCTTGTGCTTGCCAGGCAGGCACTTAGACCGCCGAGCTATCTCCCCAGCAGTGGGTGGGTCATTTTCTGGAACTCACAGATACCTCTGACCCTTTAGCCTCACTCACTTTGAGCCCCTGGAACCACCTGCCATTGCTGTGGGCAAAACCCCTCCTGCCATCAGCTGCTGTGCTCGCTGTCTCTCTGAGTACTCTAGCTCATATCTGGCAGCTCTGTGGCGATTCTTTCTGCCTCAGTTTGCCTGAATTCATTGCTTTCCTTTCCTTTCTCCAGTATAGATACTGGTAAGCTGCAGGAATTGTGGTTTTGAGTAGTAGCACATCCACATCTTCACCTCAGAGGATGCTGAGGTTCTAGATCTGCTCTTATTGTTGCCTGGGAGTTTTGGTTATGTTTAAGATTTTTTTGGGGGGGGAGGGCAGTACCAGGAATCGAACTCAGGACCTCATGCTGGCCACACAGGAGCTGAGCTATTTCTGGGGTTCTATGATTAGATCTGAAACGTCCCCCAATAGCTCATGTGTTGGAGGTGTGGTCCCTAGTTGACTGCACTACCGGGAAGCAGTAGTAGCTTTAGGATGGGGCTTCTTTGGAGAAAGTAGGTCATTGGAGTTTTGGCCAAGAAAAGTATATTGCAGACCTGGAATCTTGTCTGTACTTCCCAGCTGCCACTAGGGGAGCTATTTGGCTGGAGCAAGCACTCCCAAAACATTCCACTTCACCCTAGGCCTACAAACAATGGTGCTGGCTGGCTGTGGACTGCAACCAAGCCCTTTCCTCCTTCAAATTGTTTCCCTTAGGTTTTTAGAGGCTGTGATACAAAGTTGGCTAACACAGCTGTCCAAGGAGAGAGAGAGAGAGAGAGAGAGAGAGAGAGAGAGAGAGAGAGAGAGAGAGAGTTTTCAAAGGGATTCTTGACTGTGCATGCATCTCTCTTCTCTCCTTAATTCTCCCTTGTAAAGCCTTTAATTTTCAAGCAATGGTCTACAGTATGTATTGCTCTATAACTTCCTTTCTTTACTCAATATTGTTTGTAAGATCTATGCATGTTAAGGCACCTAGACTGGGGTTAAGCCTCCTAAATTACTCTATAGTAATGGATGCACTGTGTATGAATGCACTGTATCTCATTGCTTTATCCCCTATTACTAGACAGTCACACTCTATTATAAACCCTACTGCTATGGTCTAGCTGTGGTTTGCAGGTGTCCCCCAAGCATTTATGTGCTGGGATCCTAATCTCCAGTACAGCAGTACTGAGGAGGTGGAACCTTTGAGAGGTAGAGTCCAGTACAAGGCAATGAGGTCATGGTAGGCATGACCTCAGGCACTCTGCAATGGGGTTATGTTGGTTTCATGCAAAACATTAGTTCCTGTGACAGTAAATTATTAGAAAAACAGCAAGTTCTCCAGGTATGGCAGTAAATACTTTGTAGTCTCAGCTGCTTGGGAGGTTGAGGCAAGACGATTATATCGGCCCATGAGTTTTTTGTTTGTTTGTTTGGGTTTTTATGAGCAGAATATATTTATTTGGGGAAAGAAACCTCCTGTCTGAGAGAGGGACAGAAGAGGGGCCCAAGCGGTTGATCCCTGTGAAGTTGTCTCTTCCAGGGACTTTTATAGAGTAAAACCATGTGGCAAGGCAGGCCTAAGGTGGTGTAGAATATGAGAACTCACTTAGGTGGGCATAAAGTGGGATAAAACTATGGTCAACCAATGAGGTTACAAGTGCTGTTGCTCAGGTAAAATTTATTAAATCCAGTACCAAATGAGGAAGTGAGGCATGAATACAGGACAGAGTCTCTTCCTGTTGGAGGTTAGGCTAGTGACTCATTTGGGCTCTTTCAAAGTGATTGATACCTATTTAGAATATCAATCCCTGATGCCCACCCCTAGGGAAGTATGTAGCTGTATTTGTTTCCTCTTTTGTCTTGAGGTCTGGCCCATAGGGAGTGTCTGTCTCTTCAAATTTGTAAAGTCACCTTGTCTTCCATCTTGTCTCCTCAAGGGCCTGGCTCATGAGTTTTAAGATTAGCCCAGACAACATGGTGGGACCCTGTCTCGAGAAAAATATAAGGGCTGGCTTCTGAATCTCTCCTGCTTCCAGTCTCACATGATGGCTCTCCTCCTTCTACACATGTTCTTCTGCCATGTTGTGATGTGACCAGGAGGGTCCTCAGCAGGAGCTGAACTGAGAGGAAAACACAACCATGAACTTTCAGCCTCCAGATCTCTTCCTTATAAAGTACTCAGCCTCAGGTCATTTGTTATAAAGACATAAAATGAACTAATTTACTTCCTTTATATTTTTACATGTCTGTGTCAGAGAAAGAAAGAAATATTATTACAACTTTACAAAAAGGAAATAGTGAAGCACAGACCCAATTATTATTCAGTGTTTCAATTGCTTGCCATTTCTATGTAATAGGCCACACGTACAAATATAACCATTTGTATCTTGAGTCTGATTTTCTGTTTTTTAAATGCAACTGTATTGCCAAAGGCAAAAGACTAAATAGAAACCCTATTTCTTAGCTTATTCCTTCTTCTTTAAGTATTAGCAAAATGTAAAGCAACCTAGAACAAGACAGCTTGTGTCCAAGGTACCACGCTGGCCCCTTTAGCATGAAACAGGAAGTAAGTGTCAGAATTAGCTTAGGGAAAATGATAGAATGTGAGAGTCTGGTAAAAATGGAATTGGTACTTCACCAAGGAAAGGAAGTCCATAGCTGGATTTTGATGGTGGGCTGCCTTTTTTGATTGGAGACATTCATTTTAATTTTATGAATTGATGTTTTACCTCCAGATAGAAACTAAGCGCTTACTTGAGATTAAATTGTCATTCCACTCCACAGTCATAATGGCAGAGCAGGTAGTATTGAACCCATTTAATAGGTGTAGAAAACTGCATGGGATGCTGAAAGGCATATCATGAGGTAAAAAACTAGGCTACTCCAAGCTGAGCATTTCTCCTAGAATATATAACACATCTGGTCCATAGTGCTATCCTCAACTCATGCGGCTTTTCTGTCTGGTCCACCAAGATAATGGGGAATAGGAGAAAGTGAAATTATGCATATCAACAGGCAATTATTTTAAAAATTGTTTTAAGTACACCTTTGGCCTCTAAAGCTAAATAATAATAAAACATAAAACCTTAGCTTGTGACTGTTTTTGAAAATAATCACTCAGTAAACACACTGCCCTGTTATGCCTACGTATACATTTTTGTTTTGTTTTTCCACATTCTGCAAAAATATTTCTGACCTTCAGTGTCACCCACTGTTTTTGCTTCTGGCTCTCATTAGTAAACACCTTGGAAGAATCTTAGAATTGTTCATGGAAAAATGATTAATGGAATCACACTCAGTAGGGGTCAACAGAATCTATGCCATGCATATCTTAGTAGAACTTCACTTTCTTGGGTCACCTGTGTAGAACGCTTATCTTTGTGCAATATGACAGCCTAAAATTACACAGATGAAAAGAAGGAAGGCACCTCACAGAGCCTAGAATATGTACTATGTGGTTAATTGGTCTCACTGTGCATCAACTTTCTCATTAATAGTTAATGTATAAGAACACCTGCTCTATCCAAGGTAGATAAGACATCATGTAAAATATCCTAGCGGGTAGCAATGTGCACTGTCAATAACATTGACTCTTGGAGTAAGATTTCAGCCTCAGCTGAAACATTTTCTATGTCTGGGATCTTAAACTCTCTATACTTCTGTTTTCTTGTCAATAGAACCAGGATAGGAGAGACCATTTCCTCAAATGTTTCTTCTAAGACAAGAATGAACATTAAACATGGAAAATAAAAATTAAAAAAAAAAACAATGAACATGGAGGTGACTTACAAGTTGGGATGTCTTGAGCTTTATTTGCGCATACATGTAGAAACACCTAACACATGATGCTCAGTTGGCCTCTTTTCACCTTTCTTTGCCCATTGGAATGGCTTATTTTTCTTGTTTCCTGCCATTTCAAGTTCAGCTCTTTGGATCTGGAAAAACTAAACACTTTCATTCCTTCCTGGGTACAGCGTGCCCCCACAGTATCATCTACATTTGAGATGGAGGCTTCACTGGTTTTGTGCTGCTATACTAGAGTAGCACAGATTGAGTACTTTATATTTTTCTCAATGAAAATTACTTTACTAGTACATTTTAGGTATCTATAATGATCATGTTTATTAGAGGGAATTTATGCTTGTACATTGGATATAACTTGATTCTCTTTTTTCCCATTTCCCTACCCTCCCTTCAACCCTTCTTCCCTTCATTATTTACAAAAGCTTTGTTTCTATTCTTTTTTTTTATCATGTTTTGCTCTTCCCCTTTCTTTCCACTCCCCTTCTACTCTTCCTAGTTCCTCTTCCCATTTGAATATTTTCTTCTTGTTTCACAATATCTATTCTACACTTGACCCTTTTTTACACTTTCAATTTCTCACACAGGAGAAACTGTGCAATATTTACACATGTGTGTCCCATTTCCTTAAGAGTGTGGTCTCAAGGTACATCCATTTACCTAGACATGTCTCAAACTTATCCATATGTATGGCTGAGTACTACTCTGTTGTACAATAAAACCACATCTTCTTTATTCATTCACCAGTTAACAGGAATTGGGGCTGTTTCCAAGATTTAGCTGTTATAAACTGCTGCTATAGACATGAGTGTGGACAGAGCACTGTGGCATGATACTTCTAATTCTTTTGGGAAGACACCAAGAAGGGGAATGGCAGGGTCAAATGGGACATCTATCCTATTTTCGTGAAGAATTGTAGCACTGATTTGCACAGTAGTGGCACCTGTCCACACTCCCACCAAATTTGGAGAGAGATCACTTCTCCGCACCTCTATCAGCATTTGCTGTTGGTTAATTACTTGAGATTGGCCATTCTTTCTTGGGTGAGCTGGAATCTCAGAGTCGTCCTAATTTGCATTTCATGAATGGCCAATGATTTTGATTCTTTTTTAATATATTTATTTCCAATTTCTATTTCTTCATCTGAGAAGTGTCTGTTGATTTCAGATGTCCATTTCTGGATTGGGTCTTTAAATTTGCAGAATCTATTTTTTTTAACCCATTATATAGTAATCTTTTGTTTGAGGAACAGCTAACAGAATTTTTTTTCTCACTCTAATTGTTGTTACTTTTGCAGTGCAGAGGCTTTTTAATAAGATGGGGTCCCTGTTGTTGATCCATTGTGAGACTTCCTGTGTGCTTGGTGTATTGTTCATAAACTCTTTGCCTACATCAATGTCTTCAAGAGTTCTACCTATTATTCTATCCAGCAGATTTAGAATTTCTGTTTAGTATTTACATCTTTGATCCACTTCAATTTTAGTTTGGTGTATGGTGAAAGACATGTATCTAGTTTTCATACCTGGCATGTGGAAAGCTAGTTTTCAGCACCGTTTATTAAAGAGGCTATCTTTCTTCCATGAAAGTGTTTGGCACCTTTGTTAAAGATAGGGTGGCTGAGTATGTCTAGAGTTGTTTCTACACCTTCTCATCTATTCCACTGATCCCCAGGTCAGTGATTTCGCAGTACCGTGCTGTTTTTACAACAGTAGCTTTGTAGCATAATTTCATGTCATGGATTGTGGTACCTCCTGCCTGGCACTTATTGCTTTTACTGTTTGCCTCAGTTACTTTTTTCTCATTGCTGGCACAAAATACCTGACACTCAAAATTAAGGAAGGAAAGGCTTATTTAGCTCATAGCTAGTGGAGGTTTCATTCCACTCTGAGCTGGCTCCTAGGAATACTGCCACATGGCAGAGAGCAGCAGTTCATGGTGGCAGAAAATAGCAAGAGCAAAAGGGAGGAGTAGTGACAACAATGGCTACAGAGAGCAAGTCTGTTTCATTTATGTTGCATTCAGGGTATCTGCCCCAGGATGGGTGCAGTACTCACACCTATAATCCAAGCAGCACTTATGCCCATAATCACAGTGAATCATGAATTAATCACAAGGTCTAGAAATCTTCCCCATGACTGCATGAGGCTTTGGGGAGACAACTAGACATAAACTATAACACTGTTCCAGGTCTCTTCTGGTTCCAAATGAATTTTAGTGATATTTTCTCTAGATCTGTAAAATATACTAATAGTATCTTGATTGGGATGCATTATATCTGTATGACAAGTTTGGAAGTACGGCCATTTTCACTATATTGGTTGATCTTACACAAGAGCAAGGGATACCTTTCCAATTTCTGATATCTTCTTCAATTTTCTTTTCCAAAGCACTGTAATTTTCAATATAGAGGTTTTTTCCTTCCTTATAGATTGATTCAAAGGTTTTTTATTGGCTTTTTTTGACACTATTATGAAAGGTATTGTTTCCCTAATTTCTCTCTCTGTAAGTTTATTATTCATGTACAAGAAGGCTATTAATTTTTCAGTGTTGACCTTGTATCCAGCTATCCCACTGAAATTGATGATTAAATCTCAAAGTCTTTTGGTGGAATTTTTGGGGTCTTCTATGCATTATGTCATCCATGAATAATGATAATTTAACTCCTTCCTTTCTTATCCTATTTCTTTTAATATTTTTTCTCTTGTCTGATTGCTCTGGGTAATGTATGAGAACTATGTTAAATAGCAGCAATGAGATATCCTTATCTTGTTTCTGATTTTAGAATGAAATCTTTCAGTTTTTGTCAACTTAGTGTGATGTTGGCTGTTGGTTTGTCCCAAATGGCTTTTATCAGATTGAGATAGAGACCACCTATTGCAATTTTCTGTAAGACATTTTATCATGAATGAGTGTTGGACTTTGTCAAATGCTTTTTCTGCATCTATTGAGATGATCACATGTTTTTTGTCCTTGGTTCTTTTTAATATGGCGTATGATATGTATTGATTTGCATATGTTGAAACATCCCTGCACCCCTGGGATGTATCCTACCTGGTCATGGTGTACAATCCTCGTGATGATTTACTACATTCTGTTTGAAAGTATCCTATTGAGGGTTTTTGTACCTATTTTCATCATGGATATTGGCCTGTAGTTCTCTTTCTTAGTTGAGTCCTTCTCTGTTTTGATGTCAGGGTAATATTTGCTTTCAGGAATGAATTTGCAAGTATTGCCTCTCTTTTAATTTCATTAGAGTTTAAAAATAGTGGTAGTAGATCTTCTCTAAATTTCTTGGAGAATTCAGCACCAAGGCCTAGGCTTTTATTTGTTGGTAGGCTTTTAACTACATCTTCAACTTCATTGACTAGTATTGGTTTACTTAGAATTTTTGTATCTTCTTGATTCAGCTTTGATAATTCATATGTATCTATGAATCTGTCCATTTATTCCAATTTCCATCTTATTAGAATACAAAAGTTCTCAAAGTAGGCATAGATGAATGTTTGGATTTCTCCAGGATCCATTGTTATTTCCCCTTTTTCATTCCTACAGATTTGAGTGTTTTCTTTCCTTTTCTTGATATGACTGGTCAAGGGATGGTTGATTTGATTTAATCTTTCAAAGAACCAACTCTTGGATTCATAAATTCTTTGCACAGTTTTCTTAGTCTTCATTGCATTAATTTCTGCTCTTTTCTTTATAATTTCCTCCCTTAAATGAACTTTTGTTTGGGATAGACTTGCTCTCTTTTTGTAGAAGTTTCAGGTCCAACATTAAATTATTTATTTAGGCTCAGTCTGTTTTCATGATATGGGCATTTACTGCTATAACTTTTCCTCCTAGGATTGTTTTAATATGTTTCAGAACATTATGGAGTGCTGATTTGGTATTAGTGTGTTTCCTCGGTGTTCTTAGTTCTTCATCAATTTTGAAAGATAGTTTCATGTGGCCATCAATCTTGGTTGCAGGTTGTTTTCTTTAGGGTTTGAAATACTTCACTCCAAGTTTACCTTGACTTAAGGGTTTATGGAGAGAAGTCAGGTGTGATTCTGCGGGGATTCCATTATGTGTAATTTGTATCTTTTTTCTAACAGTATTTGGTGGTCTGTTTTTGTGCTGGATTTCTGAAATCTTGATTATTGTATGCTTTGCTGTAGGATTTTTTGATCATAGCTAACTAGAGTTCTATATATCTCATTTTATATGTACATCAAATTCTTTTTCCCTTCCAGGGAAGTTTTCTGTCACGATGTGTGTGAACAGGCTTTTGTGTCATTTGTTTTCTCTCATGCTTTTTCACTGACTCCAAGAAATCTTATATTAGTCTCCTTTGGATCATCTGACAGCTGCTGCATTGATTTCTCATGATACCTTGCTATTTTTAAGAAATCTTTCTTGAAGCTGTCAAGATAGTTCAGTGGACTAAAGTACCTGCTTAGGCAAGCTTAGGCAAGCACAGGAACCATGGTTTAATCCTTGGTGCCACATACCATGCCAGCTCTGCCCCCAGGGCAGGCTGAGCTGGCTAGAGTCTGAGCAAAGTAGCACACACCTGTAATCCCAGAGCAGAGGAGGCTGAAACCAGGCGGCTTACCATGAGTCTGAGCTGCATAGAGAGACTCTATAAAAACCAAATACATTTTTAAAAAAAGAAGGAAAGAAAAATAAATCATCCTTTTCATGATTGCTAACCATAATACAGTCTCCTATATGAGATTCTGTCCTCACATTGGCTCATCCTACAGCATATATTTTCACTGGAATTTTTAATCTCCTGGATATCAGCTTGACTCTGTTTTATGGATTCCCTTTCTGTCTTATTTTGGGCATTAACAGTTTCAGTCATTTTCTTAAATTCCTCTATTTTTTATCTGTATCTGCTCTAGAGTCACTAAGCATGTCTTTCACTCTTTGACGATATCTGTAGTTATCTGAGAAACTATTTCTGATTTAATTTTTCATAGAGCCTTGTTTATTTCCCTTGTTACTTCTACTGTCACCATTTCAGAAAGACCAGGTAGATGTCTTTGGATTGTCCCACCTCACTGACCCTTGGATTTGCTGTTGGTGAGCTGGATATCTGAGATTGTATTTTGTTTAAGTGTGTTCTTCAAAAAAAAAGTGTGTTCTCATTTTCTATGGTTCTTTTTAGTTTAATTCCTAGGTTTATTCTTGGAATTTGCCTATGGTGAGTAACTTTATTGATACCACTTAGAACCCTTAAGGAATGACTGCTTCTCAGAGGTTTTTTCCAGGTGTAGCTGGCTTTTGAGTTTTGAGTCTGTTGTGAAAAATTGCTGCTTATTTGGCCCAAACTGTGATTCTTTGCATTGTCCTGTAGCATTTTTTATGACCCTTAGGCAATCTCAATCTTGGTATACCAGGAAGAACAACTGCTTAGAACAATTATGCCACTTTGGCCAAAGGGGTTGTCTTGGTTATTTCTATCTCATTGCTGAGACAAAATACCAATGCTCAAAATTAAAGAGGGAAAGATTTGTTTAGCTATACTTTGTGGAGGTTATGTTATACTCAACTGGCTCCAAGTAGAGTGACATATGGCACAGAGAACAGTAAAGGTGGCAGAAAACAGTAAAAGCAACAAGAGTTAAGGCAGGAGCAGAAAAAGCAAGCCTCTTTCTCTCTTTTGTGTTGTGTGCAGGCTTTCCACCACAGGGTAGATGAATCTGTCACACTCATAATCCTAGTATTAAACCAGGAATCAACTGTAAACTCCAGAAACCTCTACCCCCCATGACTACCTGAGTCTTTAGGGGAGCATCTATGCACAAACTGTTGCAGAAGTATAACCAGCAATAACAATAGCATCAAACACAGCCCAGAAAATGACAAAGAGAGATAGCTATTAATTTGCCACTTTTAACTGTATTCATTAGATCTGTGTTTATATAACAAAATTACAACGAACCAGAAAATTGTATGCAGTAAATATGCCCTCGATATGACAATTTTCTCCTCGGAGGAGAACATTTAAACGAAACTACAAGCAAAATGGAGAAAGAAAAGAAAAAGAAGAGATTAGAAGCAAGGCTGAGGAACAAAAGAAAATCACAAAAGCTTTGGGAAACAGAAAACAGGAAAGAAAGAGTAGGGGGAGATAAAAAGAATAGAACAGAGAAACAATCATAAGAACAACTAAAAGCCAGATTTATACTTATGTAAATCAAGAACAAGCAATGAACACACACACACACACACACACACACACACACACACACACACACAAACGAATTTTAAAAAGTGAGAATGAGAAATGAATAAAAAAGCACCACTTCAGCATGTGACTCTGCTGCTATCACTGGAGGACAACATGGGCAGAGTGTAGATCCTTGTTGATTAATCCCAGAAAGCAAGCACTAGCTTCACAGTGGAGTAGTAGATAATCCTAATGAGCCTGCACCTTTATTTCCCTAAAGTCCAGGCTAGTTTCTGGCTGTGAGGTTGGCACCAGACCCATTCAGTCTACAGCAGTCAGCGAGCTTTCTATGGGCTTTAATAACTCAGTTGGTGGCCACAATGGAGCCAGCAGTTATATTGAGTTCTGAGCTCATCTGGTCTTTCTCTAAGATGGCTCTGGGCCTATTGCCCTCTCCCACTGGACCTCTGTACCCCTAAACCACTACAAACCACTGTAGCCTTCCACTACTCCCTTTCACAGGTGTATGTCTGTGGAGGCCTCTGGGGTGGCCAGCTGTCACCATGCATCTGTAGGCCCCCCTCCCACACAGTGAGTCTGCGCTCAGGAAGAAGGCACCACTTGACACCTCCTTCTACACTGCAGTCTCTCTTTGCTTTCTCCATGGGCCTCAATTCTCACTTCAGATCCTTCCTCGGTCCAGGAGACCCACTTCATTCCTTCTCTTCCTCATGTTGCTATATTCCAGTGTCTAAACACCAAATCTCAAAAAGGCTGTTCCTCTGCTGCTCAGCACTCTACCATCTTCTCAGAAGTCAGACTGGGTAATTTAGAATAAACAGAAATGCATTTTCTCACAGTTCTGGAGTCTGGGAAGACCCATAGTATGGTGCCAGCCCCTTGAAAAGGCCTTCAGCTACCTACATCAGCCCAAGGTAGAGGACAGGCAGACAAGAGCGTGGAGTGAGAGAGCAAGAAGGAGCTGAACTTGCTTTTGTAACAACCACTCTGGCAGTAACATATCTATAATCCATTTACCAGGGCAGACACCCATTCTTAGGCCCCATCTCCCCATCCTGTTACACTAATTATTAAGTTCCCAACACAGGAACTTTGGGTGACACATGACATATGCACAGTAAATTTTTTTTGTTTTGTTTTTAAATATAGTTTTAACCTTTAAAGCAAAACATGAATTTTCTGAGGCAGATACACCAGTAGTACTTTGGATGATAGAATCTTGCTCTGGCTTGATTTTACATTTTGTTAGCATTTAGAGAATGGGCTACAGCAATGTTAAGGCCAAGCTGTTCTTCAGTCATGTCATGACTATCATGTTCCCATCTTGTTTTGGCTGACTGGGGATATCCAGCTCCTTCCAGAGATATGTTTCTGCTGTGCCCGCTCCTGTGTTGATCCCATTCCCATGAAAATGAGACCTAAGCACAAGACAATTGGCCTTGAAAACTAGAGGTGAAAAATGCCAGCCCAAATAAGGTTATTCTTGCTTTACCTGCCACTACTATTCTCTCATTTGACAGTTATTCTGTAAGGCAGGAAAAGCAGGGACAGGCTGATTGGGGTTGGCATTTTCATCTCTACTTTTCAAGGTGGATTATTTTCTGGGTCTTATTTTCAGAGAAACAGGGTTTTAGGATTTAGCTCTCAGAAGGCCATGTCACGTCTGTACACCATTGCTCCAGGGGCCTCTCCAGCAAAAAATGACAGAATCCCTAAGATGAAAGGATAGTTCAGAGGACCCTGCTCTGAGAGTGACATGAACCCTGCAGCCCTCCACTGTGAGTTGAGCAAAACAGAATTCTGTGAAGCATGCACACACACACATATACACACACATTAATCTTATGAAAAAGAAGATGTCTATTTTCTTCTTTCAGCCAGTAATACAAGGTAACCAAAGAACACTCCAGCACTGGTGTTTAATCACTCTACTCCAGTCAAGCTAATTCTACATGAGCAAGACTTTAAGCTTGCTTCCAAGCTGCCTTGCTCCTCCACTTAATTTCAAATGTCTCTCACAGAATTCACTAAACATGTAAGAAGCCATGTGAAGGACTGCCCAGTGGCATGAGTGCTTGCCTGGCAAGCTCAAGGTCCAGAGTTTGATCCCCAATACAAAAAAAAAGATTTTTAAGATAAGGAAACTTAAGTCCAAGGAAGGGAAGCATTTTCCCATGGTCAGTGGGCAGTGATTTGTGCAGGAATTTGCATCTCTGAGTCCTGCAACACAACAGCTTCTTGGCACTCTTCACAATAGCATCCCTTAAATGGAGCACCCAGTAGATAAAGACAATGGTAGTCTACAAACAGAATGAATTTTTTTATAGCTATAAAGAATGAGTTCATGTCACAAGCAGGAAAAATATATAGATCTTTATTCTATAATGTTAAGTGAAATAAGTCAAACAAAGAAGAATAAATTAAAGGGAAGATTATAGGAACAGGACATCAGACTTTTTAGAGATAAGAGAGAAGCTCAGGGGATGACAAAAGAAGAATGGTGATTGGAAATGATTAAAATATGATATGCATGTGTATGTATTCCCCAAAAGAAATGTGAATAATATGAATGACAAACATGTAACAATGCAAAAAGAAGTACCTATGAAGAGTAGGGTGATCCTTGACAGTTTTATTAAGATAAAACATACACACCACACAATTCAATGGCTTTCAATATATTCACAAAGTTGCATGTTCACTGAAGCAATTAACCTGAGAACATTGTTGTTACAGCACAAAGAAACTCTGTGTCCCTCATCTGTCACTCCCAAAGCACAGCCTTCCTCATGGCCTGAAAACCACCAGTCTCCTTTCCATCTCCATGGACTTGCCTATTATAGATATTTCAAACAAATTAAAGCATATGATATTTGGTCTTTTGTGATTGGCTTGTTTGACTTAATATAATATTACCTTTCCCTTAGAATAGTGTTTCAATTTGCTTCCAATGTTATTTCATAGTGTAGCATGTGTCAGAACTTTATTCTTTTTATGGCTGATTAATATTCCATTTCATGGACAAAAACATTTCCTAGGTCTATTAGTTTAAGGTCACTGGGATGGCTGGTATAAAAAAATGCTGCTATGCACATTTTAGCATGAGTTTTTGTGTGACCAATAGCTAGAGAGGCCATATCATTTTAAATTCTACCAGCATTAAATGAGGGTTCCAAAACTTCTACTTTCTCCACACTTATCATTCATCATAGCATACAACAGTAGGTACAAAATTACAGCTCCTCTTTGTTGGGATTTGCATTTCCTTGGTAGGTAATGATATATTCAGTATCTTTTCATCTTTTGTGTGACAATGTAAATCTTTTTTTGAGAAAGATACTTAATGTAGATACTTCACACAATTTTAATTGGCCTGTGTTGTTTTAGTGTTGTGCTAAAAGCCCATCCACAAGCTTCTATTGTATTTATAGCTGAATATTTATTCTTTCTTAACTATACTTTAATTGCTCATTAAGAAAAACTAGGTGTTAAAGGAGTTCAGGAAATATCACCATAACATATGTCATTTAGTATGTTAATTATTGGTAGGTAAATTGAGAGAGAGAGAGAGATTCTGAATTTGCCTTTGCTATCTAAGTATAAGTCTTCCAAAGAAACTCAACAGTTATTAACCCCCCAAAAATTAATTTTTATCAAGAAATTAGAGTTATTAGAATAGGATATTCTCAAAACCCAAGACAGATCTTGCTATAAACATCTTTGATTCTTCTGAGGGTTCATCCACCTTTCCCTAAAAACATTTAACCTGAGAATATAGGATCATCAAAACATATGGTGAATAGTTAAAATAAAAATTGTAATAAAATATACATTGCCATATATACCCTTGAAAATACAGAGTTGCTTTGAACACACTTATCCCATTATTCTGGGCAATGTGTCTTTTACTGTATTAAGTTTTTGTTTAATTTAAACAAAGTAGGAAGCTTTGGTTGCACACCTAGATATAAACGATAAGTGTGTGTATCTGTCTTATCTTGTGTTCCTCATCATTGTAATTGTCTATTACTCACATCAGTGCTGTCAGATGGAGACGGCAGTGCAGAAACACCTGTAACACCTGGTCTTCTTTTATCTTTGTAATATTAATGACTATATATAGCCATTCTAGAAAGAGGACTGAGTCCAAGGATATCTGTCATCATCCCAATTGATGGGAAGAATGAATCCTTTAAACTCTGTTTATCTATATTTATAAGATATTTTGGTCTCCAATTCTTTTCTCTGAGGAATGTATTTGGTTTTTTTTAACAAAGTAATGGTAGCCTCAAAGAATAGTCCTTCCTCCTTGCCACTTTCATTTCTTTTGTCTGTTTGTTTGTTGATGTATTTAGTACAGGGCTTACAGGATATCACCACACAGACTGGACTTGTAGTGGTCCTCCTGTTTTCAGCCTCCCAAGCACTGGAATCATAGGTGAGCAGCACCAGGCCCAGTCTCAATCCCTATCTCAGCGTGCCCTGGGGGCAGGGCCAGAATAGCACACTAGGGATTGAACCCTGGTCCCTGCACTTGCATTAGCAGATGCTTTAGTCTGCTGAGCTATCTGGCTGGCCTGCAACTTCCATTCCTTAGAAGCATTTGATCAAAATTGGTTTTAATTCTTTTTGGTAAAATTTATCACTGAAGGCATCTTGTCCTGGACTTCTCTTTGCAATCTTAATTTTATTCCTAATTCAATCTTTCTACTTACTGCAGACCTATTAAAACTATTTACTTATTCTTGAATCAGTTTTGACCTTTTCTTTCTTTCTAAGAATTCTTTCATTTTATCTAAGTTATCTAACATATTACCACTGAGATAGTCACACTATTATTCCCTTATAATTGTTTACTTCACTGAGGTCAGTAGTAATATGGGGACAGTTTTAATGGCCTACCTCAAGAGCACAGCAGATTTGGAGTGTTCTGCTTTATTGTTTACAAAATCATATAATTACATCTATTTGAATATAAAATAATATTTAGCGTTACTTACCATTAAGCAAAACTGAAGTAGCAGGGAAAGTTCACCACCTTTTTCTGCTGGTTCCTGCATCAGCTTTCAAGCAAGACCTGGGTCACCTGCTTGTGATGCCACAGGACAAGATAAACTCTCCTCGGTCAGGGTTCCATCTCTTCCCAGCACTCCAGAGTAGTCTCAGCCAGTGGAGAAGCAGAACTGGAGTTAGCAGGTGACACTGCTTCAGCATACATGGAAAAGTGAAATTCACATAAGCATAGACAGAAATGATACATTAACTGTAAAATTACCAAACCCTTAAAAGTAAACACTGAACTGAGAAAAAAGGAACCTTTCTCCACTGTTGGTGTGAGCACAGGCTGGTGCACCCATTACGGAAACGAGTATGGAGATCCCTCATAAAGCTATGATTGGAGCTTCCTTTCAAGTCAACTATTTCCCTACTAAATATTTTTCCCAAAGAGCTGAGATCATCATGCCACAGTGATATATGTACCCATTTTTATAGCAGTGCAACTTGTCATAGCTAAAT
Source organism: Octodon degus (assembly GCF_000260255.1). Classification (NCBI taxonomy): domain Eukaryota; kingdom Metazoa; phylum Chordata; class Mammalia; order Rodentia; family Octodontidae; genus Octodon; species Octodon degus. The sequence goes on from NW_004524607.1 coordinate 9,266,657, forward strand.
ACTGGAAACAACACAAAGGCCCATCAACTGAGCAATGGATAAAACAGATGTGGCATTTTTACACAATGGAGTATTACTCAGCTATAAAAAAAAGACAAAATCGAACCTTTTGTAGATAAATGGATGCACCTAGAGACTATATCAGTAAGTGAAATAAATCAGACCTGCATGTGCAAACATCATATTGTCTCACTACTGTGAAAACCTGAATGAGTAAATAAAATTAGAAAGGTATAATAGAAACTGTGAAAGGAAAAGAATTTGTTCAATGGAAAGGAAAAACTGGGATGAGCGAAAATGACATGAAGGGGAAAAGATATATTTAGTTATATATGCAGGATAATTTGGATAATTGTACTGCCAATTTCCGATATTTTTTTCTGATGATCTTTTGAAAGGAGAAGTTAATGCTTAATTTTTTTCTTTTTATTCCTTTTTTATTTTCTTATAACTTTTTTGTTGTTGTTTTGTTTTGTTTTTTCTTTAAACTAATTTTGCACATTTATATTTGGTTACCTAAGCAACTAATTTGAAGATCACATCATGAAATACAGCAACCATTGTTGAATTTCTATTACTCTGTTTAGCGAAATTTTATACCATATTTTTTTTTGTATTCTCTAAAAAATAAAAAAGGGCTGGCCAGATAGTTCAGCAGACTAAAGTGCCTGCTTAGGCAGAGCACAGTGGCCAGGGTTCAATTTCTGGCATGCCTTGCCAGCCCTGCCCCCAGGGCATGCTATTTAGCTATGACAAGTTGCACTGCTATAAAAATGGGTACATATATCACTGTGGCATGATGATCTCAGCTCTTTGGGAAAAATATTTAGTAGGGAAATAGTTGACTTGAAAGGAAGCTCCAATCACAGCATTTGAGACTGAGTCTGGTGGCACACACCTATAATCCCAGTGCTTGGGAGGCTGCAAACAAGAGAACCACTACAAGTCTGATCTGTGTAGTGAGACCCTGTAGGCCCTGAACTAAAATACATTAAAATAAATAAACACTGAAATTAATCATTTAACTACTTAACCTTAGCTCCTTATTAACTCACATTTAAAATCCTGCTTAACTGATGTCTAAGTTCATCATAATAAAACCATACTCTCTTTTTCACTCTTTGTGTTTCTTAGGAGAGCTCTTCTTGAAAACCACATGCTATTTACTGGTTCACACGTTTGGATCGGACATCATAAAGCTGTGAGTACCCTGGGAACTTACTTGGCTGCTGAGGTGCAGGAGGCACGGACATTGTTCTCAGTCCGATGTGCTCGCTGCACAGAGGTGTGGGCTGCTGTGCCAGTTCCCGTCAGCAGTGGGAGACAGAAACCTGATGCATTCCTTTGTCTTCAGCGTGAAGGCTCCCCTTGAAGTGCAGTGTGACAATCCAGCTCAATTTCTCTCCAGGAGCCTTTTCAGGGAAATTCCACACACAGTACCAAGAGTGAATGCCCGGTTCCACTGGCCCATGAGGCCGTCGCAATGGGGCCTTTGTCCTGAGCCCCCCATCTGTGCCGTTTCTGGCCCCCCATCCCCTGAGCTCCAAGCTTCTGACTCCAGGGACTTTTCTCCCCTGTTGGCTGGGATCCTGGCCTCTCCAAATCCCCATGACCCCACCACCATCCACCAGTGATTCATACATGAACTTCTTTTATTTGTAATTTAGTGATTTAGCTACTTTTGATAAGGGAGTAAATACCCAGATTCATCACTCACAGCAAAGTCCAGGACTTGGGATCACCCAGCCTCACCCTGTGTTCCCTCTCTAGCATTCTTACTTTTCCCCAACCACGTTAGCATTGTCTTAGATCCCTGTTCACCTTTCTCTTGAAATCCTTCTCTACAGTTTTAGTATCTATAAGAATATAAATTACAAGTGGGGCATGGTGGCACTTGCTTTTTATCTCAAGACAGGAAGATTGTAAATTCAAAACCAACCTGGGAAACTGATACTCTGTCTCAAAAGTTTGAAAGTTTGGGCTTGTAGCACAGTGTTCCCTAGGTCCTACCTCCCACGAATGCTAGAACATATTTTATATATATTCCTTAAACTCTATATTGTTATTTTTAGCTGCTTCCTTGGCTTATGCAGGACCTAGCACATCTGATGTATCTTTTAGGTCTCATCTCTTAAAATTATGTGTCTGAGATCTGTCCTTGGGTCCTTGTCACATCTGTACCTCATTCTTCCAACCTGTAGCTAGTGCTCATGATGTCTCTGCAGGAGTCTCCCCACTCCTTCACCCACCAATGTGGAGTTATTTTCTGTGCTTCTTTTTTCTCTTCATCATGCCAGAGGTTCAGAATACAGTTTCACCCTTCACAACAGAGTAGCCTAGAGATGCAGAATTTTTAAGATAAAAGTAACTTAAAATACTACAGAGTAAAAACATAATTAGCATTTTTCGTGCTGTGTACCTGCTCCTGCCAATACTGACTTCACTCCATTGGGCAAATGGTTCACGGTGGGCTGAGTGTTTGGGAGCTAATACATCACTGGCTGCTACAGCCTTCTAACCAGACTCGGGTCTGCAGGCTCACTCTGTGTTCTGCGGTTCTATAGCCCACATGATGCCACTCTGGAACACAAGCCTCACTGCGGCACTTCCTTCTGTAACATTCTTCAAAATCTGCATGCCCCTGTAGGATTCCTACCCCATACACAAGACTTTTGATAAACTTGTCCTAAGAGCTTTTCCAGGCTGATCCCTTCATACTCCATAGGCTACCACGCTCCACTTGTAGTTCTCCCCACACCCCAGGAGGACTTTGCTTCCAACCCTTTTCAGGAGATGTTCCTTATGTTTGGCATGTATGAAACCTCTACTCCTAGACATGTCCCTCTTCAACCCTCAGTTCCAGGTCTGCACAAGCCCAGGCCACTTCTCTTTTACTCTCAGCACATTGCTTTAGTGGTTGTTCTCTACCAGCTCTTTTGGCCATCTGAAGGGACAAATGGCACAGCAGGTGAACTGTTCAGGAGACAAGAGAGCTTAAATGATTAAAAAAAAAAAAAAATGAGCCCAGGATGTCACCAAAAAGGGACCTACTCCTGAAGAGTAACATTTTCCCTTCTGAGATGAGTAATTCCTATTAGCACCAAGTAGGCCATTTTGAGGGAAGACAGATGGAATAAGTGATCTTCCTTCATAGTTCTGTCTTGTTTCGTTGTGCATTGCATGCCTGCACCCACATTAGTTGTATTCTCCTCATATAATGTAAGTGATCAGATACAGCTCTGGGTTGATGCGGACCCTGAAAATAACGCCATCATTTAGTTTTGCCTGAATACCAATCTTACTACATTAAAGGCACTTCCTAATCTATAGGATATCCCTTCTAGTATCTCACACCAATCAGTTCTCAATAATGCATGGACTAATGATGCAACAAATATTTTTCCTGTGCACAGGCAGAGACATAGACTGATTTAGAAGTCATAGGGACATAGACTGCTTGGAACACCTAAGAACTCAGGCATCCACAAGAGTCTGGGTCAGGCCGGGTCTCAGTCTGTCTGAACTGCTGTAACAAAATATTTCAGACTGAGTGATTGACAGGGAACAGGAAGTTATCACTCATAGTGCCAGAGGCTGGAAGGTAAAAGAACATGCTGGAAAAAGATTCAGCACCCAGAGGCTCACTTTTAGCCTCCTTGGTGACCCCTTCCTCTTGAACTCTCATGTAACTAAAGAGGCAGATAAATTCCCTTGGGGCCCCTTTTATACAAGGACACTAATTCCCTTCAAAATCTGCCCTGATCATTTCTAAAGGTTCCACCTCTTAAAGCCATTGCATTGGCGATCGTGTTTTAATGTGAGCTTCAGGGGAACACAAAAGCTCAGGCCATAGCACACCAGGAGGGGCTAACTACGGAGCAGGCCAGTTCTAGCCTGTGTCCATATGCTAGACCCCTCTGGCTGGTCTTGATTTCCTTTGATCTCAGTGTTGTCAAAGAAAACCTGACTGTGGTCCCTGTGAGTCTCACCTTGCTCCCTGGTACCTGTTGGTGAGTTTCACCTTGCTCTCTGGTATCTTGTACCTCTAAGGTACAAGCCAAGTCATTGTCAGAGATGAGGAAAGACCTCAAATTCTAAGATTTTAAAAGAAAAATGAAAACAGAAATTATAACAATTTTGGTTCAACTTAAATATAAGTCATGGCTTTTCTGGGTATAAAAAACACAAAACAGTGCTCTGTTATTCATAAGAACTTATTAAAATCACAGTACACTATAGTGTGATCCAGAAAGTAAAATATTAACTTGTAAAAAGATCTTTCAACTGTGCTAGTTTAGCTCAGTGACTACAACTGATACATAAAGCCTCCTTTGAGAGTAATGTCTGAGGTCTAAATTTCAATCTTTTCCAGAAAAATAATGTTCCATCTCTTCTCCTTACCATATGGGCTTTGTTACTCATCCCGTTTGGAAACCCTTCTTCTTTTCTTTAGATTTATCATGATAGAGCTCATCATTGTTGTTGCCATCAGTCTACCACAGTCCTCATTAAGCCTACCACTTTCCTCTGCCACGCATGTGGATGCCTCTCCCCCTGTGCGCCTTGCCCTGTACAGCTGAACAGAGGCACAATGTGTGAGATCATTTCCATGGATATGGAGTTTAGACATTACCACTTTATCCCAATGATGAGTAAAAGTTGGACAAACTGAGAAACAACAACGCTTCTACAGATCCTTCAGAGATGTCAGTAAGGTCACTGGGCAAGCCACCGTCTCTAGAATTTACAAGAGATCGGTGGATAGAATGTCACAACTCCCCAGGACAGAAACTGCCATAGACACCAGAGCTTGAGTAGAGGAACCTGATCTGAACTGTACTTAGCACCTGCTGTAAGCCAGACATGATCAATAATAAGAGTTAAAAGCTCTGGGCTAACTGCCACAGGAATGTGCCCTTACTTGGTTGAATTTTTACTTTCACGAGCTTGATGGGTTCTCACAAAGATTCCTGAGGAGAAAAAAGATCCCAATTGCTTCTGTAGGGAAGAGTCATTTTCAAATACACCAGCCTGTGCTGTTATTCTTCACAAGTCTGCCATCAGGAAAAAATGTGGTAACCAGAGCCTAATCTTATGTGGGTTTTTAAAAAAATCCTTTATTTATTTATTTGTTTATTTGGTACAGGGTTTTGCTACACAGAGAAGACTTGTAGTGATCCTCCTGTCTCAGCCTCCCCAGCACTGGGATTACAGGCGAACACCACCACAGCCTGTTTCAGGGCCAGCACAGCATGCAGTACCTAGGATCAAACCCAGGTCCTTGTGCTTGTCAGACAGGCACTTGGCCTGCTGAGCTATCTCCCCAGCCCTCTTTTGTGGGTTTTATCAGAGGCTATCTGACCTAGGAAAGAAAAAAAAATACCCAATTCCTGACAGTGTTCACTAAGTTGGCCCATGTAAAAGGGGCGGAAAAAATCTGAAAAGCAGTTATGAAGTTCACAGACCAGAGGGACAGCCTCGATGAAAGACTGAGGCCCAAGCACACTGTTCCCTGTCCCTGCGCTACACTGCACATCACTAAAGTCCTACCTACAGCAGTTCTTCTTATTTAGTACACTGTATCTGGCTACCAAGGAAAATTACAAGGCACAGTAAAAGGAAAAGACATAGTTTGAAGAGACAGAACAAACATCAGAACTGAGCAGAGCAGGGATGTTGTAACCATCATAAAAGGAACTAAATCAATTATGACTAATACACTAAGAGTTCTAAAGGTTCAGATGCACAGCATGAGCACGCCGGAGAATGCAAGGTGGGAGACGGAAATCCAAGCGAGGAGTAATTTTAAAATGCTGGAGAGCAAATGAAGAAAAATAAAAACAAGGAGTGCTTTTGATGAGAAAAGAATTCGGTACTTTTGATAGCAAAAAGAACTAGAGATGGTTAAGGAAGGCATAGCTGAGCTTGACGACATAGCAATAAAAATTTCCAAATATAAAAGAAAAAATAACAGAATGAAAAAAGAGGTTCAATATCCAAGTTCTCCTGGATAACAACAAAATAAGCAATAAGAGAGTATAAGAAGAAGAGAAAAGAACAAAATACCTAAAACAGGGGCTGAGAATTCCCTAAATCCAAATCAAACTGATCTAAGAATAAGGAGCACGAATGTCAAAGCAAAAGAAAAGGCAGAAGAGTACACCTGGGCACATCCTTTTCCAAACACATAAAATCAAAGATAAAGAAAAACAATCCCAAAAAATTATCTATAACAGAACAAAAATACAAACTACTATACCTCTAATTTCTCCTCAGAAACCATGCAAGCAAGAAGAAAAAGTGGAGATGTTAAGAGGAAAAAACTCCATCAGCCTAGAATTATGCATTCTGAAAACTTATTGTCAAAAGTGAAGGGCAAGTAAAAAAACAAACACAAAAGGAGTGAGAGAGAATTTGCTGCCAACAGACTTTCTTGGTAGGAAATGTTAAAGGAAATTTTACATGTAGAGGGAAGAATAAAACTATAAATCAGAAATTTGGATCCACATAGAAAAGGAGAGTGCCAAAAAAAATAATGGATGATAAATGAGATATTTTTTCCACTTCCTCAGTGATCTAACAGAAGTTTGTCAAAAATAATAATAGCAGGCATATATTCAGTTACGTATCAAGTGTGTGAAATAAGTATCAGCAATGATATGATTATAAGGAGGAATTAAGATTTTATAGTTATGCTACCAGTCAAGTAGAATAGTATTGTTTTTAGTAGGTTTGGTTAGTTATAAACATGTATTACAAATGCTGGAGCAACCACTAAAAAAGAAAAAATAATACAATTAATATATTGCGAAGAAAAATGAAAAATAACATGCAGTGTGTTCAAAATCACAAAAGGACAGAAAAAGAGCAGAAGACAAAAACAAAGAACAAAAGCAAAAACTAGGGAAATGTAACAGATATGGTGGCTATTAACTCACCTGTATCAGTAATCGTGTTTAAGGCCATGATTAATGCTTTTAATGGTCTAAAAGCACCAAATAGGACCAGGGAGGTAGTACAGAGGCCCAGCACCTGCCTGGTGAGTGCGAGGTCCTGCGTTCAATTCCCAGTACCAAAAAATAAATAAATAAATAATGAAAGCACCAATTTAAAAGATAAAGATTATCACAATGGATCATAAAACAAGGCCCAATTACATATTATGTACAAGAAACTCATTTTCAATATAAAAATATATACAGATTGAAAGTTAACAAATGGAAAAAGATATATCATGTTAATGCTAATCAAAAGAAAGCAAGAATAGCTATATTAATGTTAGATGAAACAAATTTCAAAGTAAAGAAAAACGTAAAATGACTACCTCTGCTAACAAGAGAAAAGCACACATTTTTCTCAAGTACAGATGGAATATTTGTTAAGACAGAACACATTCTAAGTCATGAAACATACATTAAAAAATTTTAATATCATGTCTGCATCTTGTACTATAAATAACCACTACAAAGACAACAATATACAATGTATTAATTATTGAAACTGTCTTACTAATCGGTTGTGAAACTGTCTCATTGCTATTTGTTTCTCAATAAAATTAATTAAAAAGAAATTTTAAAAAATAGAAATCACAATGCTTGCTCTCAGGCCTCAATAATATTAACCTAGAAATCAATAAAATAAAGAAAACTAGAACCCTAAATACATGAAATTAAAAAACAAATTCAAAAATAACATATTCATCAAAGAAGAAATCTCAATAGACTTTTGTAAAATGTGTTTAGTGCAGGGTCTACAGGGTGTCACTACACAGATTGGACTCATAATGATCCTCCTGTTTTCAGCCTCACAAGAGCTGGGATTACAGGCATGCACCACCACACCCAGTCTCACTGGCTGTCTCAGTGTGCCCCAGGGGCAGGGCCAGCATGGCATGTAGGGGATCCAGCCCCAGTCCCTGCGTCTGCCTGAGTAGGTGCTTTGATTCACTGAGCTATCTGGTCAGCCCTCAATAGACATTTTAAAGTAAATAAAACTTAAATTCAACTTATTCTCTGTGAAAACCTGAGAGAATGTTTTCTTTCCATATGAGTCTCCTTAGGCACACTCTACATCATCAATCACTTTCCTCTGTGACCCCATAAACTCCTTGATCAGAAAATTTGGGATACAACTGAGTTACATGATGTTACAGTACAGGTTCTCCTGTCCTGAGTCTTCACTGACCTTGAAAGGCTAGGGCCAAAATGTTGGCTGTCCTTGCAGCCCTTCTTTTTCTCTAATTTTTGGTCTGCAAACGTAAGTTGTTAACCCTCCAGAAGAGAAACTTAATGATACTATTGCCCTATAACATAGGCCTTTGAGCTTAACCTCACTATCTGTCTGAATATCAAACATCTTAGACATAAGATGGAGCAGGTATTTTCCATCAAGTATTTATATGTTAAACTTAAAATCCCTACAGAATGTGAAGAAAAAAATAAAATAAATAGTTTAAAAAATAGGAATAAACAATTACATTTTTTTACACAGAAATTTAGAAATCTAACCATATACAGCATTGTAGCAGGACAGTCCTATGACATTTTTTTCTTGTCTCTTGTTTTCAGTTATTACCTTTTTCTCTTCTTTAAAAAAACAAACAAACAAACATTTACTTGAGACAGAGTATAACAGTAATTGATACAACATTAGAAGCAGGACACTTTTAGAAGACCAGAATGACAGACATTCCAAGAACGGCCCTAGAATTGCACATTGCTATCCTCAGTGCACTTGCTTAGTTCACAGATGTCAGCGTATATGGCACATGGCTGACACTAACAAAAGATCTACAAACTGTGGTACAGGGTTTCAGGGTAAATCCTGAGGGGATTTGACTGACCTTGTCAGATACGAATGTTACAGTTTTGTTATATACACCTTGCTTTATCTTGGTCTTAACCATCTGGCAGAAAAGTATAAAAACAAGGTATAAAAAGCAAAGCCATATTAATACACTGAGCTGTAAAAGGCTCAAGTCAACAACTTCTGACATTGCCAGTCTTACACAAGACCCACTACTATTATGGACTACTGGACTATCTCGGATTACTTTGTTGAATTCACGCACCTACAATATTTGAATGGCAATGGAATGCCCATTTCTGAAAAAAGTAAACAAAAAAGGGATATAAATGAAGGACCATTTTGTAGTGAAAAAAAAATATATATATATAATCATATATATTATATATACACAAAATAGTTAGGATAGATATACAGCTACTTTCTCTTAGTTCAATTAGAAGAAAGATTTGTACTAATAGTGTTTAGACAAGCTATCATGTCTGCATCTTGTCCTCTGAATAACTACTATGAAGACAACAATATGCAATGTATTAATTATTGTAACTGTCATACTAACCTGTTTTAAAACTGTCTCATTGCTATTTCTTTCTCAATAAAATTAATATTAAAAAAAGAATTCAATTTATTAAAATTTATGAGATGAAGTACAAGCAGATCTTGCAAATTTATAGCATTGAATATAAACAGAAAAAAGAAAGTTCTAAAGACAAGTAAATTAAATTCAAAGTAAGCAGAAGATAAATAATAAAAATTATAGCAAAAAATTAAATTTAAAATAATAAAATAATAGAGATAACAGTGAAGCCTAAGTCTAATTTTTTTTAGATTTTTTTTTCTCTAGCTCAGGATGCCTTAAGGGCAGGCCTGGGAAGGCATGTGGATCCAGGGATCGAACCAGAGTACCCTGAGCCTGAGTGCCTTTGCTTAAGCAGGCACTGAAACAACTGAACTAATGGGCAGGCCTCAATTTTTTCTTAAATCAATCAAATTTATGTCTTTAACCAAGTTAAGAAAAACAAGAGGAAACTGGGAGTGATGATGCATACTTGTAATCCCAGAACTCTGGGAAGCTGAAGTAGGAGACAAGCAAATTTGATACCAGCCTGGAAAACTTAGCAACTTAGTGTGACCCTGAAAATGATTTTAAAGGGGTAGAAATGCAGCTTAGTGACTTGTTCTGGAATCCTCTATTATGTAAGAGAGAGAAACAAAGAGAAGGGAAAGAACAAAAACTACTGCTTTAACATCTCACAGATGTTCAAATCATAAGTAAGAAATACTATGAATATCTCTTATCCCCGAATTTCATATCCTACATAAGATTGTTCAATTTCTTGACACACAAACCACCAAGACTTACACAAGAAGAAACAGAAAATTACAAAAGGCCTATGTCTATTATGGAAATGGGATCAGTGTTATAACTGTGCAACAGAAAGCACCAGGTCCAGGTGAATTCCAGCAAACATTCAAAGAAAAAAAATTATATCAATTCTCTATAATCCCTTCAAAAGACAGAGGTTAATGGAACATTTCATAACTCACTTTATGAAGCCAGCATCACCCTAATACTACAACCAGAAAAAGGAGTTGCGAGACAAGTACACATAAGCCAGGTATAGTGGTGCACCCTGTAACCCCAGGACTCTGGGAGCCTGAATCCAGAGAACTACAGCTTAGGTAATTTAAAAACTTAGCAAGTCCCTGTTTCAAAATTTAAAAAATTTTAAAAGGACTCGCTCAGTGTGAAGGTCCTAGATTCAATCTCATGATAAGAGGAACAAAGATAAAATAAAAGAGAAGAACAGATGAATGTTTTTCATTATCTTGAACACAGAGAAAAAAAAATATCCAGCAAACCCTTAGGAAATGGAATCCAATAAAAGATTGTATACCACAATCAAGTGGGATTGATGCCAAAAATGAAGGGCCGAACCAATAAATATAATCGAGCATACCAAGAGTTCAAGAAGAAAAATCACATAATCATATTCACAGATGCAAAAAAATATTTGACAAAAACCCAACATCCATCTATGATAGAACTCTAAGTAAACTAGAAATCAAGGGGAACATATTATACTTGATAAAGACATTTACAAAATACCTACATTATTTTGGTAAATAGTGGACATTATACTTACTGCTAAGAACTAGAGGCTTTTCCACTAAGATCAAGACCCAGACAAGAATGACCTTCTCACTACTTTTTAATATCATTCTGAATGTCACAGCCAATTTAGTAGGTCAAGAAATAAAAATAAAAGGCTTGGAAAGGAAGAAACAGAGGTATATTTGGTTATCAATAGACCAAAGTTTATGTAGAAAAATTTTAAATGCAACAAAATTTCCTGGAACTAATAAGCAATTATAACAAAGTTGCAGGGTGCAAAGTTAAGATACAAAAATCAATTACTTACTTCTATAACTACAGTGAGAAAGTGAAATTTGAAGGTGAACACACAATGCTACTTATATTTGCATTCCCAGAAATGAAATACTTAGGTAGAGAAATATGTCCAAGGGCTATATGAGTAAAACTGTCAAAAGAAATCAAAGAACCAATGTCCATGGAGTGTGCAGAGGGCCAAAGCAATATGATAGAGGAGAGGCAGCCCTTTCCACAAATGGTGCTAAAACAGATCAATAACTACACTAAAAGAAGAAAAAAGAAATAGAATCTAGCAGCTGACTTCACAAAAATGACTTAAGTAGAATATAGACCTAAGGTAAACCTATAAAATTCCCTGAAGATAATGTATGAGAAGACTTAGATGACCTTGGGTTGCAGGATAACTTTTTAGATAGGACACCAGAGATGTTATTCATTAAGGAAGGAATTCATAAACTAGAGGGCTTTGCAATTAAAATTGTTATTCTACAAAAGGCATCATCAAGAAAACAAAAGAACAAGTCACAGACATGAAAACACTATTTGCAAAGGACATATCTGATTAAGTACTGTTAAAAAAAATATATAGAGGGATAGGGAGATAGCTGGCAGTCTAAGTGCCTTCCTGGCAAGCACAAGAACCCAAGTTTAATCCCCAGAATTGCATGCTGTGCTGGTCCCAGAACCCTGGGTATGTTGCGCCAGCCACCAAAACTAGGCATGGTAGTACACGCTTGTAATCCCAGAGCTGGGGAGGCTGAGATAGGAGGATCACTACCAGTCTGAGATGCATAGTGAGACCCTGCACCAAATAAATAAATAAATAAATAAATAAATAAATAAATAAATAAAATATACAAGGAATTCCTACTACAGTTTAGATCTTGAATGTCCATAAAAGGCCCATGTGTTAAAAGCCTGGTCCTCATCCTGTGGCATCACTGGTAGATGGTAGAGTTTTTAGGAGGTGTGACCTAAAAAGGAAGGAAGGGAGGTGGATGAGTGGATGAGGGCATGGCTCTTGAAGGGAATGCTGGGATCACAAACTCTTCCTGTCTCTCTCTTTGGTTCCTTGTTACAACAAGGTAAACAGGCCTCCTCTGCCAAGTGTTACTGCACAGGCCCAAAGCAGCAGAACCAAGCCATGAAGGATCAACAACTCTGAAATCATGAGGCAAAATAAACCTTTCTTCTCTTTAAGTTGATTATCTCAGGTGTTTTGTTACCATGACATAAAACTGACATACATCTTAAAACTCAACAATACAATTTTTAAAGATTATTCAGAGACCTTAACACATATTTCACCAAAAAGGGAAACAGATAAATCATGCATATACAGACACTCAATGTTGGATGCTATTATAGGATTGCAAATTAAAACAGTTGTTACTCATGACAGAATGACTAAATTCACAAAAACTAAAACAATGATTACTTCTTTCAGGCCTATAGCTTTTCCATATGATCCTGCAATTACACTCCTAACTATCTACCCATTTGAGTTGCAAACTTTTATATCTGCACAAATACTTGCAGGGCACTACACAGTTGTTTATAACATTATTTATAATCATCAAAAACTGGAAGCAAACTCCAACATGCATCTCAATGTCTGTAGCACCATCTTTTTCCTTCCTGGGCAACGAGATCCAGTAGCCAGAAATCCAACATGTTGATTCTCAAGATGCACGCCCGAGAGAGCTTTGACTCTCATGGGAACCCCACTGTGGAAGTTGACCTCTACACCTCCAAAGGGCTCTTCAGAGCTGCTGTGCCCAGTGGGGCCTCCACTGGCATCTATGAGGCCCTACACCTGTGTGACAATGACAAGATCCACTACCTGGGCAAGGGTGTGTCAAAGGCTGTGGAGCTCATCAAAAAACTCCTGCACCTGCCCTGGTTAACAAGAAACTGAATGTCGTGGAGCAGGAGAAGATTGACAAGCTGATGATCGAGGTGGATGGGACTGAAAATAAATCCAAGTTTGGGGCGAATGCCAATGATCCTGGGAGTGTGTGCAAGGCCGGCGCTGTGGAGAAGGGGGTACCCCTGTACCACCACATCGCCAACCTGGCAGGCAACTCCGAGGTCATCTTGCCTGTCCCTGCCTTCAGCGTGATCATCGGTGGCTTGCACGCTGGCAACAAGCTGGCCATGCAGGAGTTCATGATCTTACCTGTGGGCGCAGCCAGCTTCAAGGAGGCCATGCACATTGGGGCTGAGGTCTACCACAACCTGAAGAACATCATCAAGGAGAAGTATGGCAAGGACACCACCAACATAGGCAATGAGGGTGGCTTCGCACCCAACATCCTGGAGAATAAGGTAGCCCTGGAGTTGCTGAAGACTGCCACTGGGAAGGCTGGCTACTCGGACAAGGTGGTCATCAGCATGGATATGGCCGCGTCTGAGTTCTTCAGGTCTGGGAAGTACGACTTGGACTTCAAGTCTCCTGACGACCCCAGTAGGTACATCTCACCCAATCAGCTGGGCAACCTCTACAAGTCCTTCCTCAAGGACTACGCAGTGGTGTCCATTGAGGACCCCTTCGACCAGGACAACTGGGGCACCTGGCAGAAGTTCACAGCCAGTGCCAGCATCCAGGTGGTGGGCAACAACTTCACAGTGACCAACCCCAAGTGCATCACCAAGGCTGTGAATGAGAAGGCCTGCAACTGCCTGCTGCTCGAAGTCAACCAGATCGGCTCAGTGGCCAAGTCCGTGCAGGCATGCAAGCTGGCGCAGTCCAACTGCTGGGGTGTCATGGTGTCCAACCAGTCTGGGGAGACAGAAGACACCTTCATTGCTGACCTGGTGGTGGGACTTAGCACTGGGCAGATCAAGACTGGCACACCCTGCCGATCCAAGCACCTAGCCAAGTACAATCAGATTCTCAGAATCAAGGAAGAGCTGGGTAGCAAGGCCAAGTTCGCCGGCCAGAACTTCAGAAACCTCCCGAGCAAATAGGGCATGGCAGGCCAGCACCCAGGCCTCAGGCCCAGGTAGTTAGGTCTCCTCCTGCCACCGCTTCTATAGATGCCATCAGGGCCATCCAGAGCCACTGACCTCAGCTGTGATCATGTTTGTCACCTTGTGTCCCACTGTATCTAGAGTCATGTGTGTGCCCCCGGCCAGGTTCCCAGTGGTTCTGTTGTGATCAGTAGGATTTTTAAACCTGTGTGTATTGGTTAGTATTCTCAGAATCAGTAGGAAAAAATTATATAAATATAGATATAGATATAGACATAAATTATTATGGGTAGTCCTACAGAATCAGGAAAGTCCACAGTGGCCATCTGTGCCCTGGAGAGCTGGCAGATCCAGCAGCTGATCAGCCCAAGAGGCTGGAAGCTTCAGGACGAGAGGGACCAAGGATGCAGAACCAGTCTCAGACTCAAGGGCTGTAAGCCCGCTGGAGAAACCTCGTTATGGGTCTGGGTTTAAAGGCTGAAGAAGCTGGAGTCTAATAACTACAGGTGACAGGAAAAAAAAAAAAAAAGATGCAGCAGCTCAAAAAGAATGGAGCTCTTCCAAACATACATGAACTTCCTATTTCTCTTATTTTTATTCCATCTAGACTACAAGCTTACTGGATGGTGCCACCAGAACCGAGGTGGGTTTTCCATCCTCAGTTTGCTAGCCTACCTGCCAGTCACCTGTGAAGCACCACAGGTACCTGAGAAATATGTTTCCTGATCTCCTAGATGTACTTCCCTAATCTCTAAATCCAGTCAAGGAAGCATATCTCAATTAATGGTCACACTGGGGTGCAACCACACAATGGAATATCCTCAGCAATAAACACCATCAAGCTTCCAAGTTGTGAAAAGATAAAGTGGAAGATTAAATGCATATTACTAAGTCAAAGATACTGAAATTAAAATTTTGCAAACTGTATCATTTCAATGGTGCAATATTCTGGAAAAGGCAAAATTGTTGGGAGCTGCTGAAGCTGGAAGTTAATCATGAGTACAGGATAAAACTGGCCTAAGAACCCAGGGCTCTCCTCAAGCCATGTAAACAAGCTGTTGCAGCTCATTAACTAATTGCTAGGAAGAGAGACTGAGGCTGACGCCAACCTCTTGAGGGCATACATAAATGCTCTACAGTTCTTGGGCAGGCTCTCCTCCTCCCTCAGCAGAGATAAGACCTCCACCCAGCCCTAGCTCTCAAGTCTTATCTATCTTTTCCTCACTCTCATCACCATTTTCTCCCAGGACCACTGAGAGCCCAATGAGTCACAACAGCAATTCATAGAGACAGTAGAGAGATCAGTCTTTGCCCGGGGTTAGGAGGAAAGGAAAGATAAACAGGCATGATGTAGAAACTCTTTAAGACAGTGAAAACGCTCTACTTGAGAATATAAAGGTGAATGTATACCATTACACATTTGTCCAATCCCAAAGAATATATAATACCAAGAGTGAACTTTAATGTAAACTATGGACTTCAGATGATAATGATGCTATCTAGATGTAGGGTCTCAGTTCTGACACATGTCCTGGTGGGGGACGTTGGTAATGAGGGAGGCTATGATTCCATCAGAGTCAAGGAAAATCTCTACAGTTTCCTCTAGTTTGTTTTGTTTTGCTTTGTTTTGTTTTGTTTTTGCTGTGAACAAATAATCTTTCAAAATCTTTTAAGAAGTCACCGTTTTTGTCATATTTGATTCTCTGAGAAAAAACAAAAAACAGTGTTAGGTGTGGGGTTTGGGACAGCAAAACCTAACAGACAAATAACACAAAAGACAGAATTTCTTTGAGGGGGTTAGGGGGACCCACTGAAATGAAGCGCTAAACTTCCTCAAACTCTCAGATTTATTGAGGAACAACAAAGGCTTAGGCTTCTGGTGAGTGCAGATGCTTGCTAAGTTAGCAAGGCAGGTTGCAAGGCATGGCGACAGCTTGGCCAAATAATTAGATTTTATCTGCTTGAGCATCCTTGTTCTCCCCATCAGGCCCATCTCTGATCAAGTTACTAAGTATCTCGTCTTCAAGATATTTCAGCTCCTGGGAGTTAGCAGTCTTCTGCCTCCCGAGTCATCCTAAGCAGACATTGACCCACTGGGTGTTGCAAAGAGGTCCACAGCTAG
>NW_004524607.1:9284261-9300176 GCF_000260255.1 Octodon degus
TTAAATAAATGAGCCATTAAATTGAGAACAGGTGAGTGGAGACAGCCATCTTCTCCTGATTTGCTGACCCTTGGTAGACATCAGTTTGATAATAATCATTAGCTGTTAGTCACAGTGTGCCCCACTGCTTGCAAGACTTGGCCTCTTCATGCTGTGAGGTAATTCCCACCCTCTGATCACCCAGGAAGGGACCCTACAGCTAAGCAGGTGATGCTCATAGACCTGCTTTGCCTTTTTAGCTCGGCAATGTACAGACAGTTGATAAACCACCTTGACAGCCATATTGTTTGTCTCAGTTGGAATGAAGTCTGGGAGCCCATGAATCCAGCCTTCATTCCCATGTGGTATTGCTTCTCAGCCTTTTGGCTAAGATCAAGTGTATTCTCACATGGTAGCAGCCCTCAACATATTAGACAACTTTTTTTTCCAGTACCGGGGATTGAACTCAGGACCTTGCACTTGCCGGGCAAGCGCTTATTCTACTGAGCTATCTCTCTGGCCCTAGACAACTTCTTATGTGAACTGCTTTCCCTGATGGGATTTGATGAGATCCATTTGCATTAACACAACATAGTTCTATCCACAGAAGTACATGATAGAAACAAATTGTCAAGATCTCTTTCAGCATTTGGAAGAGCGATGGTCCAAAAAGATAAAATCACTAAAAATTTTAAAAGTTATTTGGTGTTCAGTGACAATTAAATTGCAGCTTACTCACTAAGTGAAAACTGGAGCATCTTGTTTGAACCAAGGGCCTTTGCACTGAGCTACATCCCCAACCTTTTCTAAAAAATTTTGAGACAGGATCTAATTACTTGTCCAGGCTGGGTTCTAACTTACAGTCTTCCTGCCTCAGTCTTCCTAATGCTTTTTGTTTTAGCTTTCTAAATCTCATTTGTCAATTCTCATGCCCAAGTACAAAATTCCTTTGGAGTGGTGATCAACCAGAGATAGGCATGGAGTAGGAAACAGATTCGCTGACTTGTACCCAGGCCCTGGCTCACAGTGGCCACATACCCTAGTACTAACCAGCAGTTCTCAAGGGTTGGCCCATGTGTGGCTGGCTGTGACTGTCTTCAGTGGCCAGAAACAGAAACAACTTAGCCTTATGCAGGAGGCCGAGGGTCAGGAGGGAAGAAGAGAGGAGGTAATAACTGGTAGGGACGGAGACAGTCACTTAATAGTAGGGGTAGGGGAGACACAAGGAACCCAGAGCACATATGACATGGAACTAAAAGGCAGAAAGGTCCAGGCCTCCAAAAGAGACCAAAAACATAACGGGCTACACTCCTCAGTGTTGTTCCTCAGCCCCACTTCCTGCAGGCACCTGGCCTGCAGGTGGACTACCTGGATACTCAGTCCACATGGAAGAAAGTGCCTGCAATGACCACAGCTCCTCCTATTCTAAAAATAAGACAGAAGTCTTATGAATGAGCCCAGAAGGAAATCAAACTTTTGTTGATATGAATTCCCAATTTCTATAAGAAAAAAAATCCGAGGGGTCTTGCTTGAAAGAAAAGTCTGATGAGGTCAAATCAACCACCGAGCCATTACAGAGACTAAACTCCTCCTTACTTGGTTTGAATTACCCATACTTAATTGTAGTCCAGAAACGATACGTGGAAAATTCCAGCAATAGATAGTTCATAAGTTTTAAATAACTTTAGGGGCTGGGGAGATGGCTCAGCAGAATAAGTGCTTCCCTGGCAAGCACAAGGGCCTGAGTTCAATCCCCGGTTCCACAAAAAAAAAAAAAAAAAAAAAAAAAAAAAAAAAAAAAAACGTTTTAAATAACTCTCATTAGTATATTGTTAGACATTTTCTATTTCATGGTTAGTTTTTGTTAATCTCTCATTGTGCCTAATTCATAAATTGAACCTCATGATAGATATGGCTGTAAGAAAAAGCATAGTATAGGCCTGGTATTAGCTGTGGTTTCAAACGTCCACAAAACATCTTGAAAAATATCCCCCAAAGGGAACCTAGTACATGAGTGTATTTATGAGGCACCTACCCCTAGGGACAAGGAGGAACAGCTCGCAGATCTGTGAGCCTAAGAAACCAAAAGTATTCTTAAGATTCCACACTTCCCATCCACATAATAAACATTTATCTTTGAGTATTATCAATCTGTGTTATTGGATTTTTTGTATTGTTTTGTTTTCTTTATGTAGGTTTGGTTTAGTTTTAGTCTGACTCAGTAATGTGCTTGGAAAATTTACTAATAATACTTAATGTGTTCCTTACTAGAGGCAATACTTTATGTGTGGTTTGCTACATAAGAGTTTCTAGCTGGTGTCAAAGAAAAAAGTTTGTTTAGCTCTTTCAAATCTGGACAGAAAACAAAATATGAGAACAGTGCAATCCCTATACTATCCCCAAGGAAAAAAACAACTTGACTATATTATATTGTCCACCTTAAGGATAAAAAATATATTTACTTCAAAGTAAAAGAGACAGTTTGGATTACACACAAGAAAATAATTTCAGGCATCTAAAATATATCACAGATGATATTTTGCTATAAGACCCAGAAAACATGAAACTATTGTTCCTATCAAATTATGCCCCTGTCCATTTTTCCTTTTCCAATTGTATTTGCGGCTTTTGAAAAGAATCTAGTGTTCATGTGGGAGGTGAACTCTGCTGAGAGCGGTGTGTGCCCCCCTCTGCTCCGCCAGGAACTTAATTTTAACTACAGGAGACAGCAGCGTGGCAGGAAATCGTTACAATCCAGCCGCTACTCTGGATGGGGCTCAAAGGCCTGACTGTGACGAGCTAAGGGCATTATAATCCATTCTGGGAATGTGCTTCCCTTTGAAACAGCTTCTACTTGTTATGCCTGTAAGATCTTAGCCTTTGCTTTGCCTCATTTCCCTCCAGGCTTGACGCAGACATGAATGCTGATAGGGTGTGTCACACGCTGGAGTTCTGCAGGCAGGAACCTGGCCAACCATGGTGCCATCTCTACCCCCTTCCTGAGGTGAGTGGGTCCCACTCCTGGTGTGTTCTCAGTAACATGCAAGCCTTTTGCACATGTTGCACATGCAGGCTCTGCTTAACTTGCTCAGTGGTTTAGAAGCAGGAAAAACAAGGTGACGTTTCTTTTTTTTTTTTTTAATAATTTTATTGAGAAAAAAATAGCAATGAGACTATTTCACAACCGATTACTAGCACATTTTCAATAATTAATACAATGCGTATTGTTGTCTTAGTGGTTATTCATTGTACAAGATACAGACATGATATCCTGTCTCAAACACTATTAGAACAAACCTCTCTATTCATTGAATTAAGAGAATGGAGCTGTATATCTATCCTAAGTATTTTGAGTATACAGATACAAAAGGGTCGTTCTTTTCTATCCCACTTTTTTGGTTAGTTTTGTCAGGAAAGGGCATTCCATTGTCATTTAAATGCTGTAGGTGCATGAATTCAGCAAAATATCCCAGTATAGTCCAGTAGCCCATAATAGTAGTGGATTTTCCGTAAGACTGGCAACGTCAGAAGTTGTTGACCTGAGCCCTTTACAGCCCAGCATACCAATATACCAATATATATTCATCCCCTATACGTCGTTTCTTTATACCTTTCTGCTGGATGGTTAAGACCAAGATAAAGCAAGACCTATATAACAAGAAATGTAACTTTTATATCTGATAAAATCAGTCAAATCCCCTCAGGATTTATCCTGAAACCCTGTACCACAGTTTGTAGATCCTTTGTTAGTGTCAGCCATGTGGATGAGTCACAGCCATTGCTTGACCAGTTTGCTCTCTGTGAAAGCCTGAGAGAATGTTTTCTCTCCATGTGACTCTCCTTAGGCACACTCTACATCATCGATCACTTTCCTCTGTGGCCCCATAATCTCCTTAATCAGAAAATCTGGGACACAACTGAGTTACAGAATGTTACAGTACAGGTTCTCATATGTCATGAGTCCTTAATGACCTTGAAGGGCTATGGTCAAAATATTGGCTGTCCTTGTGGCCCTTCTTTTTCTTTAATTTTTGATCTGCAAAATTAAGTTGTTCCAGAAGAGAGGTTTATTATTTTTACCCTGCAACATAGGTAGTTGAGCTTAACCTCACTATCTGTCTGGATATCAAACATCTTAGACATAACATGGAACAGGTATTTTCCATCAAGTATTGATATCTTAAACTTTGAGTCCCTCCACAATATGAAGAAAAAAGATTAAAAAGATTTAAAAAATTAAAAAATAAGAATAATCATTAACATATTTTTACACAGAAATTTAGAAGTCTAACTATATACAGCCTTGTAGCAGGATAGCTCTGTAACTTTTTTTTTTTGTCTCTTATTTTCATTTACTACCCCTTTTTAAAAAAACAAACATTTACTTGAGAGACAGTATGACAGTAATTGGTATGTCATGACAAGCAGTATGTAATTAGAAGACCAGAATGACAGGCATTCCAAGCATGACCCTACCATTACACATTGCTTTCTTCAGTGCAGTTGCTTAGTTCACAGGTATCAGAGTATATAGTTAGACTGAGTGAGAATCCCATCAATTAACTGCTGGTTTCCAAAACATGCAGAAGATTCTCAGGACCATTGCCTTACCCATCTTGTGCATATAAATGTATGACTTTGCCCCTGTCATATATCCTAGCTTTTCTCCTTACTCTCTCTTCGTTGTCTAATCCTCAAGTTCTCACTTTCCTTTTAATTGTATTATGCCTTTCTAACTTTATTTCTTTCTTTGAGTTCTTACACTAGGGAGACTATATGATATTTACATATGTGGGTCTGGTTTATTTCACTTATGAGTATATCTTCAAGTGGCATCCACTTATATATAAAGGCTTTGAGTTTATCATTCTTTATAGCTGAGTAGCAATCCATTGTATAAAAATACCACATCTTTCTCATCCATTCCTCAGGTGATGGGCATCTTGGTTGTTTCCAAGATTTGGCTATCACAAATTGAGCTGCTATAAACATAGGTACACATATATCACTATGATATGACATTTACAGTTCCTCCGGGAAAATTCCCAGTAGGGGGATAGCTGGTTTTAATGGGATTTCTAGTCCTAGTTTTTTAAGGAGAAGGTGACATTTCTGACTGCTCCATATGAAATAATTTTATCTATATTCCTTCTCCCATGCTTCAAAGAATATACTTACTGTCCAGTTGCTATGGACAGTGATCTTGAGCTCAGTTGGTAGGACAGAGATCTGCTCAATCAAGGAATGAAGAGGCTTAAACACCTTTATACCACTTAAAAAGCAAATCCTTCCTGTAGGGTGACCAACTCATCCAAGGTTGCCTGGGAAAGGGAAAGGGAGAGGGAGAGAGAGAAGAAGACAGAAAAGAATGAAAAAGTCCCATATCCTTGGAAAACCTGAGCAGTTGGTCATCCTAGTCTGAACTTTACTGTCTGAAGCTGTAGGATGCCTGATAGCTTTGTCATGCATGGGATGTAAGGAGTCTAATGTAGACAAAACACTCAGCACAATGCCTGCTGCATAGAAAGTGTTAATAAAAATGATGGCTCATAAAACTATTATCAATGTCATTATTATTCAGGGTTTGGAATACCCAGTGCACATTATATCACTTCAGTTTACTTTTAATTGGATTGCAGTTGGAGACAAGGGTGTCATTGTTGACACAACTCCCTTTCTGAACTCTGGATCAGAATATATTATCAAATCCCATCTACTGATTTTCAGCAGCTTCCTATAAGAAAAGAATATACTTACTGTACCTCCTTTCCCAGAACTGTGGGTTTTCTGCACAAAGCACAACAGTTTTGTGCCATAATAGTTTGGTTTTTATTCATGTTAAAATGAAGTCAGTTGCAGAGTTTGGGGCATAACCAGTAGACACTGTTGGGACTGACTGTTAAATAGCATAAGTGTGTTTCTTTGAACAGGAAGAAAGGAGGCAAATGCCTGGACTCTATATGTCTCATGCTTCTAGGGTCATTGACTAAATGCTAATTTCATTTTACGTAGACCACTTGAGAAGCTGTGGTTTCCACTGCTGTCTAGAAGAGAGGAAGAAAAAAATCCATATGTTTAAGTGTCTTATTCACTTTCTCTGCTGAGCTACAAAGCCTCTCAAAAGAGGAGAGGTTTATTTTGGTTCAGTTTATAGAGGTTTCAGTCCATAGTTGGCTGGTTCCACAGAGGGTGGCATGACAGAGGGGCCTGGCAGGGGAGAAACAGCCCATGGCAGGGTACAGGAAGCAGGAAAGGATAAGGGGGGAAGGAGGCCAACCTGCCCAGGCCACGCCCCCAGCAACTCATATCCTCCAATCAGGCTTTAGCTCCACATTTATCTATGCACCCATCAGTAGACTAATCCACCAATGAGTATCGTGACCCTGAGATCAGTCCCGTCACCTCCCTCACAGAGGCTTTGGGGGACTAGCTAGATTTAAACTATAAAAAAGGTAATGTGAATATCTTATCATAATAATCTCTGTTAAATAATATTGGAATAGGAAACATGTCTCCGTGTAGGAAAGCAATTGATTTGGGTTTTTGTGATTTTCACAAATAGCATCATGTTCTACGGAAGTGATAACCATAGCTAGACATAGTCAGAAAATGTCCAGCTTTAAACTGTCTCACTTCAAATGGCATTCCTGCAGGGCACGGTGGCCTGCACCTGGTATCCCAGCCCTCAGGAGGTTGAGACAGAAGGACTGCTGTGAGTGCAGCGCCAGCCTGGACTACATAGCAAGATCCTGTCTTAAAAAAAATAACAATACATTTTTAAATGACATTCCTTTGTGCTGTATTTCCTAGAGTTTATAGACAATTTTTTTCTTTCTTCCCGGTACAACTGCCTTTTCTCCTCCCAACACAGGAACATCTCAACCTGAAAACTCAGATTCAGGGCGGGCGCTAAAGGGTCTCCCTGGGAAAGGCTGACCTTCCGCCTCCTGGCACGACCCAGGAAGCACCTGAGCCCAGGGCATCTCTCTCTCTGCTTCTGGGAGCTGCTCCAGGCCTCTCCTGCAAGGCATCTCCTGGGCCCTCCTTCCCTAGGAGTGGCGCAAGGCACAGGCAGTTGGGCCAGTGCAACCTTTCTGCCTGCAGGTTTCCCTCGGCAGTAATCATCTGCCTGGAGTCCTTGCCATATGCCAGGAAACTTCAGTTTCATCTTCTAGACTCGAAGAATCTTAGTGTGTAGGCAGAATTTGACCCCTTTCTTCAACAGCTGAGGAAACTAAAGCCAGGAGAGTTTCTATAACTTGCTTAAAGTCCCTCCCGACCCCAGCAGGAACAACACTATGATCTGTCGCTGTGCCTGGGAGGGTTGGTGTTCTCTTTACATCTGGGTCAGGATTTCTGTAATTGCCCTAAGCTAGCACTTTACAGTGATCATCTAAATCCCAGCCACCAGAAACCACCAGTGTTAAGATATTATTTGTTCTTTTAATTTTTAAAGTAGATTAAAAATATTTATACTTTCATTGAGTTATTGTAATGTATAAGCAATTTTCATATATATTTGTTTCCCCTTTTATGATTACATTTTGAGCATATGTGGTATGATCAAGCTACAGTGAATGTTTTAAATTAAGAAAAAATGTATCGTAGTGAAAGACACTTTGCCATTGATTCCCCCTCAAAATGTTCTCTCCTGGGCCAGGGCGATACCTCAGCAGTATAAACATCTGGTTGGCAAATGGAAAGAGCTGAGCTAGATCCTTGGTACAAGAAAAAAAAAATCTAACTATCTGTATATCTATTTATCTATCTATAGTCTTCATTGCTTCAAACACATGCTATCATCTTACCACTTTCTGAAGCAGTTCTGGCAGAGCTCTTTCATAAATGTCTTTAGTTGCACTGTTGCAGCTGCCTTAATGTTTGGAGGCAATTAAAAACACTTACCTTTATGGCCATTTTGACTTTGAGAAAGCACCAGAAGTCTCACGGGGCTAGATCCACGCAATACAGTGGATGAGGACACACCGCCATGTTTTACCAAGCCTTCCCTTGCCCTGGACAGCAGTGAGCAGCAGCACCCACCATATTTATTTTAGCATGCCCCATAAACACACTCAGGAAAGAGGACTTCCATTACTGCTTCAGAAAGTGACAAGAAGGATGGGATAAGTGAGTTTGAAGTCAGCGAAGTGTTTTGAAGGGAATAAATGGTATAGTGGTTTGGGGTTTTTTTTGCAAAGCAAACAATATAACACGAGAAACATTTTATAATATGACTTTATAATGAATCACACAAAGAATTATATACAACAAGTTCAGGAAACTTATCCACACACTAAACATTAAAGAATCCAGCTGAGGGCCCAGATCCTAATATCCTGCATGAGTCCAGTTGAAAATCTAGAGCTCATGACAATGCCTTCCACAGTCCAGCTGGAGGCCTAGGGCCCAAAACAAAGTCTTATGCAGGTCTGCTTTGTGAATCTGTCCTGCAAAGGCCCAAAGGTCAGTGGTGGAGGCTAGAAAGTCTATCTCAGGCTTTGAACTAGAGCCAGAAAGCAATGCTCAAGTCAAGCACCAACGCTCCTCTAAAGGTACCACAGCCATCCTGAACAATGAGATCCTGAGCTCCTCCAGCAGTGAGGAAAGCTGAGTTCTCATCAGGAAAGCCAATGTCATAAGCTTCTCAATAAGGCTGAGCAAGATAGCATCTTCCCCTCTGGAGCCAGAAAGCGATGCTCAAGATGAGGACCAGAGCTCCTCCAAAGTTCACCGGGAAAGCCAGCATGGGGACAAGGTCCTCCAGCGGAACATCCCAAGAGCACTAGCAGCTTCCAACAGCTCCACCAGCTTCTCCACACAGCATCCCTAACAGCGTGCTGACAGCTTTTCCCGTTCTGCCTTTTATGCTGCTGGCAACAAGCCCCAGGTGTCCTCCCGCACCCTGCAGCATGCTAGCCCAATTCAGCTGGATACAATATGCTGACCACCACTTAGAAATCCACTACAAATGGTGATGTATCTTTCACTGTAATAATTTTTATTTTTATTCCAACATTGACTGTATTTTTGATCATAGCTCATATGTTCTTAAATGGTGCAAAGTAAGCCTTTTCTTATTTACCTGGCATACAAACCCCTCCTATAATTCACATATTAGTTACCTACTACAGTCTCAGGTGCAGATGATTTCCAGGCCACCAGAAGACTTCCCCCTGGCCCTTGCACGTCAACACCCGCAAAGCGGCCACCATTCTGAAACCATATCACATATTAGTTCATTTACAAAAGTAACTCTGTTGTCAAACTTCACAGAAGTGAAATCAGCTGGAGCAGCAGGTTCCTTATTTATAATAGGCTGACAAATTTTTTGACTTTACAATGGTGCAATAGCGACACGCAGCCTGCAGAAATCACATATTGAGCTTCGATTTTTTCCACAACTGCCCGCGTGCAGTCCGCTCCTTCTGTGAGATTGTGGGAAGTAGCAGTGAGCTCCCGCTCAGCCCCGCAATCGCCGGGAGGGATGAGCGACACTACAGTGCGCTGCGCTGCTGGTGCTTTGGGCAGACTCCGTTTGCACATCCCATCCCGTCTACAAACACCCATCTGTGTGTGTACACGAGATATTCAACTGTGTTGTGAAACAGCCTGTGTGTTAGATGGGTTTTCCCCAGCACAGGCTGGTTGATGTAAGTGCTCCGAGCAGATTACAGCAGGCTGGGCTGAGCGGTAATGGCTGGTGGATGCGGTGTGGTAAATGCATTTACAAACTCATCTCAACTGTCAGCACCTCCGTGACATAATTCCTAACTCTCCCAACAATGGGCACGAAACAACTTTCCTAGTATGTACCATGTGCTAATGCTGTTCTGAATGGTTTGCATTTATGAATCCATTTTGATGAAGTAGGTGACGTGGTCCCCATTAAATAGAGGAGGAAAGTGAGATGCAGAAAGGCTCAGATGTTAAAATTATACAAATGTCCTTATAAGAATATGAGGAGGAGGAGGAGAGGGAGACGAGGGGTGGGGAAAAAAACTCTGCAGACCACCACTGCATTTTGTTTGTTTGTTTGTTTTGTGTGTGTGTGTGTGTGTGTTTTTTTTTGTTTGTTTTGTTTTTTTTAACCAGGGATTGAACTCAGGCCCTTGCGCTTGCCAAAGATGTGCTTATTCCCCTGAGCCATCTCCTTGACTGCTGCAAGGATCACCCAGCTGGCTTTACATTAGGTACTTGGACTTTGGGGGTTTAATTACACCCTGGTTGCTTTTCCCATCCCCCTCGCATTTGCACACAAAGCAGCAGACTGAGTGTGTGCATAGATGCACAAAAGTATGCTCCTGGCATCCCAGCTCACAAATTGAAAACAATGCACAGCTGTGTGTGCCCTGAGGCTCTGCACACCCTTCATTTTCAAATCCAAGTGCTACATGTGCTCCAGTTGAGCGAGGAGATACTGGGGCCGCTGGGTTTTCTGCTATGTCTTCCCCAGCCCCCAGCCCTCCCCGGCTTACCTATGGCTTGGGGGCGGGGGCGTTATTTACCAGCATCTCAAAGGCACCCTCAAGACTGACTTTACAACCCTCTGATATGAATTAGAAGAAAATTATTTTCAGAACTTCTCAGAACGTATGCTGTGCACAGAGAGAGGCTTGCCTCATTTCCCTGGGGCCTCCAGCCCACTTAACATTGCTGGGAGGGAGGACTCTGGTCCTAGGAAAACAGCCAGACTTTGAAGTGGGTTTTCCCGTGGTGAACCCAGCTTCTGCGGGAGCCAGGAGTCCCCGTGCTGATTGTGTGGGAGCACTTGGACACACAGAAGCCCACATTTCCCCAGAACCCAGACCTCCAGGAAGCTGACATCAATCGGTTTGAGAAAGAACAAGTTCCGCACTTGTATTGTGAGGAAGTAGCATGGGACAAAATCTTTTACTGGAAAATAAACAAGCTGACCTTCGGAGTTTGCTCTTATTTTTAAACATCAGGCAGCAAATAGAATATCTGGCAACTCTTTTAACACAAGGTGTTAGGTAGCAAGGTTTTTTTTTAAAAAGTCAGAGGACAGGAAGTTGAACATTCTCTAAGACTCACCCATCACTAAATTTCTTTCAAAAAACCTGCCATTACCCTTCTGTTCTCCATGCACTGCTTAGCCCTGTGAGCTCATAATGTACTTTAAGATATGTTACCTAGCCTGTCCCAAAGTCTGATTTTCTTAATAAAGTTTTTAGTTATCAGTAATTGCAAATTTACAAATATCTGCAAGGGTGAAGCAGAGCATACACTCCCGCCCCCTGAGCTTAGATTCCACTGATGATAACATCCCTACATTACTTAGTCAAAACTACAGAAATCAATATTACAATTTTGTATACATGACTAGTAATTAAATTTCAGACTTAAGATTTCAACACTAATATCCTCTTCCTGTTCAAGGATCCACTCCAGGACACACATCCCCCCACCCCTTTTTTTAAAGAAAGATTTATGTGCTCACAGTTGGTGGAGGTTTCAGTCCATACTCAGCTGGCTCTGAGGCAGAGTGGCACATGGTAGAGGGCAACAGTTTATGGTGGTGGAAAACAGCAAAAACAGCAAGGGCAAAAGAGAGATGTGGCCACACATATCACATTTCAATCCCATGTATCCACAGTGACCTCTGGTCTGTGAAAGGTTTTCAGTCTTTCCTTGCTTTTTGTCTCTTTCATAATAGAGAGAAATACTGATTTAAGTAGATTTGTGAAAGAGCCCTTAAGTTTGGATTGTTTTATTCTTTTGTTCAGGGTAGATATGGCTATGGGCTTTGGAAAGAACATTCTAGAGGGCAGTGTTCTTCTCACCATATCCTGTTAGGGTTACATAATACCACGGGACATCGCTGGGAGGTCAGACTCACCAGCTGGTTAAAGCAGTGTCTACCAGCTTCCCATGTGAAGTCACTATTTGCCCCTTTCCATCATTCTGTTCTCCAGAAGTGAATGTCTACATTCAGTCTACCCTAAGGTAGCAAGGGAAGACCAAGCCCACCTCCTGGAGGAAAGAACATCTGTGTGTATTATTGGGAATTCTTCCATAAAGAAATCATGTCCTTTCTCTGCCATGGGAACTCATGCATACATACCATGCCTTATGAGCTGTAATTTAAATCATTTGTTCTGTTGCTCAAATTTTTCCAGGTTTGCTACCATGGAGAACTCTTTGGGTTGGCTACTCTGTGCCTTCGATGTACCGCTTTTTTAAAGTACTTCCTTACTTTCTGGTATTAACACATGGCACAGACTCATCTCATGGTGTTGTTGTTATTATTGCTATTTTTCTGGCCCAACTCAAGAATCAGCCATTTCTCCCAAGCAGCCCCAGTTCGCTCTCTTACATAAGGATATTTAGAAGCAAGATCGGGACATAAGCAAGATCCCCAGTGGGGATGTCTTTGCTTCTAGCCTCCTTGGTGGAGAACAAAGTAAAGTATGTGTGCATACATCCTACATATACATGTATAATAGCTGTTCATGTCTATTCATCATGTGTGTAGATGTAATTTTATATCAAATTCTCCAATGTTTGTCCATTATCATAGCACCGAACTCTACTTTTTAGGTGTTGATTATTAGACATAGTTTACAGTTGAAGCATAAGGTCCATAACTGTTTTACTGAATCATCCCAACTACAGCAAACACTCTCTTCTGCACCATTTGTTTACACACCCACCTCCTTACTAGAACTGTTATTTGCATGGCTCTTTCTGCCACACTTGCTCTACTACTGGTCTGCATAATTCATTGTCCATAAATATTTGCTAGCTAGAGAAAGGAAAATAATTATGCTGTGGATACTCTGAGACTTTAGGGAAGTCTTTAGCGCTCCAGATATTTGCAGACTCCTTACAAAACAGGAAAATCTTTCTGTTTTGCAGACTTATAATGGTGAAAAGAAAGAGCTTGCTGAGGGTACCTGGTTGTAGGGGTGGCACATGGGAGGTGCTCAGGAAGTGCTCCTTGAGGCATGACTGAGTGGGTGGGTAGCTATATAGTTTAATTAATTAGTACTGAGAATGTTGGGATATTTGGGCAAGATTCTCGTACATTAGGATTCTCAGGATGTTTCAGTAAAACTAAACCAGAGCTGCTGTTATTTCTTTCCGGCTCTAAGATAAGGCTACTCTGTGTGTGCCCTGTAATTTATGATAAACACAGTCAGAGCTGATGTGATATGCAAAGGTCGGAAGCCCAGCGTCCTGGCTTGAGTTCAGGTTCTGCTCACCAGTTAAGAACCTGTCTCCCTTGTTTCCTCACACTTGCTGATCTGTGTTCCCTCAGCTCTTCTGTGTCCTTATCTCTTCCACAGGCTCATTCTAAGCCTGGCAATGCCTTGATGAGTTTACCTAGGCTTAGGCTTCTCCCCTTTGGCTTTTCTTGAAGGCTCCCCATCAGCATCACTCTGTCCTTCAGGCCTCTCTCCTGATGGAGGCTGCAGCCACCCCCAGGAAATGTACCCCTAGTTACTTCCCATTCCAACAGCATAGAGTACACTTGGAGCCCTGCACTTGAATGGGAGCTTTTAGAGAGCACCTTTCAGAGCTAGAGTTCTTGAATCAAGTAGTATTTTCTCAACAATGACTGAAGAAATAAATCAAAAAATAAAAACAATATGGAACCAGGAAGAAACTTGGAATCTAGGACTACAGTCTAGACTGGAGTCCAGGTCTCCCCTATTTCAATCCAAATGTTCTCTATCAGCAACAATTATTCCTTGTTCTTCTTTTTCTCTTTTTCTTTTTTGAGACAGGGTCTTCCTGTGTAGTTCAGGCTGGTTCTGAATTCACTATGTAGTCCAGGCTGGTCTTAAACTTATAGCTGTCCTCCTGTCTCAGCCTCTTGGGTTCTGGCATTACAGGAGTGCACCACCACATCCAGCTCTTTCTTACCCTTAACCAATGAAGCTCATCTCCTGGCCCTGAGCTCCATTTTGTTCAATGCACATGTATACGGCATGCACATATGTGTGTGCATATGCATGCAGGTGTGTGTGGAGTTGCATGTGTGCATGTATGTATTTGGGTCAATTTCTTAAACTCATATCTGTTTCCAAGACTCAACTCTCTATAGTCCACATTTTTCCTCTCTGTGCTCGAATTATAACTTAAATCTTGTCTTGTGACAGGTGCACAAGAAATAAAAATGAATTAAATGCTCTCAGTTTAACAAAATCTCTCTATCAAAGAAAATAAATTACTTTCTCTGTCAACATCATCTGTTTTGTTGGTGCCTCTGTGGTTTCTGCACTGCACAATTCCAGCCAAATAGCAGCTCAGAACCTGGACAGAATAATTAAGCTTCTCTGTCCCATGTGACAGTGCTTGTTGTAACCCTATCCTCCACCTTAATGGCGAGTAGTATGTGTGTAGTGCTTCCTCACACAACCACGACTTGTAGAATGTAAGTGATAATATAAGAAAGAAGCTCTTTATGTGGTAATCAGAGCTTTGGGTTGCAGAAATCTCCTTCCTGAGTGATGGCTGGCTTCAAGAATGACTTGATAAGCCGTTAGAACATCAAGTGTTATTTCTTTAGGGAACATATACTCAGGAAACAGTCACCTCCAGGGTTGGAACATTATTTACTAACTTAATATGCAGGAAGCACTAATAAAGTTTTCCAAAATTACCCTGCATAATTCACCCCATGGTTGTGCCTGGAAAATAATCTTTGATCACTGAGACCAGAAATGGTACTAGTCAAAAGGACCTCAGGTGAAATTGACAGGCTTTTAAGACACAATCTTTCTCTTCTTCTTGTAATATACACTTGTCAAGTTATTATTGTGCGATAAGTACACATTAGGGGCTAAGAAATAAAAGACAGTGACAACTGCCATGGAATCGGTCATAGCACTTGGCACATGTACATCATCCAAAGCCCTTACACACAACTGCAAGGTTATTCTTGCACGCTAATTTCACAGATGAGAAAAATTTAAGCAAATTGTTGGTTGTGGAGCTGTTTAATTAACAATTTTTTCAAGTTCCTCTTTAAATACCTAAGGAAATTATGAGCAATGAAATAAGTGGCAAAAGAGCAGAGCTGCTTTGATGCAGAAAATCAGCTTAAAATGGAACAGAATATGGAGCTTAGAAATAAATCCAAAAGCATTTGAGATTCTTGGGTTTTTTTTTTAATTAAAACAACATTTCAAATCACTGATAAAATGCTGGATTAGACAATAAATACACAGAACTAAAATCCAGAGGGCCGGCCTGATAGCTCAGCTGACTAAAGTGCCTGCTTAGGCAGAGTGCAGCAGCTGGGGTTCGATCCCCGGTGTGCCATGCTGGCCCCACCCACAGGGCATGCTGAGAAGGCAATTGGGACTGGGCATGGTGGGCACGCATTTGTAATTCCAGCACTTGGGACGCTGGAAATAGGAGGATCACCACAAGTCCAAACTACGTAGTGAGACCCTGAACACGCTGTAGACCCTGCCCTAAATACAGAAAAGAAAAAAAAATCCAGACGGGATGGAGAGGTTAAGCTAGATATTTATTCCTTAGAAAAATAAATCCAAAATGAACTAAAGGTTGAATGAGAAATAACAGAACCATAAACGAAGACAAACCTGAGCAAGTTTATTTATAATTTGGGACCAAAAAGTCACAAAGGAAATATTAGTAGATCTAACTATTAAAAACATGCTCTGTACATAAAGACAAAAGACCAATGGCAAACAAGAAAACTTTTTACAGTATGCCACACACAAAATTTTTTTCTATGCTTCAAAGAACTATTAGGAGAAAAAATGTGCAAATATTACAAACAATGAATTTACACCAAAAAGACATCAAAGAGCCAAAAATATAAGGGGAAAGTTAACACTCCCTTTTCTCATGACTAAGTAAAAGAAAATTAAGACTAGAATTAGTCTACCAGTGAGATAGCTGAACGGACTAAGCTCAGGTACTGGGTTCGATCCCTGG
>NW_004524607.1:9300585-9311936 GCF_000260255.1 Octodon degus
CTTCCACAGGACATTCTAATGGTCACTGGGCAATAAATTATCACAGAAACAGAAAACCCTTGAATACCAAAGACCACTGAATTAAATTGTTCCCTGAAATTTTGGAGGTTTTAAACCCTAACCGATATGAGGAAAACATTAGAACCTCGTGCCCAGACTAAGGGTCTGCTCTTCAATCTTTTGTCCAAACATTTTAAATTAACTCACCAGAGAATCCAAGCTATGTTTTTGTTAAAGTTCACATTTGTGTCTTGAAGAATTTATCTATTTAAACTTACTTCAAGACTTACTTGGAGAACATTAACTTGTGTCTATGTAGACATCTTCAAAGACGGCAATAATAATGCCAATGTTAAGTTACCCTTGACTTCTTATAAGTAGAGGAAATCAGATGATTCCAAATAAGGCACTTAAACGATGTTCAGGGTATTTTTTTTATTTTTTTGTACTAATAGTGTTTATTTTTTATACATTATAACACGTATTATATTTGACATTCTATAATATACATTCAGTATAATATTTTGGTATGTTCTCTACTATATATTAAACATAGTAAATATTGTACATATGTATTATCATTTGCACACTATTTCTTGTAGCAGGTATCAAATATTAAATATATAAATATTTATCCAACACATATACATACACATATTTTCCTTTTAATGGGTCTCATCCTCTTTTAAAAAGTTGACAGTAGCTGGTGGTCTAATCAAGATATTGAACTAATCTGGTGCAGATTCCCAGCTTTAATCCTTCTGGGTTTTTTTCCCAAAATTTTATTGATAAACAGATAGCAATGAGACAGTTTCAAATCAAATCCGAAGTACAGTTTCAACAAATAATACACTGCATATATTCTTCTTAGTAGTTAATTGCTGTACAAGATGCGGACTTGAGATCCTATTTACAAACACCATTAGAACAAATCATTCTATTCATTAAGAGAATGCAACTATATATCTATCCTAACCACTTTGAATACACAGATACAAAATGAACATTCATCGGTATACCCCATTTTTTCTAAGTTCCGTTATTGAATATTACAGGTGTGTAAACTCAGTAAAATATTCCAAAAGAGTCCAGTAGCCCATAATAGCATTGGGTTTTCTGTTTAACTGGCAATGTCAGAAATTATTGACCTGAGTACTCCACAGCTCAACATAACAACATGGCTTTACTTCCTATATTTCGTCTTCATACTTTTCTACTGGATGGTTAAGACCAAGGTAAAGCAGGACCTGTGCAACAAGAGTTGTAGCTTTTTGGTCGGAGAAGGTCAGTGAAATCCCCTCAGGATTTATCCTGAGATCCTGTACCTCAGATTGTAGAACCTTTGTCAGTGTCAGCCATGTGGATGAGTCACGGCCATTGCTTGGCCAATGTGCTCTCTGTGAAAGCCTGAGAGAGTGTCTTCTCCCCATGTGACTCTCCTTAGGCACACTCTACATCATCGATCACTTTCCTCTTTGGCCCCATAATCTTCTTGATCAGAAAATTTGGGACACTACCGAGGTACATGACGTTACAGTACAAGTTCTCATATGTCCTGAGTCTTAATTGACCTTGGAAGGCCAGGGCCAAAATGTTGGCTTGGGGTATTTTTTTAAAAATGTATCTTGCCTACTTTTGAGAAGTTCAGAACATCACAAGTATCTCTGTCTTGACAATATACTTTTATGGCCCCTTAGCTCAAAAAGAATTTCAGTAGTTCTGGAAGATCACCTGAACTTCAGAGTTTTAATCCCTGGCCTCCCTGTGTCACTCGTGGGCCTTCTCTTTATTTTCCCACAATGCTCAGCTTCCACACCATTCCTCTAAGAACTTTCCCAGATTCCCTGAGCTACACCATGCCCTCCAGGTTTTCTCTCCATTCTTCCAGCTCCTTTTTTCTAGCACTTATGACAATTGTATCAAATCATCATAAAATTGTTGTTCAAGGTGTCTGTCTCCCATTCAGGTGTAGTTTCCACCAGAACCAAATAATCCCGCTGTTTTCTTTGCCTTCAAACATAGTACTGTTTGCAATTTCCCCAGAGCCCTCCCAGTTCACTATGTGAATCATTGTTCCACAGCCCCTGATTAACTACTGAAATTCTTTTTGAGCTAAGGGGTGATAAAAGTATATTGTCAATGGAGTGGTGGAAAAAAATAATATCTTTGCCATGCACAGAAATTCGTGTTGTAATCCCCAACACCTGTGAAGGAATCACCTTACGTGGCAAGAGAAAGTTTTGGATGACACTTAGTCAAGGATCTTTAGAAGGAAGAACATCTTGGACTGTCTGTATGAGGCTGATACAATTGCAAAAGTCTTTTCCAAGGTGAACATTAGGAGCAGAGTGAGAAATGAGAACCTGGCAATAAAAGTAGAGGTCAATGTGATGAGGCCAAACTCAGCCATGAGATGTGTACTTCGGCTAAAAGCTGAAAGAAGGGCCGGGGAGATGGCTCAGTAGAATAAGCGCTTCCCTGGCAAGCGCAAGCGTCTGAGTTCAATCCCCGGTTCCACAAAAAAAAAAAAAAAAAATAATAATAATAATAATAATAATAATAATAAAATAAAAAATAAAAAGCTAAAAGAGGCAAGGGAAGGGCTTCTCCCTGGGAATCCCATGGCAGGAATCAGCTGGCACTTCCATTTTTAGCCTTACCCTTTTGACATTCAAAACTTCAGGAAAAATTTGTGTTGTCTTAAGCCACAAAGTTTGTGGTCAGTTATGTCAGCAACAGTAGAAAACCAACCCAAGTGAATTGCTTCACTATGTAACATTAGACAAGTCTTCTCTAACAATCTGAAGGCAAACAGAAAGATGGTTAAGAATATCAAAATAGCATGTTACGAAATAATTGATCTACCTAGTTATTTCCCAAAATTGTACTATCATCTGACCATTTATTTCCCAGAAATCATACATCTAAAAAATGAGATAAATTGTATACGGAAATAAAATTCTGGACCACAGAGTCTGGTATGGGTGGGCCCAGAAGAACCAATGAAATAGAGCAGACGTGGAAGCTGTGAAGCCTTGGGCAGTTCATGTAGCGGTGCTGGATCTTGCTTGCACAGCCATAAAGTGGGGTTCAGAACTGTTACTTCCTGCTATAGAGATTTGGTACAAAGCTTAGAAATAGAATGTACACAATCTTTGTTTGCCACAGATCTTAAGGCATAGAAGAAACGCGGTAGCAAGGTGGTATATGATGGTGGTGGTGATGATAACAGCAATATCAAAGAAACGATAAATAATGTTGGAAAAACCACAGTAGGGGTATAGTATACAGAAAACAAGGCTTTTAAAAACAAAGATATCGTCTGGAGAAAGAAAATAACAATAGGAGTTGTTATGCATTATATTGGCAATAATAACAGCTACACAATGCCAAATTAGCCTAAAAGGAAAGAAGAAAATGTAGCTGATGATAAAATATGTATAAAGAGTCATTTGGCAATAAAAGGGAATGTACTTCACTGGTGTCTTTTTTCTTTTACCTTTTTTTCATCCCTGAAGAAAATGACATGAATTTGGTTTCATTTTTTCCTGGTGAATTTAAAGCCATGAATGGCCATCAGAGCAGGAAAATGTCAGAATGCGAAAGCCAAAATGGACTTTGATAGAGTTAAATCCTACATATTAGAAAGTAGTTACTGTGATACATAGTGGAACACAGAGATCAAAATAGACCAGCGAATTCTACCCAAAAGGCCAG
This sequence comes from Octodon degus, assembly GCF_000260255.1. Taxonomy (NCBI): domain Eukaryota; kingdom Metazoa; phylum Chordata; class Mammalia; order Rodentia; family Octodontidae; genus Octodon; species Octodon degus. Next base: position 9,304,303 of record NW_004524607.1, read on the forward strand.
ACATGCCAGAATTCGATAAAAACTGACCAGCATTGTAACTTCTTACATTGTCCTTCTACCTCATAGAAATCATCTCAAAGCTCTCTTCTGTACCTTTTCATGGTCCCTTTCTCATTCAGCAGGGTTAGTCAGTTTGGATTATTATGGCAAATACCACAGCTGGGGGGCCTTATAAATAACAGACATTTACTCCTCCCAGTCTGAAGGCTAAAAGTCCAAGATTAAGATACCAAGGTGTGGGCCCCCTTTGGGGTTACAGGCAGCCAATATCTCACTATGTCTTCATGTGCAAGATGGCTCTTCTGCTAAGGGCAACACCAAGGTCACAATAATTCTACCTTCATCACCTGGTCACCTCTCAGTCTCCCAACTGCTATCATATCAAGATCAAGGCTTTAGTGTATGACTTGAGGGAGGGCTGTATAATCAATTTTCCCACTGGTGGGGCCAAATACTGGACACAATCAACTTAAAGGAGGAGGAGTTTAAACTTGGCTTACGGTTTGTAGGGAGTCAGTCCATGGCAAACTGATGCTAAGGCAGGAATATCATGGTGGAAGAAGGTGGCAGAACAAAGCCGCTTAGTTGATGGCAGCAGAGAAGCAGGGCAGGGGAGGAGTGCCAGGGAGGAAGAGGCCATGGACCAGACCTCGACTTCAAGGTCACACCTGCATGACCATTCAAATACTCCCAGAAATGTGCTCCACTAGACACCTGAGTGGATCCCAAATCAGTCAAGTTGACAATTAAGCTTAACCATCACATGGGGATGTAAACATTCAGCTCATTTCACTATGTTTTTATTATCTATGCGCTGCAGCAAGAAGAAAGTCTTTGGAGAGAGCATCTTTCAAATCTTGAGCCCTTTTTTCGGTCAACTTGTACTATTTCATTTGTGTGTGAGGAGCAACCTGTCCTCATACACTTCTTAAAGAGATGCAGAGTAGACAAGTGACCATCTTCCACGCCAACTTCCACTCACTCATGCGTGCTTATTAGCAATGCAGAATGGCCATCTCTGATCATCATTGGGCTTTCCAGGGACTTCCTCCTTCATGGAAATCTGTCACTGCTGTCAAAAGTGTTACATGAACAAAAGACTCATTCTGGGCTTTTCAAATCTATTGTTGCTGTAATTGATGGCAGAGAACTAGACCACTAAAAAGTTGCTCCCTACAGAAATGTAAAAGCCAGATTTGGTGGTACACACCTGTAATCCCAGCACTTGGGAGACTGAGGTAGGAGGATTGCTATGGGTTCGAGGCCAGCCTGGGCTACATGGAGAGTTCAAGGTTGGCCAGAACTAACATAGTGTGAGATCCTGCCTTAAAATAATAAACATAAAAACAAGTGCACTGAAACCGAATTCTTTAGCATCACAGACCCTGCAAAGGACCAAGTAGTGAGTGTGTCTTGTCCAGCTCATCAGTACTCTTCACATGTCAGGGGACATGACACAGGGTCCCTCGGAACACCTGAATACTACATTCTTTGGATCTTCCCTCTCATAGTCAATGTGGCTTAATGCATGCTGGCTGAAACCTTTGAGTTTGTTCAATCTAAATAATATTTATCCCCACAAAGTGGATCAAAGCTCTCAGTGTTTTCAAGGGTACCCTCTCAGAGGAGGATTTCATTCTCAGGTATTTTCAAATTTTTTTGCCTTAAACTAACAAAACTGTCTTATTTTTTAAGCCCACCCAGAGCAGGGTTAAAAGCGGGAGCATGTGCTGAACAAGACTGAGTTGAAGCTACACTGTCACTCATTAGTTCTGTGGCTCTGGGGCAAGGTATTTATTCAAAGAAGCCCCAGATGATCTCATCTATAGAAGAGGGACAGCCGCAACTGCTGCTTAACACTTCCCACACTGTATTCTAATTACAGGTCACATTCATCCCTCTCTCTTTAGATCAAAAATCCCTTGGTGTCTCTTTTATGTCCCTGATAATAGTTCATAGCCCAACACACGATAGATAGGAAGTATCTGAAATGAATGAGTCGAGTGAAAGATTACATAAAGAAATGATGAATGGGAAGGGGGAGTCTCTTTGCATTACCAGCACAAACTTGCTAGAATACTTGTGCCGATCACATGAATTTCCACCCACAGGCACAGCTTCTTGACATGCAGGGCTAGTCCTGTCCCCTGATGCTTGATCTTTTCCCTGCCAATCTCCAAGGCCTTGGCAAAACCTTCTAAATCATATCTGCTTGTTTGGTATAAAATATCAGGCTCCCCTCATCCTTGGAAACCAAAACAGCACCAGTGGGAAAGATAGTGAGGCCTAGAAATTCAAGTAACAACCTTGGCTTTGCTTGCAGAGAGGCCCTAGTTAAAGTCTGAGATCTCACTGACCCTTGGTTTTCTCACCTGTAAAATACAAAAACAAATACTTTGTCTTCAGGGTACTTCTCAGGATCATTGAACAAGAGCACATACTCGTGTAGGTGAGTGCTCTAACTATTAGGATATTCCAGTTGTGTGTTCGTAACATAAAATCCCAAGATGAAAACATCAGTCTTCGGTGTTCCTTTTAGATGACACTGTGCCCATATTTTTACATCATCTTCCTTCCAAATGTGTCTTTTTCTCTTTGCCTGTCTTCTGTATAAGAGCACCAGTCATACAGAATTAGAGCCCCTTTCCACTCCAATCTGACCTTATTGCAATCTCACCTACTATATCTGCAGTGATCCTACTTCCAAATAAAGTCATAGTCTGGAAAACTATGGGGTTAGGACTTCAACAGAAGGATTTTGGTGGAACATAGTTCTACCCATAATATCTGTCTCTGCTTAGCAAGCCTCTCTTCTTATCTGAAAACTTCTGGATGCCAGGGATTTGGGTACTCAGAATTCTAGGAAAAAGTGTTTTACCAACCTAGCGTGGCTCCATGGTTCTGCATGCCCTGATGCTCGGCAATGTTTTTCTGTCTCCATTCATAGACTATTGAGTTCCCTGCCATGTTTCCATTGAGAACTTGCCTTGCTCTTGTGTGAAGAAATCCAATTTAAAACAAGAAATCCAACCCATAAATCCGTGGCTCTTTGGGCTGTAAGCTGCAGGCTGGGTCTTATACCTTTAAGCTAGAGGGAGGGTTTCTCAACATCCATTCCAGAGAGTGGTAAATAAGTAGATTCTGAAGGGATTTGAAGCTGAAATAATAAAACATGATAAGCAATGAAGAAAGTAATGAGATTCTGAAAAAACATGACCATAAAAATTTCTAGGATCAAATGGAAGCTTCCAGAACCAAGCCTCTTGTTAATGGAGAATCTGCTTCTGTCTGAGCTAATTGCTCCAGCTGAGTAAGTTAGAAAAGCCCTTCTGACTTCCAAGCACAAGAATGTTCTACCCAGTTCACAGTCCATTAAAACACTTTCTCTCCAAGTGCTCATTAGAATTGTGCCCTCCAATGTCATCGTAATTTTTCAGAGTGAAGAGTTGTTCTTGTACTTTGTAAGTGAGCACAAACATCAAAGTGCCAACATTTAAAGGTCACCAAGGAAAGATAATAATTATTTTTATTTTTATTTGCAACATGTTTGTCATTAAGACAAGCAAACCAAATAACTCTCCAAATGTCTGTGAATTTTTGCATTCATTTTCTCCCAGAGGAGAAAAGTGAGTGAGCTTATATCTAGATTTTCCATTTTATGTGGATAATAGTACATTTTGCATTAGTAACTGTGGGAGGAAGTGGTGATTTGATCTTTTTGCAATTTTAATTTTCTTAACTCATATTTGTCACTAAACCTGACACAGTCCTGCTCAAAAGCCTCAGTAGCCAACATCCACCTTGGGACCAAAGATCACACTGTTACCATGACACCCAAGAACTCCCACTCTCTATCCATTATCCTCTTGTCCCAGCTTCTCTTCATGCAGCTAGAATGTCTAATTTATCCAATGTGCTGTGGCCCTAATGTGACACCTACAACCCCTTACTTATGAAGCTCCCTCTAACCACAGGGTTTCCTTCCCAGCCACTTCTACCTTTCAGGTATCAACACAAGGGCTGCTACCTCCTCACATCTTCCCAGCTTTCTTCTTGCTCTCATGGAGCCTTTCTTTCTGGTTTCTTCCACTTCCCTCACTGGAATATACTCTCAAGTACACAGGGGCCATTCCTCAAGCAAATACTAAGCTCTCATTGACGAGAATGAGAAGGGCTATCTTCACAGCTCCCCAATCCCTTTGGTTCCTGCCATCCTGCCTTGTACATGATATTATTGGCTAAACAGAGGAAGGAGGAAGTATTCTGTAGCCTCCTTGTTCTGTACTCCATACCATTCAGGGTAGTAAGGAAGACCCAAAGTGATCACCCTGAGCACAGCCACCAAGAATGGGACATCAGTGTTACCACTGGAAAATCACCCGAAGGGGGCATCTCCCAGAATAGTAGCTCCTGGATAGGTCCCTCTGAGCCCAAGATCTGCCCTCGGCTTCAGGAGTAACAAAGGCCAACAAGGTGGTGCACACCTATAATCCCAGCATCCTGTAAGGCTTAGGCAAGAGGATTTCAAGTTAAACACAGCCTAGACAACTTGGAAACATAGGAATCTTTTGACTTAAAATAAAACATTGGAATCCTTTGACTTAAAATAAAATATTTTTTTTTGAAAAAGTCTGGGGATATAGCTTAGAATAAAGATCTTAGCTTCAATCTCTGGTGCTGAAAAAAAAGATGGGGAAAGAGGGGAAAAAATCAATTTTTGTTACCATTGAAGGCAGTGTAAAAGAGAAAAAATGCATAGGCTTGATTCTTGATCAGCTTCCCACTAGCTGTGGGCCCTGGGTGAGTTACCAGGCCCCAGGAGCATGCACTGCACAGCAGATAAGAGGTCTCTTCCTGGGCCCTAGGAGGGAAGCTGTAGCTTAAACTGCAGGGATTGAGAAGCTTCCCCAAGCCCAGCTGGGATGCACACGGTCTCCACGTAGCCCAGCGCTGCCCAGCACCTGCACCCAGCACTCTACCCCCAGAATCAAAGGGTTGATTGGCTCCCTGGAGCTTTCCAGCACCCATGTCCGCTCTGGCCATGATGCCCAGGTCTGGGGCACAGGGTGGTTTCTGTAGCTTTCTTGTTCTCCTCCCTTGACTGGCGGGTAAAGCCAACCACCATTTTCTCAAACATAAGTAAAAATACAGCTGTAGGAGGCATTTTTCACCACCACCACCCAGGAAATGCCAGGGACAGCTCCGTGAGGGGCAGATGACTCCCACACAGGCTCTGGGTCTGAGGGCTGCTCAGCACCTCCTCCACAGCATCGCAACCTGCACCCCACCCCTGCAAGGGTGTCTCAGCCTTACTGTTGTCAGGGGTGGTGGTTCACCTGGTTTGTGGTATTGGAACAAAGGATTCCACAGGATGCACAAAAGTAAAAGTGAAAATGTAGATTTCTTAGCCCGGATAGCTCCTCAGGGTGGGCAGGGCCACTGAGAAGAGCTCACACGGGAAGCAGCCAGGTGTCAGGGGCTCCGCGCAGTTTGTACGGGGAGGGAACAGCTCTTTGAACTAGCGCTGCAATTCACAATTCACTCCCATCATGGGCAAGTCTGCTGCTTTGGGGGAAGGGTGTCACTATGCAGACCTTTAAGGAACTGTCATGGCACCCATAGTCCTTAGGGGAGGTCAAAAGCACAACATAAATAAAATTTTAATGAATTATAATTGAGTTGGAGTCACCTTGAGTTTTTTAAAGGCATTCTATACTGCATCTGTCCCCGGGCTTACATTGTAACAGACATTAGTGAACCAAGACTTAGGATTCGATTAGGCAGAAGGGACAGCAGCCCCAAGAATAGTCAAGAAGCCTGACACAGAGTCTTCTGAGTCATCAGAGTCTTACAGCCTCTACCGGCTGTTCTGCAGCTGCCAGGCACATCTTCAAAGCACGGCCAGAGCATGATGGATGAGCCACTGGCTCAAGGGAGCACAGCGCCTGCATAAACACTGCATAGGATGGACGCTAAAAAGTATGGAGTCTGCTCTAGGCTAAAGATGCTATTGCTTACGCAACAGTCTGAGCTCCCTTCCAGAACTCTTATAAAGTAACTCCCAGACAAACAGTCTGCTTGGGTATCCTACCCGGGGCCCCTCCCCGCTAGTGGGAGCTGTACTATCTGGACTTTATATCTTTTAAATAAGTTTGCTTGCACCCTGCCTCCTCTGTGTGTGGTTTCATTCTTTGTCACCATGGAACATGATCCAGGTGCTGTATATCAACAGTACAGGCGCCTTGTCTTTCCCAGCTATGGTCCAGCTGTCAAAGCCCAGCAGTCCTATAATTTTTAGACAGCTATCTTCTTTTCTCTCACTGCCCTTTAGGCTCCTGCCTTCCAGGGATTTTTTGTGCCTCTCTCCTGTCTCATGGGCAGTGCTGGGGATGCCAACCAGGGGCTCCTCACCCTCTCCCATGAATGCCTTGGAAGCCTGGCTGCCCCTCTGGGTTCCACTCAGCTGTCACCCTACCTGTGTCTTGCAGCAGTGGTCCAGTGTGAGATCCTTCCCTTCTCCACTTTCCCAAGGAAATGCAGATTATCCTTGTGGACATTATAACTGGAATGGGGTAGGGGTGGGGGTCACTGGGTAGATGGGTGGGTTTGGTCCCCGCTGGTTCAAAACTTAGATCCCACTCTTGGATCTCTGACTCTGTCCTTGGAAAGGCCACTGTGTTTCCCTTCCACCCAACCCCTGCCCCCTGCTGTCTCCCCCACTAGCACCAATGCCCCCATAAATCTGACTACAGCCTCTTAGGCCACAGAAGCAACCTGGCACCAACAGTGTGCCAAGGTCCCATCATACTTTTAGAGTTTGTCTCCATCCTCCGACAATCACTGAGCCCCAGAGGTCTGAGCTGCACTACCGTCACAATGGTTCTTTCAAAGGGGTTCAGGGACCTCTACAAGGAAGCTGTGGCTGAGGTCATGGTCCATGTTCAAGGTCAGTTTCTGGCTGGACCAGAAGCTTCCAGAAGGCGGGATGCTAGTGCACTTCACCCCCACCCCCAAGGCCCTCCCTGACACTTACGTGCTGGGAATGCATTATTCTCTTCAATAAGAAATGAGGCCTCATGATTCAGCTCTTTTTAAAAGCATTTGCTTCTGAGTCAGTGCTCATTCTTGAAAATTTGGAAAGGACAAAAAATAACAAGGAAAAATTTATCACCAAACACTAAAATGTTGTATTTCCTCACAGGTTTTGCTCTATGTGTATAAAATCTGGAAGCCTATGTTTCTCGCTCAATAGAATATCATCAATGTTTTCCTTCTTTTTGTCTCTGTGTCTACTGAGCAGCTACCGTGCATCAGAGACTGTGTTGGGCCCTGAAGGTGTTTAAGTGGGGAGCTTCAATACAAGGGAATCTTTCCAAGACAGAAAAGCAGGAGCTCACAAGAAAGGCCATAAATACTGCCTTTGACATTTCCTAAGTGAGCCGGCAGGGGAGGAGGCACACCTGTAATCGTAGCACTCTGGGAGGCAGATGCAGGAGGAGCACAAGTTCATGCCTACCCTGGCAGTGTACAGTGTAGCAACTTAGTCAGATCCTGGAGAGAGGGAGGGAGAGAGAGAGAAAGAGAGAGAGAGAGAGAGAGAGAGAGAGAGAGAGAGAGAGAGAGAGAGAGAGAGA
>NW_004524607.1:9312036-9331113 GCF_000260255.1 Octodon degus
AGACAGAGAGACACAGACAGAGACAGAGACAGAGAAAAGAGAGAAAGAAAAAGAAAGAAAGAAAGAAAGAAAGAAAGAAAGAAAGAAAGAAAGAGAAAGAAAGAAAGAAAGAAAGAGAAAGAAAGAAAGAAAGAAAGAAAGAAAGAAAGAAAGAAAGAGAAAGAAAGAAAGAAAGAAAGAAAGAAAGAAAGAAAGAAAGAAAGAAAGAAAGAAAGAAAGAAAGAGAAAGACTGGCTATGAAGCTCAGGCCTGAGTTCAATTTAAAAAAAAATCCACCATGGAGAGTGACTATGAGACTGCAGGTAGTCAACCAGAAAGGTCGTCACTCAGACCTGGTGTCTCTTACCCAGGCAATGCCAGATGGGCTGACTTCATACAGTGGAGAACTTTAGGGCTTTGCCAGAATTTCTAGGAAAGTCCAAAAGTAGCTCAACAAGGGTAGTTTCTGAGTGAAGCAGTCCGTAAGCCCTCTTCCTGTTAAAGACACCCATGGTTTAAAATGAGGATTGTCCTCTTCTGTCCTTGCTGATAGGGTGGACTCTGGGGAAGTCTGGAGAACAACCTGGAGGTTCCCACTGAGTGGCGCCCTCTCACCGACCCCTATGGCCACCACAGGAAGAGGAAGAGACTGAGTGATGGCCAGAACAGTGGAAAGTAGGGACACCTGGGAGCTGGGACCCAGCTGTCCCAACTGCACAGCAGGGTGTCTGTGTCCTGAGAGGCATCCCTCATACGCAGCCTCCACCCCTCCTGAGAAGGTGTCCCTTCCTCAGGTCACTCATGCGCTCCTGACTATCAGCCAGCCTGCTGACCTTGGCCTAAGGGACACGATTTGCCATCCTTTGATCCCGAGCGAAGCATGTGATTTGGTCTGACACCAGGGGAAAGGCTGAGCCTGCAGGCACTGCGATCCTCTTTCAGGAAGCTCCTCCTGGAAGATGCGCTCACCCAGATCTCTCTGGCAGTCACTTCTTGGGGCACACGCTCACCCATGTGGCTGGCATTCTCAGAGCATCAACAGCCTCAACGTGGAGACAGGAGCTTCTGGTGAGGAAATGACAGGGAGTAAGAGAGAACCCAAGTCCCAAACATCCGTTAGCAGCTGACATGAGCCTCTCCCAAGAGGCCGCCACTCCAAACATCACTTCCCACATCCACGTCACTATTCTCGGTGACCTGGAGAGAAAACCACACAGTGCCCCCACATTCTGGCTTACCTGCTGATTTGCAGTCAGGAGAACTGAGCAGGGAGAAGAACTTTCCAGTCAATCTATGGATGACATAGCAGAGCATCCTGCACAGGGAGCTAGTGGAGGAGGAGTGGCAGAGGTGGAGTATGCACAGAGTGGGGATCAAAGCTCTGAGAAGCAGCGCTGCTGGCAGAGTCTCCCCACACTCCAACCCCAGTTGCTATTTTTCTCCCAACTAGGCAAACACAAACACATGACCTTGGGGGTTTGCATAACAGTCTTTATTGTTCATAATGAGCCAGCTCTAGACTCACAAGCAGGTGTAGTGGGAAGGCAACTGGGAGGCTCTCAGATGCCCTGGGAAGGGCTGGAAGAGGCAGAGGATGTGGAACCAGGAGGGGGTGGGGAAGGAGAGATGGAGCAGGAGCTTGCCACGGCAGTGAGTGTGACTGGTCAGTGCCAGGGCAGACTCTGGGGTAGGCTATTGACAGCCTTCTGCTGATGGGGTGATTGAGTGATTGATTGATTAATTGATTTCAGTATTAGAAAATGAATCCAGGGCCTTCATACTGAACTATATCCCTAGACCATTTTATTTTTTTATTTTGAGACAGAGCTTCACAAAATCACTAAGTTGTCCAAGTTGGACTTGAGCTTGCCATCCTCCTACCTCAGGTCCCAGAGTGCTGGGATTCCAGGCATGCACCACCACACCAAAACTTTGTCCCCCATGAATGCTGAATCCACCCACCTGGGATTACTCCCTCCAGAAACCTGTTTCTGCGAGCAAATCAAGTGTTGCTAAATGCTGGTGACCAGGTTCTTGGCAGCTAATGCAACCGGTGCTATTATTTCCCACAAGGTAGAGGGGAGCCATTGAGCCTTACCCTGGGCACTCAACACAGGAAAGGTGATGCCTGGCCTTCTCCTCCTCTATCTGACCCCACAGCCCAACTCCAAATCCTCTCCCAGGAATTTTAAGCTCACAAGGCTCCTGATTAGAAATGCAGATTCCCCTCACTCAACTCTCCCAGGTTCCACCAGGGGCTCAGGGCTGGGGTTCAGGAACCTCCACACACCGCCCCTGGTGGACAGTTGCAGTCCTGCATCTCCCCACCCATCACGCGCATTCCTTCCCAGGGTGCACGCTTTCCCGTGAGCTCCAGGGTCCAGACAGCATTTGCGTCTCTCTCAAATGCCAGTGGTGTGAACTTCCGCCAGGTTCCTAGCTTTTCTGCATCTCAGTTGTCTCACCTATGAGACGGTCCTGTCTCTTAAGACGGTTGTGAAGATGCAATAAAATATGAAGACAGCATCTTGTGCAGTTTTTAATAAAGATACCAAATATATGGTGTGAGCTAAATAAACCTTTCCATCCTTCATATTGAGTGTCGGGTATTTGTCCCAGCAATGAGAGAATAGTAACTGTTCACAATGGTGGACATTTTCAATGGTTTTAGGATACTGAAACAGCCAGGACAGCACCACTAAAGACACTCAAGAGACAGGACTGTTAGAATGGTTTCAGGGCCCTGGGGAGATAGGTCAGCGGTCTAAGCACCTGCCCGGCAAGCACAAGCACCCAGGTTCAATCTCCAGGACTGTATGCCGTACCAGCCCAGCACTGTGCTGACCACTGTGTGTGGGGGTGCTCATCTGTAATCCCACTGTTCGGGAGGCTGAGACAGGAAGATCCCTATGAGTCTGATCTGTGTAGTGAGACCCTATATCAAATAAATAAATAAATAAATAAATAAATAAATAGAATGGCTTCAGAAAGTGGTCCACTGACAGGGATAACTGCTTCAACTGAGGGGGAGTGTTTTAGGGGATTAGTGGCAATGCATCTTGTACTATGATAAAAATTTAAATTTCTGGTTTAAACATTTATTGTATATTTAGCTCACACCATGTATTTGGTTTGGCACAGGGCAGAGGACATCAGTTCATGGCAGTGGCAAAGAGCATGAGCAAAATGGAGGAGTAAGAGCAACAATAGCAACAAAGAGAGAGAGAGAATCTGTCTCTCTGTCTCTCTTGTATTACATTCAGGATATCTGCCTCAGGCTGGAGGAAAGTACTCACAGCCATAATCCCAGCAGTACTAAAACCCATAATCCCAGTGGATCATGAGTTAATCTCAAGCTCTAGAAGTCCTTGCCCCATGACTGCATGAGGCTTTGGGAGGGATAACTAGACACAAACCATCACAACCATTCATGGTAATTTTGATTTTAAGGAAGAGCCAAAAGCCACTTGGTGCCATATGTAGTGAATAAGATGAGACTCACTGTCATGCTTTTATTTGGCATAAACTTCTGCAGATATTTTGACTCAACTGAGGACATGGAGGCAGTCACAATAGCACAACGAATGACACTCATGAAAGAGTACTACCAGAACTGTTCCAGAAAGTGACTGGAATGAATGGTGGGATAAGTGTGTTTGAAGTGATAAGGGAGTATTTTGAAGGAGATTCACAGCAATGTGTCTTCTACTGTAATAAATTTTTAAAATTTAAACATTGTAGGGGTTTTTTAGTTTTTTTATTTTAGGGAAGGGTCTACAGGGCGTTCAGGGTCTCACTACTAGATCAGACTCATAGTGATTCACCTGTTTACAGCCTCCCAAGAGCTGGGATTACAGACATGCACTACCATGTGCAGTCTTTACTGCTGTCTCAGCAGGCCCCAGGGGCAGAGACAGCAGGGCAGGCCCAGGGATCGAGCCCCTGGCCCCTGTGCCTGCTTGCAGGTGCTTTAATCTGCTGAACTATTTGACCGGCCCTAAACATTGTAGTTTTTTATCACATCCACATATTAGCATACACGTATTAATATAAAATACCCTTCTTGTGAATTGTTTTGTCACAAATTTATGGAATAATTTATTTCAAACTTAAAACTTTTCACGTTATTAAAAACATGGAAAAGATGGGCCCTGAGTTATGGTGTTACCTGACTTTGTGTTTTATAGGAAGTACGGAAGTTGACACAAGAGAAGGCCATACGTGTTGTCACGAGGTCCACAGCTGTGGTAAGTGGGCTTCAGTGGCATGCCAGCCTTGCACAGGGCATGCCTGCCTGTCCTTGCTATGCTCCTACACCCCAAAGGCCAAGGCTGCCCTGGAGAGAAGCCCACCCAGTGTTTGTCCTAGGAACACGAGCTCCTTTCCACAGCTTCCTCCTGCCTTCTCCCCTTTAGGAGGGTTTCCAACTTGGGCACAAATTCCATCTTGACATTCAGGGCTGGAAAATCTTGTTGTAGGGGCTGCCGTGTGCTTTGTGGTGTCCATCAGTGTGCTTCATGGTGTCCATCACTGTCCTCTACACATTTGGTGCCAGCAGTGCCATCCATCCCTCCCCAGCTGTGATTATCAGAAATGTCTCTTAGCATTGCCAAATGGCCTCTGAAGGGTAAAACAACCCTCAGTGGGAACATTCCTCTGGAGGAGGCTGTGCCCTCCTGCCCCTCCACTACCTATAAATATGACCTCAGGCTTCGTGCTTGACCTTGATATGCCTAATTAATGGTGGTGGGATGCTAATAGAATTACTGCATGCAAAGCACCTGCTACCAGCCTTTGCCTTACTAAGAACTGGATAAACTCAACATCATCGCTATACATCTCGCCTAATTTGTCCCTTTGGAAAGATATTTCTAGGCAAATAATTCATGGTGGGAAAATCAGCCCCAGTTTAAAAAAAAAAAGTACAACAAGAACAAGAAGCAAAAATGCAACCCTTTAAAGCCCAGTTCCATCCTTGGCGCTGGAGACCCTGGCAGGAAGGACACAACGATCCCCAGTGAAAGGACCCTGACCCTCCCATCTGTGGCCTCTCTGCAGGCCTGCCTCCCTCCTCACTCTGGTGCCAGGCATTGAAGGAATTATTGATTTGGTCACATGAAAATAAAAGGAAGGCAAATCTCTTAGTCATGACTTACTGGATTAAGCAAATAAAAACACAAATTGTCCAGTTAAATTATTATTTTTTTTTTAGTGTAAGCATGTCCAGTACAATATTTTTATGTGAAATCCTATGTTTGGGGGTCATAGGGGTTTGTTGTACAAGGTTGATCCATGTTAAATAGCAACATGCAGGCATTTCTACATAATTGATTAATCAATCACAATGTCTGCTTCGCAGATCATTATTTAATTCAGTGCTTAATTAAGGACTGGAATAGCCAGTTCAGCTAATCTGCTTATATTGTTGGAGAAGAAATTGAAACACCACCGGAACCCAGGGCCTGCCACCTTCACAACTCTGAGCAGAAATGGAGAAAAACAGGATGTGTCTTTTATCCTTTTCAGTGTGGGTCGAGAAACATTTTCAGGCTGTTGTTTATTTGATTAGCACAAACTTCCTTGGCATTAACTCAAAGACTAATTAGGATTTTACATTTTTTAAATTTGTGTCACCAGAACTGAAAGACTAATTCGACAGGCAGGATTCCAATAATTACTAGCAAGAAGCCAAAAGAAATTCTACTGAACAATTCAACATTTAAAATAAAAAAAAAACTGCCCAATTTATTTACTCTCAGGATTAGAACTATCAAGGAAAAACTTAATCAGAAAATGCAAATGAGCATCTCTAAAAAACTTCAGAAAACTATCAACTGCAATTAATCCACGTGATGGAACTAAGGACCCAAGTGGGAAAGCAACACATAGTAGGGTTGCCAGCACATTGTGTCAGGCTGTGAGTATCCAGGCCAGAAGGGAAGCAAATGCTCCAGAAATGTACTGGATCTCCTGGGAGCTCTGTGTGGATTTAGGGAGCGCCAGGTCTGCAGATAACTGAGTACCTGAGTTACACAACCAACCTACTTTCATTTTCCCTGCTACAAAACATGTAGGGAATTTCTGCTATACAGAGGAGAAGACTGAAGCTTATTGACTTGTCCACTCCACATAGCTAGTAAGTCAGGAGGGCATCGTTGAAGTCCAGAGCTATGTCCAAACTTTCTGCAATGCCTGTAGTGCCCCGGCCAAGCTTCCTCAGTGCTGAACGGAGGGACACCGCTGCCTGTAGCCCAGGCTGTATGGCTAAAGGAGTGACTGGGGAAGACCCGAGCAGCGAGCACCGGAGCCCTGATCACAACACTACCTGCTTAGTGGAGTCAGCTGGAAAGACTAAAAATTGCTGATGTCCAAACCTCAGCCCAGGCCAATTAAAACTAGGCAGTACAATACACCAAAAGGGTGGAAAAGCACTTCACCATGCAGAAATTCCATTTCAGTTTAGCTGCATGTAGAAGGGTGTCTACTCTCCCCATTTGACCTTCTCTTTAGGCCACTCACCACAATTTCCTCTATTCCTTTTATTCCTTTCTTTTTTTTCAGAACCAGGGATTGAACACAGGCCCTTGCGCTTGCCAGGGAAGCACTTATTCCACTGAGCCATCTCCCCGGCCCCCTCTATTCCTTTTTTAGTAGAATGTTTTAAAAGTTTAAAAAAACTAGAAATGATACAGCATTTCACTAAACAAAGTAGTAGGTATTCAACAATGGTTGTTATAGTGCATAACGCTTTCTTCAAACTGGTTGTTTAGATTATCAAATAGAAGCGTGCAAAATTGGATTTTAAAAAGTTATAAGATTATATATCAACCATTGTTAATCAACTATTCTTGATTTGAAAATCTATAACATATGTACTGCTGTATGTTGCCCTGTTTCTTTCTTTGCTTCTGATTTTTGTTCTTGCTTTGCTTTTACTTTTCAAAATAAAATTAAATTTTTAAAAAAGTTATGGCATTAAAAAAAGAAAAAAATTAAGCATTTACTGCTCCTTTCTATAGAAATCAGCAGTACAATTACCCAAGCTATCCTATAACTATACATGACATAACTCTTCCCCTTCCTTCTTTCCTTTGTCCTTTCGCTCATACTCCTGATGCGTCGGTTGTTCTGCATTCCTTTAACACCATGACATGGGGGCAGCTCAGGAGGTGCACGGATTCTGGTTGAATAGATTGCAAGCCGAACAGGCTGCTTGACTCCAGTCTCCGGGGACACCCCAGACTCCAGACTTCCCTTTATGTGGAACTAGACGCAGCCACATCCAGTATTTTAAATCTATTCCTGAATTAACAATAGCCTGTATTTCTGTCCCTGTCTAGCAAAGCTCAAATTAAAAGGAGAAGACTTAAAAAATGTACAAGCAGGAATGGCTGCAGGGCTCTGCTGGGTCTGTCTTTGTTTTCTTTGCAAGAGTATTGTCTGGAGGTCGACGTGGGGGCAGGGCTGGGGGCAACTGTACCTCCTGCTCTGTGATAAGACCGCCAGATAATTAAAACTTCTGCCTAAACAGCAGGCTTTCTGGGGTGTCTGCGGACAGGCTACCTCATCTATTACCTAATCCCCAGCCCCGATTTCTGCACAATGAGTATCAGAGACAGCTGCAGCCTTAGGATGGATTTGACAGTGAACAGCTGTGTAATTAGAAAATTGTATCCTATTGTGCCTCTTGTATAGTAATTATAAGACTGTTCGTATAAATTTGTGTGCATGTTGGTGATGATCAGTGTTAAAATCTACATTGTCATTATGATAATGAGACTGAGACCTTTGGACTAAAGTGAATATTCAAAGAAGTAGCTCAGACACCCAAAGGTGACCTGACTTTGCACTTCGGGTCCCAGAATGTATCTATTCTCCCTACTGATATTGTACATAATCTCAGTGAGTGTTTCTCTGCTTATGTGACTTCAGTCCTAATCTCCATCAGGCCCCAAGGCTTTGCTCGACTTTCTGAACGCCCCTTCTTTTCAGTGCCACTACACTCACCCCATGTGACAGCAGAGGTTCCCAATGTGTAGCAGTTTCGTTCCTCACTCCCACCCTAGGATGAAGGTATCTGACAAAGTTTGGAGACAGGTTCGGTTTTGGTTTTGTTTGTTTGTTTGGTTTTTTTTTTTTTTTTTTTTTTTTTTTTTTTTTTTTTTTGCAGAACTGGGGACTGAACTCAGGCCCTTGCGCTTGCCAGGGAAGCGCTTATTTCACTGAGCCATCCCCCCAGCCCTCAGGTTTGGTTTTTTCAAGCATTCTTGCTAACAATGTTATTCATAGTAGCCAGGATTGACAATGTTCTCAACCTGTGTTTCTCACAGTGGAATACTAACCAGCTATGAGAAAAAGAATGAACTTCAGGTATTTGCAACAATATGAAAATGAAAGAGATAGAAAACAACAGCTCCCACTGTCTGATTCCATTCATATGAAATTCAAGAACACAAAAAGCAAATATAATCAGGTGCCACACATTGACATTCTCAACAACAACGGGCCGCAGAGAGGGGGAGGAGCCCAGGAGAGCATTTGTGCCGCTGGTTTCTAGTGGGTAGGGGATATCATGGCACAGAGCAAGGACAGGCCACATGCCAGCAACTGGATATTCAGCCCCTGTGGCACGAGGGCTGCAGCTACGAACCCTGGGATCTGACTCCAGCATCCCGCATGGCTCATGAGCCTCCTCACACCCCCAAGGGGTATCCTTTGAGACATGAATGTAATTCCTCAGCCTGACACCTTCAAGGCTTCTGCGGGATCCTCAGAGTGACAGGTAGATGTCCCTGGGGGAGGGGGCTGTCATGATGTCTCCTTCCTTCCCTGGTTCACTATTCCTAGCTGACAATACTCCAGCCAGGCAGAAATACCACTGGGTCCCGTAACACATTCACCCTTCCCAGATCTGAGCAATATCACACTTCTCTGTATTAGTGGTCACCTGGGGACCTTGTTGGCATCGCAGCAGGTGGGAGAGGCCTGAGACTCTATAGAGGCTCCTGATGCCAGTGCTCCTAATCTGCTGTCACACACAGAGCAGGGAGTCTCAGACCTCTACCAGCACTGGAAGGACAGTGAAAGAACAGACTGCCGGGACCACCCCGGGGGTTCTGATCCAGTGAATCTGAGGGACTGACGACAGCAAGGCTGTGGACTGAGCTGCAAACCTCAGGATATCTGTGTCTTGCTCCTCAACTGCCTCCTCCTTGCTTAAGATCTGGGATTTCTGCATTCTCTGCCAGGTTTCTGGGGACCCCTGTGAATGCCTCCACCACAATGGATCCTGTAGAAGGATCCATAAGCTGGGACGTCCACTAGACCTGTACTTGGTGGACAGGGACAAGGACTGCTCCTCTGTCCCCATGCCTTGTATAGAGACTGTGGCTCTAGTCAAGATTGCTCCTCTGCTCCTGGGAACCAGTGCAGGCATCTACCTCACAGACATTCGCAGACTTCACTTGTATTCTGGAAAGCTGGCCAATTCTCCTTCACAGGGTCAAAATATATCCAGCATACACAGCTACCTAGTAGCCATCCGGGGACTCTCTGAGCTGGAGGGATCTTCACTATTACTTCTGCTTTCCAACTTTTCCTACCCTGTTATCTTCTCTTTCTTTTATCTGAAGAGAGCATGATAGAAACTACTGTCATTCTAAAAACATTTCTTAGTAAAAATCCAGAGGTTTTGGTTTAGTATACATCTGGATTCTTGTCGAACCCACTGTCTGAACTGGTTCATGCCTGGAATCCCATCATTTGGGGAGGCTGAGGTAGAAGGATCACAAGTTCCAACCCAGGCTGGGCAATATAGCAGGCCATTGTCTCATCATCATCATCATCATCAAATTTAAAGGGCTGGGGTTGCAGCCCATGCAAAGGCCATGTGTTCTATACTCAATCCCCACCTGCTCCAAAGAAAACAAAAACAAAAGAAAGACTAACATCCCCTCTCTTCTACACACCTCTCTACTCATCTATGAAGGAATCTTCCTTTTTCCCAAATTCCTGACCCTATCTCTTCCGTCGTCTTCATTTTGCCCCATCAGAGCATGGAAATGTTTTATTTGAAAGCATTATTTTTTCATTTTCAACCCCTTTCCCCAAGCACTTGAGTAGAGGATGCTGTGGTCAGAGGGGAAGCCACCAAGGTCAGGCCAGGCCGTTCTGGGAAGAGGTCCAGGGGGCGGGCAGGAGGGTGGAAAGACGGGCCAGGGGCTGGGGGAGTGCTGGAAGGGGGTGCCTGCAGGCTCAGAAACCAGCAGGAACCACAGCATGGAAGGCGAAGTCAGTGTAGCCTGCGGAGCAGATACAGGAAGTAAACTGAGATGAGCAAAGTGGAGCGATCCTAGAAGAGACATGCAGAGATCCAGACTACAGATGGACTCTGATGGGAACCCACTTCTCAACTTAAATATCTGTCTTTTTATTGCCTTTCTTCTCTCCCCTTCTAGAAATATCTTCAAAGCGGTTCTGATATTTGCTCACTCCCATTTTTGGCCAAGATTTGTCAGAAAATTAAACTGTAAGTACGACCGTCTATTTTCCGCACCTTGCGAGCACACAGTGACGTCTTGGCTTGTCTCCATTTGCCTGTGCTTAGAATGATGTTCACATCCAAGAGGCATCTCCCTAGAGCTGATGCTCTTCCTGCTCCAATCAGGGCTAGCACAGGGACTAGACCACGAGCTAGCTCCTGCAAACACACATTGGACACGCACGGGGCTGAGAAGACTCTGTGAGC
The DNA here is from genome assembly GCF_000260255.1 of Octodon degus. Lineage (NCBI taxonomy): Eukaryota > Metazoa > Chordata > Mammalia > Rodentia > Octodontidae > Octodon > Octodon degus. The sequence continues at coordinate 9,322,763 of NW_004524607.1, forward strand.
CTCCCAGCATGCTCTGCACTTGGCAGTGTGCTGGTGAGCTTTCTCTGCAGCCCTATCACCTCCTTTATGACACTGGGGACAGTGTCCCCTTGCCGTGGAAGACACAGACCTGGTTGTCCACAGCTTAGGACTGGGACCTGGAGCACCTTTGGTGCAAAGCACTCAGGAGGAAGGAGACTGTTTTCTTCACAGAGCCCAGAAGACTGTTACCTGGCAACTCTGAATCAGACACATAGAACAAGATTCTAGATAGGACACTGTCCAGAATTCCTAAGTTCTCCATCTCAGTTTAAAATCCCATATCTAGCTCCACTTTTCATCTTGGGTTGAGCTATATGTCACAGAACCACTGATCAAAATGTGAAGAGACCAATAGTGATTTGAGAGAACACTGGGTAGAGAGGTAAAGTAGCATAATTTCTTCTTTCCCCATGTATTAGTCAGCTTTCCATGACTATAACAACTACCTGAGACAATCGAGTTAAAGAGAAGAAAGGTTTGTTTGGGCTCATGGGTTTGCAGGTTTTAGTCCATGACCAGCTGGCTCTGTTACTTTGAGCCAATGAAGGCAAAGTACATCAGGATTGGCGCACATAGCACAGAGGGCCTGTTCACCCATGGCCGAGTGTGAAAGAAGCACAGGAAGAGATCAGGGTCCCAGGCCCCCTCCTGCAGTCATTTAGGCCGAACCATCTACACAGCCCCTGATGCTTGTGCTGTCCCTCTCCTGTAGGAGCCCCTTTTCTTTTAGCCCCTTCTGCTGCAGCCTGGCCCTCACAGAAGCAGAGATCAGACCTCAGAATGTGCAGAGTGACAGGCATCTGCACATCAGGTCCAAGAGGCTGTAATAGCTTCTCACAGTCGCTATAACAATGTGCTGTAATCTGGGTGGATTAGAACAACAGAAGCTTATGTTGTCTCAGTTCTGGAAGCCAAAAGTCTAAAGTCAAGGTGGCAGAAGAGGCAAGCTCCTGTAAGGCCAAGTGGACTCCTTCCTGCTGACTTAGCTTCTCACGGTGGCTGTTAATCCTCGTACATCTTGATTTATAGCCACATCACACCAATCTCTGCCTCCCTTTTTCCCATGCCACTTTCCAAGGTGTCCCTTTTCCTTCAATAAAGACCCCAGACCTATTGGACGAGGGCCACCCTAAGGGCCTCCTCTTCACTAGCTCACATCTGCAAAGACCCTGTTTCTAGATAAGGTCGTGGGCTGGCCAAATAGCTTAGCAGATTGAAGTGCCTGCTTAGGCAGACTCAGTGGCCAGGACTCAATCTGGCATGCCATGCAGGCCCCACCCCCAGGGCACGCTGAGACACCTATTGAGACTGGGTGTGGTGCCGCACACCTGTAATCCCAGCACTTGGGAGGCTGAACACAGGCAGATCACTATGAGTCCGATCTACATAGTGAGACGCTGTAGACCCTGTAGACTTCGTATTAAAATACTAAATAAATGAATAAGGTCACACTCACCGGCACCAGGGGTTAGAACTTCACCACTTTCGCTGAACATAAATCAACCCACGTCCTACCACCCTTCCTCTCTTGAGCTTCATGGGAGCCAAGCCTACTGAACATGTCCCAACTGCTGGGAAAACATCCAGAGGGAGGAGCAAGCAGCAGTGGTTCTGACCCACATCCGCAGCCTCTTAGGGGCCCAAGGGTTACAAACTTTGCCTGCTTCCTCTGGCAGCCAAGGCCCTCTGGCCAGCTGTGCCAACTGCTGGCCCGGATCCCAGAAACAGTAGCGCTTCTGCTGTTGTGTCGTGGGGGAGAGTCAGGAGCCTCTGGGAGCCGAGAGAAGGGAGGAAAATGAGACAGGAAAGCTGCTGGCGGCCACGCATGTCCTCATGCCTGGCTTCCCTCAGATCAGGACCCCTGCCCCTCCTCCGTGAACACATCATTGCGCTTTCTGTGTTAGACACGGGCCAGCAGGACCCAGTGGTCCCAAAACGACAACTCTTCAATGGAACCACTTTTGAAACATTAAATTCAAGAGCATCTGCAGCCAGGGATTTTCTTGGCCCAATTTCAGAGGGAAATTATTCTTTTATGAAAAAGAAAAGCCAAAACAGCGTGTTCTTCTCCTTTATTCAAAATCGTTTTGCCCCGAGTATAATTTGCAACACCTCTCAGTCCGTTTGCTGCTTCGTGATTTACAAAACTCCCTTACATACAGCCTCATTTATTCTTCAGAGTGACCTCTGCCTAGGTAATAATAATAACTAAAATTTATTTGGTGTTGTCTGCTTACCAGAAGCTGCTGTAAGTACAGCCCACTAAGGCAGACGTCATTTCTGTCATCCTCCAAGGGAGGAAAAGGTATTTGGCCAAGGCCACAGAGCTGGCAGTGAATCAGCCTCATCATTGAAGGCGCACCTGACCCTGCTTGGCCTCCTGAAGCCCCAGCCTCACTCCTCAGATGAGAGAGAAGGTTATAAAAGCCTGACCCACTTGGGTGCATTCATTCGCTGTGACATTCTCAGCACTGCAAGACGCCCTGTGTTCAAAATGACCTGTAATAAATCCTACACGGGGCCAAAATTCCACCTCCAAATTTCACATTCCAGGAAGTACCTTGCCTGATAAGAAACTGTTCTAGCTGGGAAGCCATTTGCCATTTAGGAGCTGGGCCAGTCTAGGAGTGCTGTCCCAGGGGAAATGCTCCCTTATGGAGTGGGATGATTGGGCTGGTCACTGCCACCAGGCCCTGTGGGTACCCAGGCTCATACTTGGGGGTAGAAGTTGCCAGCTAATGACAGCTAAATGTCTCCAGATTCCCAGAGTATCCGGAGGGAGTACAGAGAATATGTAAAGGGACACGCATTCACTTTGTAAAGCCAAGTTCACTAACCCGACTTTGAACACAGTCTCCGGTCTCCTGGCCATTCTCACATGAACAGTCCACGCCCTCTCCAGCTTCAGTTCTCTCACCCCCACCTCCACCCCCACCCCCACGTGGGCCACATCAAGCAGCAAAGAGAAAAGACTTCTGTGAAGGGGAGAGTGGAGACCGGCCGTGTTTGGCTGGCACACCCACACCACGTGGACCCTCAAATTTATTTTTAAGTGCACCCTCTGTCACATGAATCCAACACAGCCCTCTCTGAAAATGGGTCTGTTCGATTTTACAGTCATCAGCTTCTTTTTCCCTGAGCCCACCACGGTGTTTTCATTTCTCTCTTCTAGATCTATACAGACTTCTATGCCATTCAAAGATGTTGACGCAGACAAATACAGTGTTTTCCCGGTAAGCATTGTCCCAAACACCAGATGTACCCTGAATGTTCTGTCACTCCCTGCAAATTTCCTTCCTCTAATAAGAACAAGGCTGAGTTTCATTTGGATACATTATTACCTTGGTGAAAAATACATCATTTTGCAATGTTCAGTGACTTTCTAGGGTTAGAACAATGCAGATTCCATTGAAGTGAATCTTAAACCCATATTTTGCTGACTTTTTATGTTTCCATTCTAGCTGGAATTCTCCAGGAATTATTATCATATTGAAAGGTTTTATGATTTATCCTGGGAATTCGCAGCTCTATTTTACCTTACTCTTTTGCATGCATGTGTTCTGTTGAGAGCTGATAGGACATCTATGCATTTCCTAGGAAAGCAAACAAGCAGGTGGTGTGCGTCAGACCCCAAATCGTGGGATCTCAGACTGACTTGGGAATGGGGGAAATGACAATATTCTTTGATGTAACTGCAATACTTCATTCTCTTAAATCAGTCAGATCAAATATAAACCCTCATAATTATCAGTTCAGCCAGATTATTTTTTAATTGTCCTATAAAGCAATTAAACATTTGGCCCAAACTAAGTGAATTATTTTAGACTCTGAGAAGATGGGTGGAATTTGAGGAAGATGGATGCTCCTGCTGTCTGGAGGTATACACCAATACATGCACCAACACATGTGCAAACAAAGACACACATGGCACTGGGGAAATAGCTAATGGTATGAGCACCTGCCTGGCAAGCACAAGGTCCTGAGTTCGATCCCCAGTACCAAAAATAAATAAAAATTAAGACACACCATGAACATTTACATACATATGAACTGCAATGTGCATACATATATGATACACATGTTCCGTATCACATACATCCACACATGTGTACATGCACACACACAAGAACACACTCACCATTACACACACACACACACACACACACATGCACACACACACACACACACAGGCCCCCACTCCCACCTGTTACTGGTCCTGATATGATGGTACATTTCAAATCACACTGCCTGTCTTCTAATAATCCTCATTTTGTTGGTGGTCACCAGTGTTCCTAGCCTGTATTTGAATTAAAGACTGCAGAGGTCAATATCCTTCAGCCAGTGCTTATTAACCTTCATGTGAATAACTTCAAAGCAAGCCTGATTCCCACACCATGTATGTATTACAATTTCAGACCCTGCGGGGCTACCACTGGCGAGGGAGAGACTGTAACGACAGTGACAAGACCGTGTACCCAGGCAGAAGGTAACTCTGTCAGGCTCTGAAAATGACCTCCTACAAAGGAGAAAGGAAGCATCTTCCCCTCCAGGAGTAGGCAATTCCCACTTAGAGAAGGGAGCTCTGTGCCTCTGTAGCTCAGTGAAGAAGAACAGCATTCACTCATTCACTCATTCATTTATTCATCATTCATCCCCAAGAGATTCTTATCAAGCACCTAAGATCTGTGCATAATTGTACATCGGGTTAGTGGTAAAGGAAAGAGAAATAGACCCCTTCCCAAGGGCATCTAGGAGTGCAAAGCGTGTCACACTTTACTCCTGGGTTGATGTTCAACCATTCACATCAAAAAATGGAATTCAAAAAAAATAGAAATGTCACCTTTAACTTATTCTGTAATTGCAGTGTCAAAGCATTAAATTCACCAGAGATGTGTCATTTTAGAGGCACAATTTGAACAGTCCCCCCACTTTCCAAGTAAAACTGATGGCAGATGTGTTCACCAGCACCCTGCCCCACTTATACAGTCCCCGAGAAGAGCCCTTCCTAGAAAGACTGGGTTGGGTTCCAGCTTCCTCACAAATACAGCCTCATTGAGCTAAGGGCAAAGGGTTCAGCAGAGGCTTCTGTGTGCAGCACACACACAGGTGTCAGGTGTGCCTGCTGGCAGGAGACTACTGCCTTCCAATAATGCACTGTGTAGCCCTCGCGCATCCATCTAACAAACATTCACTGAGTCGAGCTCACACCAAAGGTCAACGCTGATGTTTCCTTCTTAGGCCAGACAACTGGGATGTCCATCATGACTCCAACTGCAATGGCATCTGGGTAAGCAACTACATTCAGGTTTGACACCCCGTGTTTTACTTTCTGCTCTCCCTGAAGGCCCGTTGCTTGCGCAGAGGTCCCACATAAGGAAAGGGGCAATAGCCTACAGTCACTGTCTTGCTGCTGTTCGGAAGATGGTGTGAAATCCTCACCACATGTAAAGAACATCAATGATGAAACAAGAGCTGAGACTGTCACAGCCCCTTACGCTTGCTGGTGGTCATCCATGTCCAGTCCCCTCATTCTGTTCCAAAGATGTGAAATGAAGTGGTTCAGTATTAGAAAAGTTCACCACCACTCACCCTACACCATGACCACTGTAACAACACAGCCATTCTTCTCTGCTCCATAAGCCTCTTCAACAGAGTAAGCTTTTTCATGCTCGTGCCACCACCCACACCTCACAGCATCTGACGTTGGTGTCCCAGACCCCAGCAATAGTGGGCTCACAGCTTCCAGGAAAAGGGCAGGAAGCAGTAAAACAGGCCAGATATCCCTGAATACAGCAATGATGCAAGAACCATGCTTTGCAGGATCTTAGGTTTACAAGATTTCCAAGGTCCTCAAGAGGACATGAACAGAAACCAGGCAACAGGATCACAAGTCTAAGCCCAGCCTGGGAAATGTAATGACCACTCCACATAGACCCTGTCTCAAATTAAAAATTAAAGAAGGCAGGGAGGTAGGGTCAATATAGAGGCTCTGGGTTCAATCCCACAATCGAGAGAGAGAGAGAGAGAGAGAGAGAGAGAGAGATCAACTTACAAATAAAATACAAGATTATGAATGAAAGTAAGTAATTACTTAGAACATTAAATAAATCCCTAACACAGTACTGAAGTCTCATAAATTTAGGTCCCTTTTTTGGAGACCTTTTATTAGACTACGCAGAAGTGCTTGCATGGAAACAGATCTGGATTGCAGCCTGGTCCCTCCCTCTCCACCTAGAATACTCTATAGCTCCCAGCCCCTCTCAGCACTCCTGTAGGCAGGAGCTATGTAACCAAAGGGCCTTGATGTTTATCCAACCTCAAGATAAATGTTCACCTGGTTTATCTGCTTGGATGAAGGGGCAAAGTTCCTATGAATATCATCCTTGCTCCAGGACCCTAATAGTCCAGGTTTATGCCAGCAGTTACCTACTATGTTTATTGTGGTTTTGCAGTTCCTGATACATGGAAAGGGTGACAGACAATTGTACTCAGGCACATTAGCCTTCAGGGAAGAGAAGATCCCTGCCCTAGAGCTTTAAGGTCGTAAGACCCCTAAGGCAGCTTTTGTTCTGATTACTGGATGGATGACAAAGGGCACTGATCTGTGTGCAGAGCTGTCACCTTTGTCCTACGGTCTCACCACAGCTCTGGTTCCCATGAAAGGAATAGGCAATGCAAAGCCCAGAGGAAACCCAGCTGACCTCAGGAGGGCAAAGCCAGAGGGTCCCCTCAGTGATGGGAGAAACACACCTCCCAGCCATGTCTGTGCCCTTTCCACAGGAAAAGCGGCCCCCAGAATTCCAAAATCAGGAACAAAGAGGGGATTTTACCACCATTAAGGCCAATATTGCTCTAATTGAACCCACAGAGCCCAGGAAAGTGATTTTACTACTGTGAGCCCATTTCTGGCCACTCTCGTCTTGGGACACTTGTCCCTTCCAAGGGATAGTTGCCCCACTACAGGACCTCTCTAGCTTCAAGAGGTTTTGGTCATGTAATTCAGTCATGCTTATAGGCCCAACTTCCTTTCCAAGTCTCTTAATCTTGGCACTATTGCCACTAGGGTGGGATCTGTCTTCATTGTTGGGATTATCTTGTAAATGTAGTATGCTCAGCACCCTCCTTCACCACTGCCCACTAGATGCCAGGGGAATTTCTACTCTGCAGTGACAACCAATTATGCCTCTAGACACGACCAGTGTCTGCTGCATTGGCTGTGAGGTGAGAGGGTGTAAGGGAAAATCACCCCAGTGGAGATTTATTTCTCTGGAAACAAGAGTCAGCAGGGCCTGGAGCTGCAGGACTGCAGAACCCCCTGTGTCTGCACCCCTTTAGCCACCCTCAGTGCTATAGGGTGCAGGGGGTGCAGGATGGGGGCCTCTTCCAGGAGTTGCCTCCCAGCCTTGTGAAGAGGAGGCAAATTCCTACCCTTGGTTCCTCTTAAGCCCAGCTCTCACACTCATAACGTATGTACCTATGTTGGATTAGGGGCTCGAGAGATTTTCAAGGGTTTTATCTAGTGATTTATCTTTGCACTTTTAAAACCAGCCAGGAAGGACTTAGCATATGCATCTCCTAACTTTCAAAACCTACACAGCTAATCTCATCAATCCTCTTTTCAAGGGCGTGGATCCCAAAGATGGAATTCCTTACGAGAAGAAGTTCTGTGAAGGTAAGAACTGTGGAAGTCTGTGCTTGTTACCCCAAAACGGTCCTCTCTGTTGGGTCAAATTGAAATGAACAGGCCATTCTGAGAGGAAGTTCCTGAGCTTCAGGTTAAGGCGGCTGATTGACATTTGTGTTCAGGACACGATACAAGAGAAGAGACAGAATCTAGCAAACAGCAAACTGAGTTTGCCTAGTGGGATCTTTTTTCTTGGGAATGGAAACACAAGTGATGGTGTCAGAAATGGCTGCAGGACAGGTAAGGGTGACTGAAATCTGGGGCTTTCCCAAATATAAATACAAGGAGAGGTGAGACCAGAAATGTGTCACAGTAGCATGCCGTTGTCACTCCTCTATAAGATCAGGCACGTGACGTGGCTGATAGCAGGGGTCCCTGTGTCCACCAGGCTAGAGATGCAGGTTTGAGGGGCTCAAGGGAGATGATGAGCTCTGGCCTGCAGAGCTTCTCGAAGGTGACTGCCGAGAAACAGTTCCGCACCCTGAGTGCCCCTGTGCCTCACACCCCGGAGCCGCCAGTACCATCTGGAGAAAACTCAGCATACCATGTCCTTGGTTTTTTTTGTTTTTTTTTTTCTTTTCAAAGTTTTATTGATAAACATATAGCAATGAGACAGTTTCAAATCAAATCGAAAGTACAGTTTCAA
>NW_004524607.1:9338598-9369471 GCF_000260255.1 Octodon degus
GGGGGAGGCACTGAGGAGTGGTGGGGGGCGGCCAGAGGGGCTGGGAGAGGGTCCGGCCCACGCTGCGCCTGGGCTGGGACTGGTCCGGCCGGTGCAGGGTAGCAGGAAACTCTCTGCACACTCACCGGACCTGGGCTAGGACTGGGTCACCCCATGTCCTTGTAAACTACCCCAAGGAGCCTTACAAAGGACCCAGGGCACACTGCTGCTCTGGTAGGCGCCCCCTCACAGAAACGCTTCCCCCACCCTCCCTCACTCTTCACACAATGCTACCTCCAGGACAGCTATTCCAGTCGTGCACCAAGGCCTCTACTTGGCTTTGAAGGGAAGGCGAAAAACTGTACAGTCCTTCCTTTGATCAGCTCAAAGTCTGTTTGTCTATAAACTCTCAGAGGGCAGAAAGGAGGACAGAAAATGGAAAGGCCCATTCTGTGTGCATGCAGCTGAGAAATATTAGCTGGATGGATAAAAGAAGGGACAAGCAAGCTACTAAACAAATCCCACAGGGCCCAGGTTGTTGCTCAGTCCTGCAGTGCTTGCCTAGCATATTGGAAGCCCTGGGTCTGGTCCCCAACACTGAATTTAAAAAGGATAACATGATAAATAATGCAGATCTAGGTGAAGCCCTGGACAGTTTGGTCTCACTGTGGGCAGCCACCTGGAGTCCCCACCTCTCACGGCTCTGTTCCCTCCTGGATATGCCAGCATTCTCAGTTCCCTCTCTGAGGCCATCCCCACTGGGCCAACAGTTGGCCTCTGACAGGGCGTGGGGTGGAGTGGAGGAAGGAAGCTGGCTGGCTGCCTCCAGGCAGCATCGGTTTGTTCCCCAGGGTTGGAGGAGGTGGAAGAGTGCAGCTCCAGGGAAACAATCTGTGGAGCTGCCTCAGAATGAGACTAAATGTCTACTCCTCCAGACTCTCGGGCTGCACGGTGCCCTGGTGAGCTTTCTGCCTCAGTCTCTCCATTGATCAGCCAGGAATCACCCACCAGGTGCTTGTGTGTGTGTGTGTGAATGGAGGGGTCTGGAAGACCATAACACTTTGAAAAACCAAAACTGCTCCATGAAGTCATTAGCTCCTAAAATGAAATGAAGCAAAAATTAATGCATTTTCCAAGAAACCCATTTCCATAACCAAAATTCAGAGCATATTTTGAGTCCAGATAACATTTGGATTCATTCATTTGTCTACCACTCCCTCGGGATGTGCCACTGTGGCTCGCCTTATGCTGGACTGGGAGACCCACCTGCATCTGTCCAGCTCAGTGCGCAGTCCATAGCCTCATGACCTTTCAGCGCCTGAATGCTGTGCCCCTCACACCCAAGCCCAGGAGACCTGGCCCTGCATCACGGGCTCCCTGCTGTCACCAGCCCACCCCCACCCCCGGGGCAGAGCTCCAGCTACTTAAGTGCATAAATAATGGGAATAAATTGCACTGCCAGGTTCACAGCCCAGGGGACTCATTTTGCTGGGAGACTCAGCTGGGGCTCATTTTCACATCCCTCCCGAATGGCTCACAGCTTCGCAGATGTCTTTGGTAAGTAATTTGGGCAGTAATCATCCCGGATATGCTGCCCTTTGTTTTCGTTTCCCCTTGCTCTCTCTCAGTGTGGCACCAGCTCCACACAGGTGCCAATGTCCCTCCTCAGCAAAAATCTGCCATGAACGGCAAATCCATAGCCACTTCAGTCCCAGGCCAAGGAAGGCTGAGGGTTTCTTCTCCTTACCTCCCCAGCCTTGGCCCCAAAGCTGCAGGAACCCTGAGGAGGGCAAGTGGGGCAGGTATCCATCCAGAGGAAAGTGGCGAGGCCAGTAATGCCTGCTCTCTGGGAGGCTGAGGCAGGAACATCACAAGTTGCAGCCCAGCCTGGGCAACTCAGCAAGACCCTGGCTCACAGTAAAAAGGGACTGGAAAATGAAAGAAGGAAAAAATATAGTTAGATGTATATGCAGCATAGTTTGGATAACTCTATTATCGATTTCTGCGGGTCTTTTGAAAGGACCAGTTAATGCTTAAATTTTTTTTTACTTTGATTTTTTTCTCCTCTTTTGAATTTCTTATAGCTTCTTTGTTATTGTTTTGTTTTGGTTTTTTCTTTAAATGAATCTTACACATTTATATCTGGTAACCTGAACAACTAATTTGAATATAGCATCATGTAATACAGAAACCATTGCTGAATTCCTATTACTTTGTTTAGTGAAATCTTGTATCATTTCTAGTGCTTTTTTTCCTATCACTATTTTGTATTCTTTAAAAATAGCCCACACCATCTCCGCCCCACAAAAGGGACTGGAGCTTTAGCTCAGTGTGAAGGTCCTGAGTTGACTCTCCAGGACTGCAATCAATCACCAATCAATCAATCAATCAATCAACAGGGCCCAAGCAAAAGGTGGAGCACTCATGAAGAGTCCAGCATCAGGAGGAGCACTTCAGACCCACTGGCTTGGTTTCTACCTGGGCAGGCAGGAAAGGGCTGGGAAAGGCAGACTATTTGGCCCCCGATGGCCCCCGCTGCCTCAGAGAAGGTAGCAGGAGCAATCACCCTCAGGATCCAACCCACTGCAGAGGGAAAAGGAGATCAGCCTGTGAGGGTTGCATCTATGCTGAGCATGCAGGCATTTTTCTGTGTTATTAGTCTCTAAACAAGACAGTCTAATGAATACGTACCCAGCAGTGGCGTGAGTTAGGTACTATATGTCATCTAGTGATGCTGTAGGTGTAGAACAGGAGCACACAGGCCATATGAAGTAGCACACCGCATCGTCTGATGGAAGGAACTTGAGCATCCATGGATTTCAGTATCCCAGGGGCATCCTGGAACTGATGGCCTGGACACCAAGGAGGGGCTGTGGGGTGGGCTTATGGGGGCAGCTCGGCGTACTCCCAGATGATCACCCGAGCACTACCTTCCATGTGATCAGGGCCACTGCCCTGCCCTCAAACCAGGGGAATGGTGTGGCGGGCGATGGGAGCAGGAGGTGATAGGGCAGGCATTCCGAGTGCCACACCCAAGCAGGGGCAGTGTCAGTCAAGGGATCATCTGCAGACCCAACTACCTGATGCTGCCCGTTGTCAGAAGGGGGTGCACCAGAGCTTGTGCCTGGGCCAGCTACATGACCAGAGGGCCCGGTGCAGCTGAAAAGCGCTGGCGTCTTTGTGCACTGTGCAGGGGGAGGTTCCCCTGCAGATACTAAGATGAGAGAGTTTTTGCCTTTCTTCTGCAATCTCTTACCTCCTCATAGTGCTGTTTTGTTTTGCTACTTAATATTTTAAAAGTTAAACTTTTAAATAATTGATACAAATAGTATATCTACTTTTGTTATACAGGGCCAGTTCTAAGTGCAGATTATAAGGGGATTGAACTCTCATGTAAAAACCCACGTGGGTACCTGATAGATGTGCAAGGGCAGGAAAGAAAAGGGTACTCTAGGGAAAAGCTTGCTGATGGAAAGAGGGTGATGCTTTGGACGACGACTAATTCAAGTTCTCCATACTCGCTGAGAGAAGACTGCCTGTGAGCGATCCAAAGTCCGTCAAGGAAATCTACTTTTAGCAGGCAGCAAGAGGCACCAGAAGGGAAAAAGTCCACATGAGTATGGATCAGCAAGCTGGGCAGCCCTGAAACTGGGGGACCAAACCAGCCAGCCTGCAGGAAACCTGGTGCTCAGGACAAAGAGGCCAACATGAAAGTGGAGCCGGAGACCAGAGGCACGCATGGTGTGTTCTGGAGGCTGAACGGGAAGCCCAGAAAAAGGCAGACAGGGAGCTGGAACCAAGAAACAAGGAAAGAGAATTTTTGTTTTGGGGAGAAATTGTGTTGTCAATCCAAAGCTACACCAAGCGCCAGGCCAAAGTATGACATCCTAACCAGCAGGGCACATGCTAGGAGGGAAAATCCATGTGGCATCTGACTTGTGCCTCAACGCTAAATTTCCAAAAGCAAGGGAACAGCCCTCCACAGGGTTTGCTTTTTTCCCACACAGTGGTCCCTCCTTTAGTGAGGAGGTTATTTTCTAGACACCCCCCACGCTAAGTGAAAACCAGTGAAGTAGCGATGTAACAATTATTTTAGTATTTATATACATTTTAAGGCTATATAAGCCCTTCCCACACCTCTTATACACCTTTTCCACACTTTTAAAAACACTTCTAATCTTAACCATGTTCTAAACTTGTAAACCTATGTAATTTTAAAACATATATATACTGTAAAATACTGCAAAATCTCACCATACAGTGAAAATTCCACAATAAATAATTTAGATTCATATTTTTTGAAAACCCACAAAACTGAGTCCATGAAAGTCGAACCACAAAACAGCAAAGGACTGCTGTATTTGGGGTTGAACCCAGGGCCTTTGGGCTGAGTTACACTGCCAGTCCTTTTATTTTTTATTCTGGGACAGCATCTCGATGAGTCACTAAGTTGCCCAGGCTGAGCTGGAACCCGTGATACTCCTGTCTCAGTCCCCAGAGTGCTGGGATCTCAAGGAGGAAGGGCTGTGCTAAATGTGGCCCGACAGCCAGGCATGGTGGCACATGCCTGTAATTCCAGCACTCAGCAGGATGAGGCAGGAGGATCTCCGGGAGTGCAAGGCCAGCCTGGGTACACAGTAAGTTCAAGGCCAGCCTGAGCTGCACAGCAAGACTTGGTCTTAAACAAAGAAAGTTCTGCCCAGCTATTATACTTTCATGAGACTGCAAAACCTTATTCTTAGTAATTCAAAGATTCAGAAAACATACCAGATATAGGCTACCCTGGGATAAAATTTTTTTAAAAAGCATTCCACTTTCTCTAAGAATGGTGTTATAAGAGGCAACCAAAAGAATCAGTACATTTAATTACATACAGTTTTCCACAATGTATGCCATGTCCAAAAATTCATAAAATTAAGACAAACAAAAAACTAGAATATTTATAAAATATAAGTCAAAATTTAAATCTTCTAATTATTGAATTTCTATGATAATAAGCAAAATGTCTTTATAAGAGGCCCAAGGAGATAGCTCAGTAGAATAAGTCCTGCCTGGTAAGCGCAGGGTCCTGAGTTCAGTCCTCAGTACTGCAAAAAAATTAAATTAAAAATAAATAAACTTTTAAGGATCACGAATATGACTAATAATTATAAGAATTTTATTTTCAGCCATAAGAAACAAAATAACAATGTAATTTATTTATTGCTGGCCAATTATACAAAGGTTAAAAGGAAATTAAAAGCCTACTTTTAGCAATAATTCGATGAAACAGGCATGTTATCTCCCCACCAATGAGGGGTTAAACTGGTAGAGCTTCTTCTCCGAAAGGCAATTTGGCAATTCATATGAAGAGACATTAAAATGCTTTTGATTTTGATCAGGAAGTTTCTCCTTAAAGATGGTGAGTCATCTGAGAACTACCTATCAGAGCAAAGAAAAGAAACTTTAAAATTCTAAAAATAGAAGATCTAAAAATATATTGCCTCTGTACAATGGCCTTAGTTCCTATATTCATGGACAACATTTATGAGCAAGAAAATATGCTAATTATGATTCAGTAAGGAACAAAAGCAGGCTAAAAATAATGTGTATGAACCAACTTTGTGAATGTGTAAGTGTGCCTGTGTGTGAACAAAAAGCAATTGGAAGGTGGTAGATGAGTGTGTCAATAATGGCTATCTTCAGAAAGTGGAATGATGGGTAATTTTTTTCTAATCTTTCTTCAGTGCTTTTCCATTACATGTGAACCAAATATTATTCAAAATTTGGGGGAATTTGGAGACAAAGGGTGAAGGTCAGTGATGGAGCACTTGTGCAAGGGCACGGATTCCATCCTAGCACCACATACACACATGCAGAGAGGGAGAGGGAGAGCGAGAGGGAGTGGGAGTGGGAGAAGGGGAGAGGGAGGGGGAGGGGAGAGGGAGGGGGAGGGAGAGAGAACATACACAGAGAGACAGACGGACAGAGATGGAGAGACGGAGACAGAGAATTTGGAGATACATTCATTATGCTTTGTTTTGCTTTAAGCAAATAACTAAGGCAGCTGGCTAAAGAAAAGCAACACCCTGCTTTACTTAATCTTTGTGTAAGCCCTCTGAGGTAGGTGTTATTAGAACACAGCCTCACTTTAAGGACACATAGGGAGGGTGAGGAGACTCTCCAGGGTCATACAAGAGACAGGTGGCAGGTCACCTGAATGAGCCACTTACTTGCACAAGGTAAATGACGACAGTGCCGACCTTTGGGAAGGTCATATACTTTGATGAGCTTACAGCAGTGAAATGTTTTGGACTCCCATGTTGGATCAACAAGGACTCCCTCACACAGATTGTCTTGGGACCTAGCAAGGCTGGTCATCTCCTGGTGGCTCTCCTTCCTATGCTGCCCCTGGTCTCTGGAGGCTGAGGAAAGAGGTGCCTCTTCCATAGCCCAAAGCCCACAGTCTCTTACCTGCCCTCTCCTTGGGGCAGTGGCTCTCTCTCCAGTGTGCTGAATTCCTAGGGAAGAGAAAGAGTAACAGACACCACATCACAAGGATACATGAGTATCCATGTTTATAGCAGCAAAATTCATAATAGCTAAGTCTTGGAAGTGGTCTGTGTGTCCATGAAGAGATGAACGAATAAAGGAAATGTGACACTTGTACACAATGGAGCATTACTGTGCCATAAAGAAGGATTAACTTAGGTCATTTGTAGGAAAACAGATGTACCTTGAGATCATAATGTCTATTGAAATGAAGCAGATGCACAAGCACAACATTGCATGGCTTCTCTTCTGTGAGAAACCCAACATATACATAAAGAGCAAAGTAGAAGATAGATCATGGGAAACAAGAAGATACTTTGTGGGAAGGGGACCAAGAGATGGAGGGAGGGGGAGGGGAAGAGAAGCTAGGAGAAGGAAACACAAAATTAAGATGTGTCATGTCCACGTACCAACAGCCCATGATGAATGTAATCACCTGTGCTGCAAACATGCACTGAACAACATAAGGAGAGAAACTCAGGAAGGCCAGCAGCAGCCCATTCTAGAGACCTAACAATTAGCACTTGCATTGTAGAGTTTTTCATCTGCTGTTGGCAACCAAGACTGCATAAAATGCTGTAGGTTAGCACGCATGGGTTTGAGTTCTTCTCCCCCCTACTTTTTGGGCAGGGAACGGTTTTCATCTACCCTGAGAGACCAGGTAGATGAAGGACCCACATCAGACACAGCAGAAAGTAGGGTTCACAGGTGGTCTCAGTGTGGCAAGAAAGCTGTGGAGAGTGGGACAGCGCTCCATTGCCTTCCTCTCAGTCTTCTGTTTTCAGCCTCAAGGTGCTAAGGTTCTGTCTCTTGAGTTAACCTTCTCTCCAGGACAAAAGAGCAGTCACTGGCAGCAGGGATCTGAACTAACTTCCCTGGTGTAGCATTTGATAAGAACAAAAGATAGGACACAAAAAGAGTTTTCTTGGATTACTGATACAGAATATAAAGCCCAATCTCCGAGTTATTGTCAAAGTAATACCCACTCCCCCCACGGTCTGCATGACTTCACATGCCCTCATTCCTCCTCACTTATAGGCTGCAGCTTGGCCTCTGTTGGTCTTGGCCCCAATCTCCAGGTCTGCCCCGTGTCTCTCTGACTTTCTTCAGGTAGGCTCTCTGTCTTGGGTCTGTTCTCTTCATGGCGATGGCAAAGTGCAAGAGGACGAGACCCCTGCAAAGCACATTTGCTGTATTACATCCTATGTGTACCCCCACACAGGCTCAGCTTCCATTAACCCAATTCCAAAGCAAGTCAAAACAAGCACAGGCAAGCTCAGTGAGAAGAAGTCTCTGCCCAATAGGGGAGACAGAGAGAAGAGCTGCTTGGTCGCTTTCACCTAATTATACATGTTCTGGAGAACAGTGAGAAAAATTAGTAAGAAATTGTATTAAATTACTCCTTAGTTCTACCACCCAGAGAGGATCATTTATCATTTTAATATTTTGTAGTATCAGATTTGTTGTGAAATTTTCTCTTAATAGTATTCTTTCTTAAAAAGATGTACTCATCAGTAGAGCTAATTTTGAAACGTAAATATCACCCCCCATATTGTATTTTTCCCATGTTTTTCTACTTATTCCCAGTACTCCACCCTCACCAAATATACACACGTATGTGTGAAAATGCACATAGAGCTGTAGATAGCATGCACACGTAAGCATTCTAGCCACAAGATTAATACGTTTGCAACTGGAAATTCTCCATTTTGTCAGTTAGCGCTAATCATGATCCTAGTCCACACTGCCACTTAGTCTTCATATGTATTATATTTATGAATGCTCCAGAGTATCCTACTAGTGGACATGGACAAGGCCCTGAATCACTCACCCACAAGTGGATACTAAGCCCGTTCATGGTTTTGTTTCATGACTATTATGGATCATGCTGCCTTAGAAAAACACCCTTTTCATTTTTAAAAAAGTGTTATTTGTAGAATCGCTTCATTCATTTGAGGCCATGAACACCTTGCCTGGTTGATAGCTACAAGATGTGTTGAGTTCATATGTCTCCTGTTTTCCCTGTTTGGCTTTTAGCTCTTGGAGGAATGTAGCCCACACCTCAGCTCTGTCTAGGGAAGGTTCTGGAGCTGGGCCTTGGTAGAACCATAGTGCAGCACTAACCATAATTATTTAAATCAACAAACACTAAACCCGGAGCACTGCCAGCACCCCATGTTGAGCTAATGACACAGTAGGGGAAAGGGTAGAAAGAATCCAGGCCTCACACAGCCCGGAACTCTGTGGAAGATGTGGACCAGCAGTGGTGTTCCCACAGCCATGGGTGCTATGATGATGCGGGAAGGCTTCCTGGAGGGAGAAGCACATGTTCAAAACAGAAAAATGAATTAGGAGCAACCAGGTGCTAGCAAGCCGAGGAAAACAAGTCCTAATGTTCCACGAGTTTAAAGGCAAAGCCCCCAGTTTTGAGGGTGCCAGTGGATTAAACTCAGTCTCCTATCTTGAACTGTCAATCAAAGAGATGAGCTTTGGTGAAGGGCAAGAAAGGAGCTTCAGTCAGGGTGGCCACACTCAGGAAAATGGGAAGCTCCAGTGACCTAAGATTTGTCTCA
This sequence comes from Octodon degus, assembly GCF_000260255.1. Taxonomy (NCBI): domain Eukaryota; kingdom Metazoa; phylum Chordata; class Mammalia; order Rodentia; family Octodontidae; genus Octodon; species Octodon degus. The sequence continues at coordinate 9,347,682 of NW_004524607.1, forward strand.
AGGACCTGACAAGAACATCCGGGTTTCACAGAAAGAGGAATGAAGATGAGAGTTGGGACTGCGTAGCTGGGGTTTGCATAAATGGCAAAGCAGACAACCTTGGTCAGATTGTGGTTAATCATTGTTTCAGATCTGCTGGGACCTTCTTGGGGAGCCATGAGCCCTGGAGAAGCAATTCAGCCTCCAGAATGAGATGATTGCTTTTGCTTGCACTGGGGATAGCCTTTGTTTCTCTCATGAAATCATAGTTCTTCTTGGGGGGGGGCAGTCTCATTGTGGGGTGATCTGTCTGTGAGGTTCACTATTTCTGGGAGAGTGATTTCTGTCCTTTGCCTCATTTATGGACCACAGGTGTTGTTCCCAGAATCCTAGGGAACTGCAGGAGAGAATAACTGAGGAGAGCTCAGAAGGAAAACAGATGACCAAAAGGCAGCAGGGCAACAGAGAGAAAGGAGAAAGAAAGTAGTTAGGGCACGGCTCAGGCTCCTTCCTTTGCAAAGGGAAGGCCACGTGTGCTGGTGGGAAAGCAAGAAGCTGAATGCCACTGACCTGAGACTCACCCAGCACACAGGGAGAGGTGAGAACGAGCCCAGGGAGGCGCACAGGAGGCCACAGGAGGCCCAGCACTAAGGACTTCAGAGTCCACCCAGGAGGCAAGGAAGAGCCACAGATGCCCATGTGAGAAATGGCAGCATTTAGATTTAAATCTTAGAAAATTCTCTCTGCTTTCAATGCACCAGGCAGATAAGTTGAGAGGGTAACTCAGGCGAGAGGGTGGAGGTGGTTAGCCTTCTGGTGAAACAGTCCTAAGCTAGAAGAGCACAATGGAAAAGCACTCAACAAACTCCGTAGTCATGTAGGATCAAGCGTGGCCGTGCCTGTCACCCACGCCATTCCCATCCCATGCACTTGGCGAGTGCTGTGGAAGAGACCTCCACGGCGGTCAGCAGCTTCCTATCCCTGCATGAAATACCTGAGACTGTGAACTGAGACAGAGGTTGTATTGGTTCACAGTGTTGAGGGTTCCAGGTGATCTGCTGGCCCTGCTGCTCTGGACCTGTAGGAGGTGGCACATCAAGGCACGAGCACATCACAGAGCAGGAAACAAATGGGAGAAAGAAGGGGCCACAGTCCCCTTCAGGGCCGCCCTCCCAATGACCTCACAGCCACCCACTGGGCCACATTCCCACAGTGCCTGGCCGGGGACCAAACCTTGAATTCAGGGGTCTCCAGGGAACATTCAGGGTCCAAACAGTGGTAGCCCCCTCCTCCCTCCAACTCCTAATTCTGGAGTGTAAAAGCCCTAAAGCAATTGCTCTCAGGCCTCGCTGGGAAAATGTGAAAGAGGGAAGAAGCAGCACTTAGCAATAACGGCAAGGTCCATGCCACTTCCTCTGCCCCACTCTGCCCTGGCATATCTCCCTTTACTCTTCTAAAGCCTTTGCACTACCTCCCTGCTGTAATCTGTTTTGACCAGATTCTGACCAGTGTCAGGACCCACATTTAGCCGGGGCCAGAAAGATAATAAAAACATTCGAGTCGGGATTTTTCAGGGGGCACTGGCCACACAGGCTTAAGGCAGACATCATGTAAAAAGAGACTTTAGGCAGGCACTGTGGTGCAGGCCTGCAGTCCAGACACTCTGAGAAGCTGAGGCAGGAGGATCAAATGTTGGAGCCCAGCCTGGGCAATTTAATAACTTAGCGAGGTTCTGTATCAAAACAAAATATAAAAAGGGTGAGGGATGTCACTCAGTGCAAAGATCCTTGATTTAGTCCCTAATACCACAAAGGAAGAAAACAAAGGAAGTGTTGTGGGCTTGCCCTGCCCTGGAGCAAGGGATGTAGGTTCTGAACTTGGATTCTGCAGCCCTAGGGTAAGGGGGAACTCACCACTCAGTGTGAGAGCTAGGGTCCACATTTGCAGGTGACCGCCATTGCAGGGTAAACAGTAGGCCCTGAGGTCTTACTCAGAGTCTCTGTGGAAACAAATAGTCCAAACCTTGGTGCTTGGTGCTATTTCTTTGCCACCCACGAATTGAATCCTTTCATCTGGAAAGGACAGTAAATACTGTGGAAAGACAAGTGTTCAGACAAGCCACTCGGGCTTTCATCAGACCAGCCAACATTCTTTTGTCTTCCACTCCCTGTAAGGCAGAACAGCTTCGTGGAGCACAGACCCAGGCAGCAGCCGCATCCACAGAAAGGGAATCGGTCATCGTGGGTGTTCTGCGCAGCCCCTTCGCCTCTCTCCTTCCACCCTCTCGTTAAGCACCATGGCACTCACGGGGCCTGTTTATAGCTAATTAGATCACGAATGTGCTCATCTGGAAAGATATTTGTAGCTCAATAAAGAGTGTGAAGAATCACCCGTGGTGCCTCAGAAACAAAGGCCCTGAGCCGCAATAGTCCCGTCCCTCTCTCCTTAGCCAGCCGGAGCATCCCCGGGAGGTGCCTGACCCAGCCACTTGGCTCTCTTACTTCAGTTTAGACCGGGTTCAAAGAAAATCAGGAAGTCTGAGAACAGGCTTGTGCTGTTGATTTTGCGCACACCCCCACCCCCGCCAAAGAAGAAACAATCACAGCTTGAGTGGCTTTGTTGTGGGCCACGGGGAGGAAGAGCGACGCCGATGGCAGAGGCTGGCCATGGGAGCTGCCCCCCTGCTTCTTCCTCCATCTGTTGAAAAATGATTTCCAAAATATTAAACGCTACGAAGATTCCACTCAACCTGAATTGTGTGAGGGGTCGGGAAGGAGGCGGGGGGAAAGAAGCGCTTCTGAAGCGCTACTGCCAAGTATTTATTTTTGCCCATAAGCCTGTTTCCGTCCTATTGTGGAATCTTCACACGACCCCTGGCAAGCTGTTGTTCGCAGGGCGAGGAGGCGCAGATTGGATTTCATGCTGCGTCAAGGACAAAATGAATCCAGAATCTGGCTGCGGAAAATGCATATTAACCCGACGGCGAGGCAGCTTCATCTTCTGGGCCAGGCTCCCATCCCTCAGTCGGCTCAGGCCGCCTTCATTAGCCTGCAAAGGGCTAGGCAGGATCTGAGCGCACGCCCCGCCCGCGACACACCCGGCTTCCTGCTCTCTGAATTCGTCAGGGCACTTAAGGCTTCCACAAAGCATGAAGGCAGATTTTCATGGTGTGTACAAAATACGGAAATTCTGTCTGAGCTAACTTCATGTCGACCGAAGAACATCTAAGTATCATAGGACCTTTTTTTTTATTATTGTTTTTTTTTAGGGTGAAGAAAGGCTGTTGTTTAGTAAAAGTGGACAAAATTATCTTTTCTGCTCTGTTGACATCTTGCAGGCAGGCAGAGAAAAAACACTAAAGGAAAGCAGGGCAGCCTCCATCCTGGTGGCTTTGTGTTGACTCCGCCCCAAAAGAGAGTCTCCTTGGCCACACCAAATTTCTTTCTCCAGCCACCAGTAGGCCACAGGGGCCAGAAAGTCACTCGGCTCCCTCTGCCTGCTGAAGAATGCAGGCGAAGTGGCTGCTCCTGCGTTCTGCTCAACCCAGAGCCCTCTCACCCTGCTCCAGGTAGACCTCTGGGTCCCGGCACTCAGAAGCGCTGCCGGCTCCGCTCTTCTGGAGATACCCTTGCCTCAGCGTTCGCAGCCTTCTCAGAGAATGAAGCAGCCCAACACCCGCTGTTGTGAAAAACTGCAAGATGATGATAAGCACCTTATTTCTGAAAGGCATTTATAATTGCTCGGCCTCCATGCTTGCTGTCCCACAGTGCAGGCAGAGGGTTCTGCCTTGGGAGTCAGCATGAGTCTGTCCACACCTTTGCCATCCCTCACCGTGCCCCCAACTGAGCACAGGCTGTCTCCTTCTGCTTAATTATATCTGTCACTCTGCTTCCCTCGCCCCACGTTAGCCATAAAAATGGGTCTAGTGGAACAAGCTCATCACAATGGAAGCAGACTCTCAGGTCCTCTGGGAAGTGGGAAGAGGAAATTCTGGCATTTAAAAATAATTAGGGACAACTTGGAGTTGATTGCTAGGTGCCATTCATCCATTAGGTTTTTTCAGCATCTAAGTTTATCTGCGTAGGGCTGGGGAGATAGCTTGGTGGTCTAAGCACCTGCCTGGCAAGTACAAGGACCCAGGTTCCATCCCCAGTACCACGTGCTGTGCCAGCCCTGGAACCCCAGGCATGCCATGCTGGCCACCAAAAACAGGCATGGTGGTGCATGCCTGTAATCTCAGCACTGGGGAGGCTGAGGCAGGCGGATCACTATGAGTCTGAGCTGCGCAGTGAGACCTTGTAACAAATAAATAAGTAAAAATGCTTTTAAAAAGATAAGTTCATCCATGTGACTGCTTAAGCACGGAAGGCAGAGCTTCCCCAGCTCAGCACTAGTTCAAGTGTCTGGGGGAGGAGTGGAGACTGGCTTCAGGGTGATTTTCCATTCAAGGCAATGGCTGGGGGATTTGTTGGAAAGGTGGTAACAGATCTGAAGGCCAGCGAAAACGAGTGGGTGAGTCAGCTTCTCCTGAAAGACCAGTAATGCATCAGGAACCATATAGCCTCAGTTTCTACAAAAACTAGTCCCAAAGCACTGTGACTTAAGATGGAACTGTGTTTTCCTATCACGTAATGACCCAGAGCGAGGTGGTCGGGACAGGAAGACACTCAATTAGTGCATCCTCAGCATGCAGCTTCCATCTCTGGGATTAGGGTGGCTGCTCCTGGTCTTGCCAGTGCCCGCAGAAAGGGCAAAAAGGGCTGAGGAAGGGTACCCACATCCCTGGGCTGTGTGGGCACAGAGGGGCACGTGGCACTGTCCCCACTCCAGCCCCAGTACCTCTAACCCTAACCATGTTGGGCTGCAGCACAGATTCAGAAATACAGTTCCTGGCTGGGCAGCCATTTGCCCAGCTACCACGATGCTATCATTAAACACAGAGAAATGGACAGGGAGGACCGCTCGAGCTCTAGGGGTGGAAACAGTCTGCAAAGAGCTCAAGGAGCTTCAGTCTACTTGAGAAGATGAACAAGCAAACTCAATATAATAATGCAATGTAAATATTATGTTGTGTTTCCTAAATACCAGATATTATACTTGAAATTATCCCATGTAATACTTGTCACAGTCTGAATGTTGGTGTTTCCCCTCAAAAAAAAAAAAATCATCTTTTGAATTTGACACCCAGTGCTGACAGTGTTCAGAGGTGGAGTCTTTGAGATATGGTTAAATCAGCAACACCCCAAAGGGGCCGGTGAGATAGTTCAGTGGACTAAGCATCTGCTTAGGCAAGCACAGGGACTGGGGTTCGATCCCCAGCATCACAAGATGAGCCACACGTGCCCCCGAGCATGCTGAGGCAGCCACTGAGACCGCTCATGATCCCAGTGCTGGGGAGGCAGAAAACAGGAAGATCACTATGAGTCCAAACTGCATAGTGAGTTCCTATTAGGTATCTTCTCTGAGTGCTTATTCTGCACATGTATTATTCCAAATACATTTTAAAAAATCAACAGCACCCCAAACTCATGGGTGGGATTAAGGTCCTTAGAAGCAAAGTTCTAGGACTCAGGAACCAGGCACTGTCTATAAAGTGGAAAGGAAACACTCACCAGACACGGAAGCTTCTGGGGCTTCATCTTGAGGCTCCCAGGTGATACAGCGAGCAATACATTTCTGTGTTTCTAAATTCCCCGGTCTCTGGTACTTGGTGAAAGTAGCTAATCCTGCAAAAGACTCCCATTATCAAGAATATTTTATAGATAAAGAAACTGGGATTTAGAGAAGTTTGCAAACTTATCCAAGGTAACAAATGCAGTTAAATATGGAGGCTGAATACAAACTGAGTTTTCCAAACCCTAGAACACAGGTCAGGAAACTGTGGTGCTTGGGCCAAGTGCTACTGCCTGCCAGTCTTTGCAAATCAAGTGTTGTTGAAATACTGTCTTGACCTTCATTTCCACATCACATGTAGCCACTTCCACATTACAAGAGCATATCCAAGTTGTCACGAGACCAAATGTTCTACAAAGCCTGCAATGTTTATTATCTAGCTCTTTTCAGAAAAAGTATGGCAACCCTTCCCAGTGCTGGTAGAGTGGGTGTGATTGGCTAAGCCTGCACCAGGCAGAACAAGCACTCAGAGAAGAGACTGAATGGGAAGGACAGGTAGGCATGTGTGGCCCTCCCACAGGAAAGTGGGAGTTAGCTAGCTCCTGGGTAGCAACACCAACAAAGGTAGTGGCCTAAGAGAAGGAGCCACAAAAACATGCAGGGCTCTACAGGGGTGGTGATGGGTTCACAGGAGTACAGGTTGGTGACAGGTAGGAGAGGGACCAAGGAGTGGCTGAGCGAGTGAGTGGTGCCATGTGCAAAGGACACTGTGTAGCCACAGCAGATTGTAGATCAGCACGTCCTCAACTCAGCTAGTCACCACCATCACATGGGGCACTTATTAAAATGAAGATTCCAGAGCCCACACAAATCACTCAATCAAGATTTGGATTTTAAAAAGACTCTCCAAGAGGCTGTGGGAGTCCATGCTGCAGGTAATAGGAGATGAGGAAAGAGGCAGGGCAACTGGTCAGTGGCAAAAGCAATAACCCAGGGATAAAAATGTAAGTCCAGAGAGTGAAGAAGTGAGGCTCAGTGGTGGCCTCATGAGCTAAGGAGAAAGAGACAGAGAGGAAGAAAACAAAATCATAGTTTCCTTGACAGTGGGGAGCATCTAATGTAAGGCTGATTATTTGGAGGCCCCAGTGAGGTCTCTGTCCACTGTCACCCGTAACTTGACTGTGAACTTGGGTTTCACCTGGTGTCAAATTCCAAAGATCACCTCCAAGGAAATAAAATCTACCCACACCCTACAGTAGACCCATGGCAGCCTGCCTGCCTTAGACATAAGCAAATATTAGCCAGGCATGGTGGCACATGCCTGTAGTCCTAGCTGTCTGGGAGACTGAGGAAGGAAGATTGCAAGTTTGAGCTCAACCTGGGCAACCTAGCAATTTAGTGAGATCATTTCTCAAAAATTAAAAAAAATTAAAGGGCTGGAGATGTAACTCAGTGCGAAGACCCTGCATTATATCACCAGCACCACCAATCAATAAATAAATGAAATAAATCACCAAAGGTTTACATAATCAAAGATCAGAAGCATCAACTTTTATTATATGAACCTTTGGTTGTCTGTTTCTGGACCTTTGAGGATTTATTATTTTGTGTTTGTGGAAGAATTTATTCCACTGGCCCCATGAAAAAACCAGCTGTGGTTATCTTTGTGTACAAGGAGCACATCAAATATACTTACTTTCTTACTTTTACAAGTATGGATCGTGACTGGGAACAGTATCAATAGTGAATATTCCCAGTCACCTTGGAAAAAATGATGGTAGGCATGGAATTCAGTAGAAAGAGCTGAGTGCACAGTGTGTTCTCATTTGGTATGAAGCAGTTGGAGAAATATGTCCCTTGATTCACTCATTGAATAAATAAATCATACAGCCAGAGCTTAACTAATAAATAATAGAAAAGGAAAAAGGAAGAAACTAAGAGGAGCTGAAAAGGTAAAAAATAAAATAAAAAGAGCTCTACTCAAGCAAAATGATAAAAGATCAAGAGTTGCCTGTCATCCTGTCTTCTTGATATTTACTAGTCTTATTCTGCTAAAAGTCTTTGCCTACTTCTTCCTTGCCCTCTGAAGTTTTTGGGTTGGCACTGGGTCGAAGATAAAATGCTTCACCTTTTCCCCCAAAATTGCTATTTATGTCAAGCTGAAGTTTAAATGGGCATCCTCGTGGATGCTGTGCAGTTCTTGTAACTGATCTTTTCGGATGCACCATGTTTTAAGATGCTAAATCTGAGGGTGATTTGTCACACAGAAGTAGGAAACCGATATACTTGCTGTTTGCTGGGCTTTTTTGGACATAATATGGCGAGTTTAGTCTTGGTTTTTCTTGATGGCATGACCAATATCTAAGCTACTTTTCCCCTCCCCCTCTTTCCTTTGCTGTTTCTTATTAGTTTCTCAGGACTTACCATCTTAATCTTAGGCAAGGCATGTTAGGAACATAAATTTATTATGGATACTGGGAAGCCTAGCACAGAAAGGTTCAGTGCCTGGTAAGGCTTTGCTACTTCTTTAAAGATGGCATCTCCTAGTTCTGCTCTGCTGCACCCTTTGGACCCCTGAAGACCCAGCCCAGGCCTGGCATACAAGGCTGGTGTGAAACCACAGCTGACATCCTTGCAGAGAGGCTAGAGGCCAAAACCACCCAGCTAATCCAGATGCAGAACATCTTGCCAGAGGAGCACAGTGGGTTCACTTCCACTGGCTGCAGCAGGAAGGAACTGAGTACAGCAGCCAGACCCAAGCCAGGCACATCAGGACGAATTCAAACTTCATAGATCTGCACCTGAATTTCAGTAGGTGCTAAGGTTATAACTGCACCAAAGCTCTACACCAAAGGTCAGAGAATAGTGCTATACAAAATGACAAAGAGAAGAAGCAAAATGCAGTCTCAGGCCCTGAGCCCACCCAGAACAAATGCAGGAGACACTAGCACAGAAGAAATTGGGAATCACACAGCTGAAATGTCTGAATTAATAGAGTCTGAAGTAAAGAATCAACTACAGAAAGATAAAGAGGAAATCAGATCAGAAATAACCTCCAAACTAACAAAGATGGCCTTTCCTAGTCATGTCCTTCCATAGTTGAAGGAAACAAAGCAGCTTGCGTGTCCAAGCTTTTCTTTTATGAGGACCCAAATCTCATTCATGAGCATGGAGCTCTGATGACTAGATCAGTCCCTAGTGGCCCACCTTAGTACAGTCAACATTAGGTATTAAATGTTAGCATACCTTGAATTTTGAAGGGACAAAAATATTCAGATAATACCACTCATATTAAATAATATTTGTTTCAAGATTCCTTTCCCAAAGCCCCACATGCAATAAGCACACCATTTCTATGTGGACCTAGTACCTTGGACTTCCCTATTAGCTCAATTAATAGGCAACTTGGTGAACTTACTTTGTGCATGGATCATATTTTCTAATCTTTTCAACCAACAAATAAGGTAAATGCCATTACTCATCTTTATTGGTAATAAAACTGAGGCACAGAGGGGTTGAGGAATGTGTCTGAGGCTACCAGAGAGGAGTTACCAGAAAGGAGTTGCTCACTGTTTGTGTCTCATGATACGGTGAGATCCCTGTAGAAGGTGGCCAGAGCTGCCTGGTGTGGCGGCCAGTAGGTTGCCCAGAGCAGGCTGATCTGTGGTTTCTTTCTCTGTGTGTACATGTCCATGTGCATCCATCCAAGTGCAAGTGGTACAGTACAAGTCTACAAGGATCTTCCCGCAATATGAGACTCATCTCACGCACAGAGGATCATAAGGTTTAGAAACCAAACTTGCAGAGTTAAATTACCTTCTCGGGTTGTCTACCTCTAAGTGTTAGTTTTCCAAAATGGTGCTGCTAATGTAGTGAAGCCTGAGGCTACACAGCCAGAAGCCAGGTGGTACATTCCTTCTCTCTCCTCCCTGCGCTCCACCTCCTAGCTCCAAGGACAGGCAGACTGCACAGCAACTGTGCATGTTATTCCCAGTTACTGAATGTGAGAACTGGCCCTGAGCATGAGGGAATGGAATGTGTGTGGCATCTTTGTAAGGCCTCGCGCCCCTTCAGAATTGAGCCCCCAAGTACTCTTTCTGTACTCTTCATCCATTTGACATAGTCTCCATAGGAGGGAAACAGAGAGAGAACAGATGGTGGCAACTTTGGGGTTATTCATGGATGTCTGGGTCCTTTGTCCAAAGCCATCTCAGAGAGACCCCTCTACACAGGCAACCAAGAAGTCTCATTTCAACAACTAGCACACCCAGCCTAGCCACTTTTATCCTGTCTTATGGGATTTGCAAGCTTGAAGGAAAAGCAACAACCACCTATGTGCAAACGGGCAGAGAGCAATGAGTCTGCCGGTGGCCCTTCTCTTCCTAGTTCCACCAGGATTTGGGTCACATCCCAGCCCCACTTCCTAGGAGCTCTGTGACACTGGTACGTCACCCATACTCCATCTGAGCTCAGCCCACAAAGGCTTTTCCCAGGACCCACACAGTGCTGTGTGGGATTTTTCCATCCAGAGAAAACACAGCAATTCTCTGGGCCCAGATCCAGCAACCAGAGGCACCCATGAGAAGGGGCTTTCCCTGTGCTGCTCACTGGGTTAGTACCCGGCTACTGAACTGACCACCTTATGGCCAAGGCAGAGGTGTATGTGGTTTTTTAAGAGGTAATAAGTTCCAGTATCTGATAGGCAGCAATTGCTCAAAAGTGCTTGTTTGTAGAAAGCAGAGAAGGAAAAGGGGAAAGAGGAAGAAGACGAGCCCTTGCTTCTCAAGAGTTGTTATTAAATCAACCATTTGTGCAAGCTGCCTGTCTTAGTGCCTGGCACATAAAAGGCATTCAGTACTTCTTTTCTTCCCCCATTCTGGATTAAAATGCAGACATTACCTAGGAAATAAGTACATTCTAGCATCACCAATAGGGATGCATTCATTATAAGATGTAGCCATGTAGCAAAGCCTAAAGCAGGGGGACCCAGGCTGGAAAGTATGTATGAGAGCTACGAGTGCCTTAAAGTCTCATAATTTGATGTCTCTATAAGAAAAGGCACTAACTCAGTGGGTTAAGGTGGAGGGCCCAAGCAGTGTAGCAGTGTGGTGGCCATGTGGTCACCACTTGGAGCAAGAGGAGAGCCTCATGTCTACCACCTACATGACAATGATACCAGGAGCTCTTTGGCCCCAGCACTAAGCAGATAGCCTTTGCCTCAAGTTTCCCAGGCCTTGAGACTTTGTGTGTTATTAAAACACCCGAGCTATTTTCTTCTTGGAATAAACAATAGCCCCCTTGTATTCTTTCAGGATTTAATTCCTGGGAAATCACTTAAATGATTTACTTAACTGATGATGATATTTTTCATGTTTTTTAAGACAATGATTGCCTGCAAATTTCTCTAACTTTGTAGTGCTGAAAATAATCAGTTTGGGTCTAACACAGTTAAGCATATTATTAAAATGAATACACTGTAGATTGTCCACCACATTGCTGGAGGGGGATTCATGCAGTGAATCAAAACCACCAGGATCTTCCCTTTATCAACAGAAGACAAGCAGAGCCAGATGACTGTGTAATCGATGCCATTACTTTTGCTTTCACTTAGCAGAGATTCGAGAAACCTAAATATCAATTTCTTATCAAAATGGAAGTTTAAGATCATTTCTAAACACAAATCATTGTGTTTACTACAGGTACACCAAAAATGAGAACCAGTGGGTTTTCTCAATGTACTGAAGTGCAGAGAAGGAAATGAAGAGGGAGAAAGAGAAAGGAACATTAAATGACAATATGACACAAAAATAGAGTATGCATTCCAATTATGACATAAAAACATTTGTGTCATTGATAAAAGTCAAGAGGAAAGTTGGAAGCAATGCAGTAGTTGACCTAGCCCTCACTGAGTTGCTTGGACTTTCTAAATTTGCAGAATTTTTTCTTGGTAAATATTACGTCTTTCTACGTAGGTTCATTTAAGACACACTTAAAATGAGTTCCTGAGACCATGGATGCTCAAGAGGAATCAGCAGTTGATGATGGAAATCTTCTCATTTTTCCTGCCTTCAGTGCCTGAAATATCTCTGGTATATTATTGTCTGAATAAGTCCTTCACTATTTAACATAGAATTATTTAAACATTCTCTTGTTGCTAAAGTCTAGAAGGCATTTGCAATTAAGGACTGTTACTTTTCATCTTTATCATATTTACAAAGGAAGAAAAAATAAGTTGAGTCTCCATTGGTGTGCTCATCTCTTTCCTTTTTCCTGACAATAAATGTCTTTCCTTTTGAACCTGTTCCAATCCTCTTGGGAAGGAGCAGTAGGTGGTCCATCCTGACTATCATGCTTTGCGTACTGTAGAACCTCTGGCTTGTCAACCTATTTCTCCCTCTGTCTTTCGATCTTCCCATCATTCTGCTGAAACAGATAATATTCCTGTAGTCATCAGAGATGCTGAAAATGAGATGAGATACTGTTAAAGCTACATCTTCCTCAATATGTACAGTTTGAAAGAGTAAAATTTCATAGCAACACTGTAATTAGAGTCTAAGACTTCAATCAGGAAAACACAGCTTTGTACTCCTTTGAAGTTAATCAAATCACTGTGATAAACCTATGCAGCTGGTCTGCACAGGCCTTCTAGGGCGACAGCTGAGCATGCAAACGCATCCTGGTCCCATCTAGGATTCAGCACCAGGCGCTGTCCATAGCAGTTTAAAACCCCATAGGAAGTGTCACAGGCTGCCAGCAGCTTCCTGGAGAATGGCACATGGGTCTCCTAGGAAGTTGAATCCAACTCATTTCTTCCAGAGAGATTGAGAATGGTCAGAGAGATTGAACTTAGAGAACACTGGGATGTGGGGACCCCAATTCCAAAGATGCAATGACATACCACTTCCCCAAGTAGCTACCCTTCCATCTCCCCCCCACTGGAGACAAGAACTTTACCAGCCACCTGAGAACGACCACTGCATGGGGCATGGACCCATCTACAATGGTGGTGTATCCACATCATGAGTTTTCCTGCAAAAGCAGTGATCCAACTATTCGGTGAATGTTTAAAATTTTATTATGGTGAAGGTCACATTATCATGAATGCCCCTCACTTCAAACATGCCCCGCCACTGTTTATGACACTTTCAGAAGCAGTCCTGAAAGCCTTTTTTCACAAATGTCTTTACATAGTATGATCCAAAATACAGTGAATGCTGCTGCCCAGTGTTATCCAACAGAAAGGCAGGCTCATAGACACCATAGTGTAGCCCCCTTCACTTTGTTCACTGGATCTCCCCAGTTCATCTTCTAGATCTTCCCCAAAGTCAAAATGGCCATAAAAAGGAGACAATTAAATTCATTTAGGACATTGAGGCAACCAGGACAACACAATTAAAGATAATCATGAAAGAGGACTTTCAGAACTACTTCAGAAAGTGGTAGGAATGATGGGACAAGTATGTTCAAAGAGAGAGAAGTATTTTGAGGAGACATCATGTCAATGTGTCTTTCGGCATAATAAATTTTAATTTAAGTATTTGTCATATTTTTGTCACCTGTGTGGGGCATCAGAAAGAAAAGACAGACCTCTGGTTCCCAAGGCAAAGCACATTCCCCACTTTGGTAGTATACTCAGAATTCCCACTCCTGCACCATTACTTCTACCTAGAGAGGGAATTAGACATGGTTCCCTCTATGCCTGCAGAGGGCTTGACCTCCTCCTTCACGGGGAAGGCAGAGTTGCCTCGTGCAGAAGCAGAAACTTAGCTCCAATCCTGCAGTCATCACTGCACAGATGGCAGTCAGCGTGAGGGAGAGGTGGGCCAGGACTGCAGCTTTCACTTCCTTTCTGAAAAACTGTATGGGTGCCTGACTGACAGAACACGGCTCATGGATTCCACTGACGCCTTCCAGCCCTCCTGCTTCTTCACTATCTCCCCTTAACACAGCTTATGAGTTACATCCATCCTGTTTGTTTTTCTTGTCCTTCCTGGCAGAACTGAATATCCTCAAATCCTACAGCAAATACTCATTATAAGCAGAAAGATGACAGGGGTGTAGGTAAAAGATAAAAGGCGGAGGAAAGTTTTGCTCATGGTGCCAACACAAGTAACAGCACAGAGAGCAGCTGAGTCATGGCAGTGGTAGCGTTTTGAGCAGAAAGCAATGGGTGCCAGCTACCAAAGGGTAACAAAGTATCAGCCTTTGGAACTCCAGCGTCCTCTGAGATTCACTGGAAGGCTTCTTTCAATGAGGTTGTTTCTGTTCCTTTGAAGCATAAATTATACTGAACGCAGGCATCTCCCAGGAAGCCATGCTTCCTGACTACTCCTCTGGTCTCCACCAAGCTGGAAGCCACACATGGGATAAGAGCAGGATGGGGATCTTAGGTTTGGCATTTGGGAGGAGATAGTTATTAAGGTAGGAGGAGCAGAGGAAGCCAGAGCTCCATGAAAATGCACTTGGCTCAGGATAAATCCTGAGGGAAATTCACTGACCTTCTCAGACCCAAAAGCTACAACTCTTGTTGCACAGGTCCTGCTTTACCTTGGTCTTAACCATCCAGTAGAAAAGTATGAAGACGAAATATAGGAAGTAAAGCCATGCTGTTATGTTGAGCTGTGGGGGACTCAGGTCAATAATTTCTGACATTGCCAGTTAAACAGAAGACCCAATGCTATTATGGGCTACTGGACTCTTTTAGAATATTTTGCTGAGTTGACACACCTATAATATTCAAATAACGGAACTTAGAAAAAATGGGGTATACAGATGAATGTCCGTTTTGTATCTGTGTATTCAAAGTGGTTAGGACAGATATATAATTGCATTCTCTTAATGAATAGAATGATTTGTTCTAATGGTGTTTGTAGATAGGATCTCAAGTCCACATCTTGTACAGCAATTAACCACTAAGAAGAATATATGCAGTGTGTTATTTGTTGAATCTGTACTTCCGATTGGATTTGAAACTGTCTCATTGCTATCTGTTTATCAATAAAATTTAAAAAAAAAAAAGAAGAAGTAAAGCCATGCTGTTATGTTGAGCTGTAGGGGACTCAGGTCAACAATTTCTGACATTGCCAGTTAAACGGAAGACCCAATGCTATTATGCGCTACTGGACTCTTTTAGAATATTTTGCTGAGTTTACACACCTATAATATTCAAATAACGGAACTTAACAAAAAAAGGGGATACAGATGAATGTCCATTTTGTATCTGTGTATTCAAAGTGGTTAGGATAGATATATAGTTATATTATGTTAATGAATAGAATGATATGTTCTAATGGTGTTTGCAAAGAGGATCTCAAGTCTGCATCTTGTACAGCAGTTAACCACTAAGAAGAATGTATGCAGTGTGTTAGTTATTGAAACTGTCCTAGCGATTTGATTTGAAACTGTCTCATTGTTATTTGTTTCTCAATAAAATTATGAAACAAAAAAAGAAAATGCACTTGGCATCCTAGGACACTGGCTGCATTTAAATTTGGGGGTGCGCACTTGTCTTAGGTGAAAGGTAAATCATCATAGTGAAAGGTTTATATCTCAGCCATCTAGATAAGAACTATAATCAAATTATTCAATTCAGGTCACATATTAGTTTCTTAATGCACCCAAAACAAGTAGTGGCTTGAAACAACAGAACTGTATCATCTCAGAGTCCCTGAGGCTAAATCCAAGGTCAAGATATGGGCAGTGTTGACTCCCCCCGCCCCCAGAGGTTGAAGGAAACACTGATCTGTGTGTCTCTGATCTTGTTCCTGATGTTGCTGGCCACCCTTGGCACTCCTTGGCTAGCTGAGGCATCACCTCTCTCCCTGCCTCCTTTACCATATGGATTTCCCCGTGTTTTTATTTCTGTGTCTCGTGCTTCTCATATTATAAAGCCCAATCACTGGGTTAGGGATGCACCCTAACTAACTATGACCTCATCTTAACTAACGACACATGCAATGGACCTTCCTCCCAGTAAGATCACACTCTGTCTGGGACTTCAGGGTGTCTTTTTGGAGAGACACAATTCAACTCTTTAGCAATCTACAGTTGCAAACTATAATTATTTTGCATTATTCTGTAAGGCTCTAATAGAAAGACCTCTTGAGTTTTCTCCGGGTGTAAAGACCTAGGATAGATTTTATCTGCACCAGACATTGTGACACTGTTAACAATGACCATACCACAGCGGTCATGTTGTGGGGGAAGATGACAAGGGGCTTCTATTTCCACATTATAAGTTACTATGACGTTTGAATTTTTATAACAGACATACACTATTTTTAATCAGAAAGAATAATTTAGGCAGATTTTCAAGGGCCTAATGAAACATGCATAACCTGGCTTTTCTCTTCACTCCTCCAGCATCAAATTGACTGTAGGAGACAGGCGCAGAACCATCATGGGGGAGGAAGAGAGAAAGCAGCATGAATTTGTCTTAAGGAATGACCTTTAATTTACTTCAAACTTCAAAAAAGCCATAAAGAGAGCTGGAGGTTTTCATGTTCACCTAAAAGAAAGTGTGTTTCTACTGTGGAAAAATGCAGAGGCCTGTTGAAGTCACTCAACGAGGTGTCCTTTCAGTCAAGGCAAAAGGAAAGGCTGGTCTCTGGGGTTTTTAACCAAAGTAGGATTCCCAGGTCAAATTCTGGACATTGAGTTAAATTTGAATTTCAGATCAGCGACAAATAAATTTTTTCGTATAGCTATGCATGAAATGTACAAGTGCCAAAAATTATTCCTTGTCTTCCAGAATCCAAATTTAACTGAACATCCTAAAATTCTATTTGCTAAGTCTGGCAGTCCTTTCTAACACACACCAGCTCAGGGAAGCTGTCTCTGGAAATTAGATCACAGGAGGGACTTCAGCCCAGAAGCCACATATAAAAGAAGCAGAAAGAGGTCATAGTTGACCACATTTTCCTTCTGTGTTTTTGAACCAACCATGGAAGCACAGTTCAGATGAATTCTATTACTGTTAACAGCTCCCAAAGGCCCCACCTCCAATGATCATTGTAGATTAAGTATCTGACCTCTTCAGACCTCGTGGTGAAGATTAAACTCCACTGTAAGTTGCAGGGGATCCAAAACATATTCAAGCCATAGTGAGGTCTACAAACCTCCTACAGTCCCGGGATGTCCTGAGTACATGTGTATCTTTATGGGGGAAAGAAAACATAAATAGATTGTCAGAAATGTCTGTAGCCCCCCAGAAAACCAGGGCCACCACCTTATTGATGAAGGGCACAGATCTGAACTCCACAAAGACATTTTTGAGCAGGCTTGGGTATTATACTTCTGGGCAGTTACTTTTCAAGCAATCAACTTTCTGATGATCAAAACTGAAAAATGAAGACAATCTCTGAAAGTCGAAGAGTGGGAGGTTTACCTGGGTGCTGAAGCAGTGCTCTCAAATGTGTGAGCTGTCACATATTGCACCTGCTTTACAGGAGCAGAATGGGGTTCGCAGGAGGTGACAAATGTTGTGAATGCTTTGGTGAAGGTCAAAGTTGCTTTAAGCATCAAAGACTCTCAAAGAAAGAAGCAGAGCTGGATATGATTGGTCAGCCTATAATCCCAGAATTCTTGGAAACTGAGGTAGGAGAATCACAAATTCCAGCCCAGTGTGGGCTACTCCTCAACTTGGTTAGACAGTGTCTCAAAATAAAAAGGGCAAGACCCCTAGGTTTAATCCCCAGGACCACTGGTGAGATTATAAGAGATATAAGAGAGTCAGAGAACAGTGCTTTGACCATGGCCTTTCCTATTGCCTGTAGAAAACCAGTGACCACTTTGATCATGACTCCTTATTCTTTTTTTTCTAGAACTCCTTCTTCAATTTGCCAACAGCTCTTACTGATGAGCTCAACTGGCCCCAGCTCTCCGGTGCTACAGGATTTCTGGACTCAACCACTGGGTACGTGTGTGTGCTCCCAAACAGCGCCATGTGTTGGTGTGACAATGGATAGGATGTGGGGCTTCTCCCCACGTAGTAGGGTGAAAGCTATTATGACTTGCTCTAGATCATGAATGACACACAAGAGGATGGGCCAGTGCCATCAAGTCCCTCTCCCATGTGCTATTACGTCAGGCACCTTTTATTTTATCAGTGCTGACAAAAAGGCAGTGTTCTCACTGCAGAAGAAAAAGGTTTGTGTTTACATGAAAAATATTCACATTCTTCTGACTCTAAGGATAAGGAAGTCCACTAAATTTTTTTAGTCTCAGAAAATGAATATTTACAAAGGTCATGGCTCAGATTAATTGGCAAGTCTCAGGGTCCTAGAATCACAAGGCTTTGAGGCTCTGATCTATAAAGAGATGGGAGAGTGAACCTGCTGTGTGCAAGGAGGGGCTCTACTTCTCCGGGCCTACAGCTGGATGCTGGTGAGACTTCCAAGTGTCCCTATGAGTAGAGAACCAAGGGAATCAGAAGGAACATCTCTCCCAACATCCCCCAAATAGTTAAAAATTAATGAACATAAGGAATATGGCAGACAACTGCTTCCCGATGTCAAAAAGAAGCAAAGGCAGAGCTTTGCTTATAGGTCTACAGCAGGAAAGAGACAACCCTCTCTGACCCCAGCAGTGGCACCAGAAAACCAGAAAGCACCAGGAGATGAGCCATGGAAATCACTGGGAGGGCAAGTGGGCAAGTGGCCTCACTTGCCCAGATCTGTAAGAGCCAGAAACACCCAAGGGACAGCCCAAGGAACAGGCATCTATAGTTACTACAACACACAATGGTCTTGTTTAGCAAAGGACACTGCCCACCATGAATAATTTATTTGATTTTTATCTTAATTCACTCAGTTGACTTATTAAATCCTTATCACCTGGGGAATCAGGCAGAGAGGCTATCAGGGTTTCCAAGGTGGATAAGGCTTGTCTGTTTGCTACATTCAATTACAATAAGTATAGCAGCTGAGACAGATGTCCCAACAATGATAACCCAAGGTCAATGTGCCAAAGATGTCTTGCAGGGAGCCACAGGGTTCAGAGGAGAAGTGTTCAACAGCCATAGTGAAATAATCAATAGCCACCTTTGGGGGTGTGAACCAAGGTGTCCAAACTCCAAAGGACTAATAGCTTGGAGTGAGGAAAAGAATAGAGAAGAGTCGTGTATGGTGCTGACACCTATAACTCCAGCACTGGGGAAGCTGAGAACAGATTGTTATGACTTTGAGGCTACATAGTGAGTTCAAGGCCAGCCTGAACTACATACCAATACCCTCCCTGTCTTGATAAAAAGGAAAAATAATAGAGAAGAAACCAAGAAATTCAACCAATATTCAAGACAACCAACTCATGAATCTGTAGCAATTATAATAAGGAAAGCAGAGGAGATATGTTTTCAAGTTTAGGTCATATTGTCAAGTTTAACTATGTTTTTCAAAAAGCTTGTCATTAGTGTAAACTACTAATGAATCAACAATAGCGACAGGAACGAGTAATGTTTTTGAGAAATGAAATGTAACCACTGTGCAGAGTATTATACAGAGATTATCTCATTTAATCGCTTTGTAAGTGTTTCCTGCACTTTGCAATTGAGGAATCTGGTATTTAAGTAGATGCAGAAATGTGCCTGAGGTCACACAGCTAAGAAGAAGTGTCATAACAAGGAAAGTGACTTGGTGGAAGAAGCTCTCCAGTTACAACCCCCAACCTTCACATACTGCTTGTGTCCTGTGTGCAAGAGTGACCCTCCCTCTAACACATGTCCCGTTGTTTGAGCTCACAGACACGGAATGAGAAATGCCTATGGACCCAAGTAGTTCTGATCTATTAAAATTACCTGGAAGTTTCTCCCAATCAAGGCCTTTATGATGACAACAGAAAGAATCAATTAAGAATGAGAGGAACATGGTTTTCTGACCTTTTAAGGGAAGCTTAAATTCACATCAGTCTGATAGCTCTCAGCCACATTTTGCTATAGAGGAAATGGCACTCCTGAGTGCATCATGAATTGCTCATTACTTTGCGTCTTCACTGGGACCATTCAAAGGATGCAGAAGGGGACTTCTCACTATGCCCAGCAAATCTGCTGGAAACTTGCTTCCTCACCTCTTGGCAGGTACGACTTGCAACTCCCAAGCACCAGGCCTTTCTCTGTCTCTTAAATCTAGTTTTCCCCAAAACTCAGCCTCAGCTTAGCTCCTGCTCCCATGACACTCTCTTCAGTGCTTTGAGTCTTGAGTGGGGGCCAAGAAGCACACACTACTTCCCTGTTTCCCCTGCAGCTGCTCTGTTCTGACACCAGGGTTTGTGCCCTTGTTGGGGGAGAGACCCTCAAGCTCTCCATCCCTTCAGCACCCTCCACCCATGGCCCTGCCTGGAGCTCAGCAGGTCACCCTCCCATCTGCCTTGAGGTCCAGTGTCAAGGTGCTGGCATCTAGTGTGACCCACTGGCTGTGTCCTCACAGGGCAAAGGGCACCATGAGACTAGACCAAGGCAGCCTAGTAGCTCAGATTTCTCCTCCTTTTCTTATAAAAGCCACTGATCTCATCATGCGACCCCTACCCTTGTGACCTCACCTAATGTTAACCATCTCCCAAAGGCCTCACCCCAAATACCATCAACATAAATGGGGGATCCCATTTCTAACTCATGAACTTTCGGAGGGTAGCATTCATACCATCTTACAAAGAAATAGTCATCAGGGGATGGCTTAGGTGAAAATCTTCTACGTTGTTGGCTTAACACCCTTTTGTATTAAGTTCTATGTTGCTATTTACCAAAACTAAGAATCTCAGTCTGCTCATCCAATTGTTCTGGATGGACTCTAGGTATTGCCCTATCTGCTGTACCTCTAAGCAGTAGAGCAGAACTCAGCTGGCTGTTCACCTACTTGCAGCCCTTCTCTGTTTATGAGCCCCAAGCTATTTTCTTGCCAGCAATTTTTTTGTCCTGCATCTGTATTCTCCAACACTTGGCTGGAATGGGAAAGATCCTACCAACTCTTCTTTTTGTAATGGAAAATTCTTTATGGGGACCTGCATGGCAGACATAAGCAGCACGACATTTCCTGTGCATCACTATTCAGTATGTGACTCGAGGTGGCCATTACTGTTAAACCATTTTGCATCCCATCCTGTGGACTCTACCTGCAGAGACTTTATGCTAGAATATGGAATAAAAATGACAAAGTGCACAAAAGCATCAGAGAGAGACTAGTGTATATGAAGAGTCTCTACTTGTGGGGTAAAGAAAATGAAAAGAACATTAGCCCTGGAGCAGCACTGTGACACAGGCACAGCCTAGGATGGGCATGCTGGGCAGATGTCCCTTGAGCACAGATGCTTCTCAAGATGGGTGGAACTGACAGATTCCCGTACTCATCTGGATCCATAGAATGCGCTCCCTGTGTCCTGTGATCAGCCTCACCACCTGGGTGTGAACAAGCATCTATGGAAGACACATCTCATGAGAGCACAGAGATGGCATTTGGAAGAGAAGATGATCCCTTTCCTCTCCTTCTTTCTCTATGACCTTCACCTACTCAAATCATAACATCTTCTTCTCAAGATGAAGATAATTTCAGTTAAGCAGACATTATTAAAATCTCTCCACTCTTCAAATTCAAAGAATCCAACTTCAGAGACATCCCCTTACAACAAGGGCTTTTGTTTTGCTTTGTTTTGTTTTCCCATGAGATTCAAGAACAAAGTGAATAGAACAAAACTGGGGAAATCTCCATCAAGGTTAAAGCTTAACAATAGAGAGCAAAAATGTAACTGTATATGAGAAGAAAAGGTATTATTAAAGAATAAAACAGTACTTCAAATTCAGATCACTTTCAAAGTAATTCATATAACAGGAAAACCCACTGCACTGAAGTTAAAGTAGCTGCAGTCCAGTAGCATTGGTAGAAGGATGGAAAGCCACTAAAATTCAACAAGATGGGAGGAGCTCTTCATGAAAAGCTGTACCTAAACCTCCAGAGCCCTTGCTGTGAGGTACAAGCCCTTACATTACAAGGTTCCTTATTCTGCTGGTTCCCCAGATGGGACACTTAGTAGCTCTTGATCTCATTTACACAATGAAGTTGAGTTGGACCAAGTGATTTTTGAAGTTTTCTCCAAGTTTAATAGATAATAGTTGAGGGCTGGGGAGATAGCTCAGTAGAATAAGCACTTGCTTGACAAGCACAAGGTCCTGAGTTCAATCCCTGGTACCAAAAAATAATAATAATAATAAATT
>NW_004524607.1:9369571-9389296 GCF_000260255.1 Octodon degus
ATATATATATAGTTACTGGATGAAAAGCCCTGTAGTGCTTCCCAGGTTCCAAGCAAAGAATTAGGCAGAAAAAGCAGCAGAAGTAATTTATTGAGGCACGCAGGAAATACACTGCATGGGACAAAAGGAGTCAGTGAATAAACTTACAACCCCCAAGATAAAGGAATGGAGTTGTTGTATCCAAAATTTCTGGATTATCTCTTTCATGCAAATAAAATTGCATCAGGAAAATCATCCTATCAGTTACTTGGTATCATGCCATGTATAAACTGTCCTATCAAAAAAACTCTTTTGGCTTCGTGCCACATGTAAAGAAAAGAGCATAAATGTGTTTTGAATGACTAGGCCCATATGGAAATAAAGACTCAAAAAGAGCTATCTCTCTGGGCTGGAGAGATAGGTTGGCAGTCTAAGCGCCAGCCAGGCAAGCATAAGGACCAGGATTTGATCAATGGTACTGCATGCTGGGCCAGCCCCAGTACCCCAGGTGCACCCTGTTGGCCACCAAAACTAGGTGTGGTGGCACAGGCCTGTAATCCCAGTGCTGGAGAGGCTGAGAGAGGAGGATCACTATGAGTCTGAGCTATGTCGAAAGACCCTGTACCAAATAAATTTTTTTAAAAAGAACATCTTCTGATTGACCCTGTGAACAGCATCAGATTTAAATGAAAGATTGAAAATAGCCAAGTTTCTGATTGGTCCAATATTATACATTTCTGATTGGTTCTGTGTTACAGAGATGATGGTATCAGGGTGTTGGGACTGTGACTCAACTTGTTGCCATCTTGCAGGGAGGCATGATCTTACATGACTGTGCTATTTAATTTAGCTGCATTAGAGAAATTATTATTTCTCCTGGCCAAAAATACCTTCCTCCATCCCTAAACTGACCTATCTTTTTAAATAGGACTTGGCTTAATTTTAAGTGTCAGAGACTGTTATGGTTTGAATCTGAAATGTCCCTCCAAAGTCTCATGTATTCACAGGTGGGGCTTTCAGAAAATGATTGGATCATAAAGGCTCTAACTTTTTCAGTGGCTTAAGCCCTTACTAAGATTGTAATCTGATGGCCTTGCTGGGAGGTGATGGAAATAGGAGGTGGGGCCTACATATGCAGATTACAAGCATATGAACTTCAGGACTCTTTCTCGCCATTGTCCCATCCTCTGGCTCTTTCCCCCTCTGTCTACTTCCTGGATACCAAGAGGTGAGCAGTTCTCGTCTACCAGGCCCATCTACCACGATATCCTCCCTCATCTCAAGCCCAAGGTAATGGAACCAGCCAGCTATTTCAGAATGAACCCTCTGAAACTGTGAGCCAAAACTAAATCTCTCCTCCTCTCAGTATTTGGCCACAGCAATGCAAAGACGATTAACACAGAGCTTAAAATGTGCTCAGACCATGTTTGGTGAGGCCAGTGTCTCAGTTACTTTTCTCACTTCTGGGGCAAAACACCTGACACAAGTTAAAGGAGGAAAGGTTTATTTTAGCTCCTAGTTTGTAGAGGTTTCAGTCTATGATCAGCTGGCTCCAAGGCAAGGTGACGTGGCAGAAGGGAAATAGTCCACGACAGAGCAAGAAAGAGACAGGAAGCAGTCATAGCAGTAAACCTCCCCTTCCCTTTCTTTCCATCCAGGCTAAAATCCTATTGGTTGGTGACACCCATCCCTAAGTGGGCTTTCCTATTATCCACACTCAGAACTATGATAAACCAATCAGTGGACTTATTTAGTCATACCTTTTTTTATTTTATTTATTTTTGTATTTTAGTACAGGATCTATAGGATCTCACTATGTAAATCAGACTTGTAGCGATCCGTCTGTGTTCAGCCTCCCAAGAGCTGGGATTACAGGAACGCACCACCATGACCAGCCTCTAGTCATACCCTTAATCCACATTCACACACCCTAGATCTCAGCCACCTCTTAAAAGCCCCACTTATGGACACATGAGGCTTTGGGAGAACATCTAGACACAAGCCAGAACACCCAAGCTAGTGCTTAGTAAATCTTCTGGTGTGTGATACTGAGTACCGGACCAACTATTAAATAAAAACAGCCTTTCATTATTATTGTTGTTGCTAAGTAGTGGACTACCTCCCCTGGGGGAGAAATATCCAAGAGGAAAATAGCTGAACCCAAATCCTTATGAAAAGAATAATCTATATTCATTTATGGCTGTCTAAACTAAACCCCTTCCTATGATGGTAGAGCTAAAAATCAGTCCTACCAGTGGATTCTGTAGGGCAGGGTTAAACAGCAAGTGCCTTAAACAGACAGCTGGAGCAAGGGCATGGAATAGGGCAGCAACCCACATTCTTAAAAGAAATAGAAAAAATAAACAAAGTACAGTTAACCATGAAAAGTCATGCGAGCCAAAAGTAGTTTGCAAAGTTATCACACCAAGCTGGGGTGATAAGAATGAGTTCACCAGGGAATTTTCTAAATCTAATGTTCCCCTCTCTGCCTCTGGCTTAAATTTGCTACGCTGAGGCAGAGATATAGCAAATGCTTAGAAATAGACAGAAATAGCCTTTGTTACAAGTGGCACCATAATGCTGTTCAAGGACATTTAACACGGCTGATTATATGAGAGGTGTCCTAGAATCTGAGGGTGAAAGGCTATCTATTTTCACCCAGCAGATGTTACACGAGAGAACAATTTTGAGAAGCGGTGTATCTCTCTGAACCAAGTCACTCAGGGGATTCAAACCAGAAAATTGGGGAGTAGGTTATTGCAGCTAAGATTTGTTAACCTAATTTCACCTTTTAAAATAGACATGTAAGTATTAAACACTAATAGGTTTAATAACCTTATTAAATCCATTACTCACAAGTTACATGTGATATAATTGTAGATGATTGGCCTTGTTATATTTATGCTTTGCCAAATGAATACTTAAACAGAAGTGGTCATCTGACATTGGGTGTGGCTGATGGACTGAGATAGAATCACTATCAGCCATTCTCCAAGTGTGGCCCATGCATCTCTAGGGGTGTCTCTACGGCCCTCTCAGGGGGTCCATAAGTTACAAGCTATGCGTGCAGCAAAACTGAACAGTATTGGCCTTTTCACCATATAGCCATTTGTACTGTAGAACAAAAAAGTACAGTATAGCCCTGCAAAATTAGTTTAGAGTTCACGGGCCTCAGTCTTCCTGGATTTTTCCTTAGAACCTAACTAGTAATTGTTCACAGAAACCCTCTCAAAGGCCTGGCCAAATAGCTTGGCGGATTAAAGCACCTGTAAGCAGGCCCAGGGCCCAGGGTTTGATCCCCGGGCTTGCTGTGCTGCCCTCTCCCACGCCCCCCGGGGGTGCCCCAAGACAGCAATTGAGACTGGGTGTGGTGGTGCACGCCTGTAATCCCAGCTCTTGGGAGGCTGTAAACAGGTGGATAACTACGAGTCCAATCTAGTAGTGAGACCCTGAACACCTTGTAGACCTTCCCTAAAATACACATACAAAAAAAGAAACCCTCTCAACTTCACAGAAAACACAGGTATCCCCATAATATTGTTTGGCGCCTGAGGGCAGGGAGGCGGGGTTACAAGTAGCCAATCTGAGAGTGTTATTCGGGTCTCCTCGCTACGGACTGGCTGCAGCCCTGTAACCTACCTCAAGTAGAAGCACCAGCATTCCCGAATCACAAGTCGCTATGCTACGTGTAGCTATCCCAAGGGTTCTCAGTTTTGTTTTTGTTAAAGCCCTAGAATCCCTAAGATGTGCCAAAACATCCTGAACCTTCTAAGGTTTTATTGACACAGTATTTTATGAAATTAAATTACGTAACTTGAGAGCTTGTTTGGAGGTTCTAGCAGGGGAGCGCAGCTACTCGTACACCCCTGACCGAGGAACGGTCCTCCTCTATCGGGGTGGTCGTCCTCTTCAACCGAGCGCGCAGCTTCGGAAAGAACGCACATGGATCATTGAGGGAAGAAGGGGACACCCGCCTAGCCAGCCAGATCAGCCGAATCAACCCTGGAGATCAGTGGGGTGACAGATGTCGCAGCCAGATCGCCCTCACATTCTAAATTATATAACTGTGGGAAACAGAGCACATTTAGGTCTGAAACTATAAAAATAGGCATTTGGAGGCATTTTTCTGACCATAGCTGAAATTCACAGGTTTTCAGGAGTCACAGTGCTCTAAGAAACATAATCCTGTGAATTTTGTTGGTCCACTATAGTAATAGAGAGAACTTCTAACACTGCATGTAACAAAGCCTGGACATAAACTATGTTAGCAATTGTGGCTGCTTCACTCTGTGACTCTTAGCTTCAAACTGGAGGTGTTCCCTCCCCTATAAATGTAACTTAGGCCATAGTCCCAACACTCTGGGAGGCTGAGGCAGGAGGGTCTGTATAAGAAATAAAAAGGAGAGACAGAAAGACTTGCAACAGGGACAGGCTTTAAGATCTAGAGCTGAGCGATGTTGCTGGCTCTGAGATGCCAGAACAGCAGCTCTCTTACCGAGTTAGCGGTCTATATGGAGTAGTTAGGGTAGCAGAGAATAGGGAATCTGGAAACTCACTGTTCTGGGATCCGCTCACCTTTCTTAGTCTGTGGTCAGTTGGTCCTTATTATGCTTTCACTCTTTCATGATTCTTCTGGCCCCAAGGGCCTCCAGTCTGGAATGGTCTGTTCTGTGTGCTGGAGCTGGATCAGGCCGGTTAACTGGGGTAGTCATATTGTGATGAGCTAAGAGAATGTGGAAAGGGGTCAGAACTCGTGGGAAGATGGCCTTCAGACTTCACCTCTCGATCACAAATTCAAGCCCAACCCCGCATTTTAGCAACTTAGATGAGCAAGATAAGCCCTAATTCAGAATAAAAAATACAAAAGGAAATCTGGAGATGTAGGTCAGGGGAAAGGCTCTGGGTTTAATTACCAGTAATGGAAAAGAAGCTACCTATGAGATGGGGAAAAACCCTAATTTTATTAAACTCAAGTACTTGATTCTAAGTAATTTAATCTGATGAAATGCAAAGTAATCACTGAGCATTTCTGCCCCATAAGGCAGTATTAACAGAGCACACTGTTGGTCCTAAGGAGAGGCCCTGGCATAGGTGAGCTGAGCACTGAATTCACTTTTCATAAAACATCATGCAATGATTTGTGATTCTTCTACCTTAGATATATGGCAGGATTATTTAGAATGATTAAAATGAGATTGTTGCTTCAAGAATAATAAGTGACAGTGTGGCTGGCCAGATAACTCAGCAGACTAAAGTGCCTGCTCAGGCAGATGGAGGGACCAGGGATCAATCCCCAGTGTGCTGTGCCAGCCCCACCACCCAGAGACCACTGAGACTGGGCATGGGAGCACGTGCCTGTAATCCCAGCACTTGGCTGAAAACAAGAGGATCACAACAAGTCTGATCTCTGTAGTGAGACTCTGTAGACCCTGTATTAAAAACATAAAGATAAATGAATAAATAAATAAGTGACAACGATGGCTGCTAATCATAAAATTTGAGTTTCAAAGAAAAATCTGAATTCTGGAAAATCTGTGTCTTATACTCAGAACTTGATGCTTTTCTAACACTCAAAGACTTTTCCAAGGATATCACAGCAATGTTAGCAAATGCAGTTGTTCATTCTTATATCACAAGATGTACCAATATTTAGAATAGCTACAAAACTTAGTGAGCCGGTATACTTCTGCATAGCTAATGTGACACATAAAATCATGCTTGGGTAAAAGGTTCATTCAAGATGTAAGTCAAACATCAAATATTAAAATGCACTTGAACATAGCAAGCTGCAAAAAATTCACTGATGTAATTTCAGATTGCAGTTTGCAACTAATCAAACTTTAAGATGCTACCACTTGTTGAGTTTGAGTATAGAATCAAAGAAGGCATTCATATACATCTCAAAAGCATATTAAAAGGCTACTTCCCCCAACTACATACTATAGAGACTCACAACAGTACAAAACAATGGAGGGGAAAATATTTTTTCAGAAAAAAATTTATGCTAACAGGTAAATCACCCATTATTTTCCTTTAATGTGAATTGATAATTACTATCATTCAAGTTTCTTCATTTGAATTTCTACTATGATAACATTGATAAGCTCAACTCATAAATGAAAGCTTGCTGGAGTCCTCAATTGCTTTAGGATTCCAAAGTGGTTCTGAGGTCAGAAGTTTAAGAACCTGTATTCTAAGGAGCATTAAAAAAAAGAATGCTGCCAAGGACAGAGGTGGGGTGTCCACCTTCAGGGATGGGGAAAGAGAAGAATGAGAAGGAACAGAAAACTGCAAGAGCTCGGAGCTCTGGGGCCAAGGAGATGCGCCATCCACAAGCCTGATGCCGCTAGAGGCACCGGAAGGTGAGAGCTGAGGAAGCGGATATGGGCATGAAGATGTTGGTCATGGGGAAACGTGGACTGGCCCTGTAACAGGAGAAGTCAGGAGCCCAGATGGAGAGGATTAGGTGGGCTCAGGTAAGTCTTCTAATGAGCTCTGATACCCGAGAAAGGAGTGAGAGGTGGAAGGTTATAATGGACCAGAAAGACTTTCCCTTAGGTGAGAAATCCTACAGCACTCGTACAGTGACGAGATGATCAGAAGGAATGAGGACAGAATATGGCCCTAGCAAAGACAAGAAGGCCTGGGCCTAGGCCACCCAGTCACACAGGCACTGCCCCAGGGAGCCCTCTGTCGATTCTGGGGCTTCTGGGGTGAGGGGTTCTCCCCACCACATACTCTCCTATCTTTCTTCCTGCAAGAACTTTCCTCTACCACTACTTATTTTTAAACTGTTGCTTTTAATTACTGGAAATATGACTCTCTGTTTTACAAAAAAAAAAAAAATTGATGCATGTAAAGTGTGCTCATCTCTTCCCCATTCCTGTGACCAAACTCCTGACGCCAGCAACTTAAAGCAGGAGAGGTTTATCACGGCTCTCGATGTCAGAAGATTCGTCCCACAGGCAGAAACTTTATGGAGGAAGGACTTGGTGGAACAAAGCTGCTCGGTTCACGGTAGGCAGGAAGCAGGCAGAGCAGGGGAGCAGAAGGGTCAGACCAGACCCAGTGCTCCACAACCCCTCCAGATGCCTGCAGCGGCGTGCCCTGCCAGCCTGCTAGAGGTTTCCTAATCCAGTCAATTTGACATGTCATGGTTAATGGTTAGAGACGTTCAAAACTTGTTTCCAGTTTCCTATTCCCAATAATACTATAATGAATATTCCACTCTCCTCTCTCTCTCTCTCTCTCTCTCTCTCTCTCTCTCTCTCTCTCTCTCTACCTGTCTCTGTAAAGATTTCATTGACAGAAAGAATCACTGAATAAAAATAAGTCTTAATAGACTTAATTTCTATAAGTCCTCCAA
Organism: Octodon degus; assembly: GCF_000260255.1. Lineage (NCBI taxonomy): Eukaryota > Metazoa > Chordata > Mammalia > Rodentia > Octodontidae > Octodon > Octodon degus. Next base: position 9,376,917 of record NW_004524607.1, read on the forward strand.
ATGGGCTGTATTAATTTACACATACACAATTAGTGTATGAGAATATTTATTTCCCTATTTCCCTACATCCTGACCAATACTGAATATTGTCCACCTTTTAAATATTTTTCTAGTGTAATATTTCATGGTTGATTTAACTTGCACCCTCATACTACTAGGAAGCACGTCTTCAAGGGCATCTACCCTCAACTTTGTGCTCTTCAGTCACCTCTTCCCATGCGCCCACCCCCACTGCTCAAGGGCCAGTCTCCCTAGAGACTCCTTCTACTCACTCCCTGCTAAGGAGGTGATTCGCTGCTGAGCTCCTACTCTCTCTTTCAATTCCAGTGTCACCCATTTATCATCATTCTCTAGTCATTGTCATTCCCTCCATCTGCCCTGCACTCCAGCTCTGAGCATCCTGACCATAGCAGCCAGGCGATTTCCCTTTGTAGCCCTGGAGCCTGGCACAATTTGTGGCACGTAGCAGGTGCCCAACAAAGGAACTGCTGAACCAGTCCGTCACATCACCCCACATCTGTAGAGTGCTTTATGAGGTACAGACCTCCTTGATACGCATTTTCTCAGATTGCCCAAATCAAATCCAATTTGCAGGAACCTACAATTTGGTAGAAATGGAAGGAACAAGGGAGAGGAGTATAAGCAGCGTGAATTAAATCACCAGCTGCCTGATGCGATGTGCGTACAAGGAAATCACCATAACTTAAACCCTAGACTACTCAGTGTGTCCTATAATCAATATTCTGTGATTAATCATCCAAATTCATTAAAATATTTCATCATACCATCAATGCTAAAATATTAATCACACAACCAACAAATTAAAGCAAATGAATGGAAAGAAAAATTATTAATTCAGTAGCCATGTACAAAGAACAAAACAATGGGAAGATTTGCTAACAAGTAAATTTGATCAATAATAGATCAATCAAGCCTCCATGTGAATTTTTAAGCAGAATGGCGTGACTTTTGCAACCTCAGCTGATTAAAGTAAATGAACACCGTCCAAATTTCTCTAGTAGAATTTATATAACAAACAAGACATTATTTTAGGTTATTTCAGTGTTCAAACACAGATCACAGGTAATCCATCAATTTCTTCAAAAATTACTTTGTGGACTACTGGCTCCACAAGATTTAAAAGGTGTTATACACATTTTTTTAAAAAATTCTTTAAGTCAAATGGGTTTTCTAAAAGCTAGTTTAAATAAAGAGAAAGAAGTTTAATCAGTGTGAGGCTTACCAGTCTTTAATAATGCAAAGCCAGAAAAGCTTTGTATAGCTCCTGCTCCCAGAAAAAAAAAAAAAGGTAAGACACTGTCTTAGTACATTTTTGCTGCTATTCTGGCATATTTTCTAAACTTACTTGAACACAGTGTTATGTGGAATCTATATATGTGTTTTATGAAGATTGGTCTTAGAGAATCCTTTGAGAAATGGTGTTAGATTAATAAAACAATCTTCTGTTTCAGCTGATCTTTTCAGATTTATAAGCATCCATAGCCTTAAATCTCCCAGTTTTATTGCATTTTAATCTTCATTCAAGTATATTGGCCTAGAATCAAATTGGGACTGGGAAGAGCTAGGATGGAGAGTTATAACCACTCCAAGCCTCTTAGGAAGAGGTTAACCCGGCAGGTATGCAGCCTGTCAGTGTCCAGTAGATCATGAATCATTGAGCACAATGCCCATAGAGTCTATCTCCCCGTACTCTTTCCTCCTCCATATTCAATACTTACCCCGCTTTCCTGATAATCTTTTCAAGTCTGAATCCCCAAGGTCTCCTCCATCTAATCATCTGTATCCCCACATCTCTGCCCCACTGCTGGTTTGTCACAGTGTCCGAGTCCTAATCTGCATGTTTATCCATCTCTGAGTCTGAATCTGGGTTATTCTGCATTGCGATAAACTGGAGCTACAAGGGGCTTTGGAATGCAACTCATATCAAAGAGCTAAAAGAAATTTTAAAAAGCCTTTGATCCACCTCCCTGGTCTCACGCCAGCCTGGCCTCCACCTTCATCAGGAAGAAAACTATCCACATTTTCCTCAAAGCTTCTTAGCAGAAAAAGCCCCTGGACAAAGCCTTGTGGTTTCTAAGTTACCCGACTTTCTCCTCTTCCACTCCCCTTTCCCAATGCTTCACATCAAACATTAAATTCATCTCCCACCCATCCCGCCACTAGCTTTCCACACCCCATCTCTCCCCATGCCTTATTCCCCAGGTGTAACTTAGCAGGGCCCTGGGGTATAGTGCTTTTAGGAATTCAGACATGGCCTAAGAAAATCCACCACAACAGGATCCATCACTATGAATCATACCACACTTGATTTATCCTGAAGACCTCTGACGGGCCACTGCCCTTTGGAAAAACTGTGCTTTCCTCTCTCCAAGTAAATTTATCTCTGAGTCAGTACAAGAAGTGGCCATTTTTCATTTGTAAATCACCCCTTTTAATTTGCCCACATTATTTTTGAGGCCCATTTTTTATTTTGCTTTGTTTTGTTCTCATGAAATTGGGGCTATTAGAAGGTGCTTGTGGGGCCAAGGAGATGGCCCAGTAGAATAAGTGCTTGCTTGGCAAGCACAAGGGCCTGAGTTCAATCCCCAGTTCCAGAAAAAACGAAGGTGCTTACACAAAGTAGGCTTTTTGAGTTATCTGATCCAATGTTGAGGAAACAAGAAGTATTTCTGCATGAGATTTATCTAATTTAAATTTTGGTGCATGAAGTCAAATTTTAACCTGTACCACCTGTTAGACCTGTACTACCTGGGGTCTCCAGTAGATGGCGATAATAAAACTGGAAATTTTACCAGCTACCTCCTGGCCACCTTCCACGATTGAGGATAACGTGCCACTGGGGAAGGTCTGAAGAAAAGGGCTTACAAGTCCTCCTTAGTGCACCCCTCAAAGTACAGAGATGAAGCAGCCGCTGCTACTGCTAGACCACCGCTCCAAAGTCTGTGGCTCAACAAAACCAAAAGGGAGAAATAACCAGGTGTGGTGGACAACTGAGTAGCCAGTTCTAGGCAGAAGGATTGCACGTTTGAACCCAGCCCGGAAATTTAGCCACTTAACAAGATCCTATCTCAAAATAAAAGTGTAAAAAGGGCTGGGATTGTAGCTCAGTCTTGGGCTCAACTGAGACAGAGACAGGGACAGCGACAAAGGCATTCCACTTGAACTCAGATAGAGCCAAAAGAGGGAGACATCTGAGATCAGAGCAGACATTACAGCTTAAATCAATGATGTATTGAGGTCCTTGTGTCCCAGATGTTCCCTTGCTGCAAGACTTCTCAAAATAGTATATCAACTCTATCATATTCTCCAGACTCCTGAGCACTCTGGGAAATTCCTAAACTTTATTATAGAGATTATTTGTTTGGGATGGGGATGAAGGAAAATAAACAGACTAGCTTTAGTATCTTTAGTTATGTGAAACATTAGTATTTTGATTATATGAAATACTTTTAGTGCTTGGCATAAACTTCTAATCCACAAATTGTAGGTGCTATTTCTAGGCAGAAATATTAATGAATTCATCACTAGGAATCACAGCCCCAACATTCTTGTAGTGATGAGTGCGGCTCATGGCATGTATAAGATTACTACCCATACTGTTTACTCTTAGAAGCAAGTCATGAGCAATGCCCCTTTTTGGTGCATAAATTCCATTTTTCAAATTATCAAAAATACCTTTATGGGTAAATACTGGTAACAGTTATTTTCCCAAGGCAAAGTAAATCCCCTTTATTGACCTCGAAATTATTTTAGTATGGAATTCAGCTCTAACGTCCATTTCCCATCTGCTTTTCCAAAATATAATAAAATAGTCAAGGCAGTGGGCATAAACCATGAAGCATATAAAGTATCCACTTCTGGCTTCTGAGTAGGACACCAGATGGAGCATCACGCTTACTTCTCTCCTTTGGGAAACACCTCTCTAGTGACAGTAAATGAGTTTATCCACAAAGACAAGACAACAAGAAGAACCCGGGACACCAGAGCAGAAGGTGACCAATAGTTGGTGCAGAAGAGCTGCACCCCAGTTGGTGATAGGAAGACCACCCACCATCCTGTACGAAATTGCAGAACCCCAAAAGCTCAAAAGATTAACATCTAACAGGAAGGCTGCTGAAGGATTACTAAAAGAAAACAAAAAGCAGTTAGTTCTTCCAATCCCTTCACTCTGTGTAGCTGAGCAACTGTCTCACCGCCCCCTTGTCCTGAAGACTAGAAGCTCATTCCCCAAAGATGCTAAAATCAAGGACCTCTGGGCTAAGAACAGCCAGACATAAATGGGGAAAGGAGCATCCTCCTGAAGCACGTGCCTGTGGAAGCCGAGGACCCTCGCTGTCGGGCAGAGAGCTGGCAATTCAGCAGCAATGTGCTCTCTTGGCAGTAGACTAGAAGGCTGTTCTTCAAGAGGAGATCCAAAAAAAAATGTTTACTGAGAAAGGGCCAGCCTGCTGCCGGACAACCAGCACCAGGCTCAGCAAGCGGCCCAGAGTAGCCCAGACCCCAAGCGGCTGGTTTCCATATCTAAGCACGAACCAACAACCCAACATCATCAGACATCTGCCGGAAGTCAAAGACAAGAGCCATGCAAAACCAAAGAGAAAAAAATGACTTAAAGGAAAATTATGCACTAAGGGCAAAGCTTTTTAGAGAGCTCTGTTAATACCCCTGTAAAATAACTAAGTATATTCAAAAAGATAAAAGAAGATACAACATTCATAACATTCATAAAACAAGAATAAAATTAGAGGAATATTCAAAAAAGAAAAAAGATTATGACTTTTATTTACTGGTGACAGTAAATTATCTTAATAGATGGCTGAAAAGACCAAGTAAAGAATATCACCCAGAAAAAGAGTAAAGAAAGTCTAGAAAGACCCTCTAGGCCTCATAACAGTCCAGAAAAGTCCACGTTTGTAATCCCATGGAAAAGATAGTGGAATTCTAGCAAGTTAATTCCAATCTATCACTTCTAGTGCAATGCATGGTGAGAATAAAGACACTAAGGAATTTTGTAGTTGTGGGAAACCAAGGGGGGTCCTCAGCCCAGCTACAGTGATGGCTACCAAGAACAAAGGCCTCGGCTCAGAGCTAGACCCAGGTTTTATTAGTCAAGAGGACAGCGGATGCATGAGTGGCTGTAGTCGTGGTGGGAGGTCCATGAGTGTCGTGAGCTGGGCTGGGTGAGAGGCCTGAAATCACCTGTGCAATATGCCCAGAGGGAGGAGAGAGAGATGCAGGAAGGGTGACCTGCACAACACAACTCGAGACAGTATCTAGAGTTTTGGGGCCAATGCTTCAGCTTTAATGTGTAATGTTTATACCCTGAAGTGTCATAGCCCCTTACTTGAGGCTCAATACCAGCCAACAGGGTGGCCCACCTAGTCCAGCTCACACATACTTCCTGGAAGCTACAGGTGAGGTAACAATGATCTGTTGCCTTGCTTCAAAGATTACACATCAGCACCATGGCTAGACTCATTTATGCTGCTTAAGGCTAACTGAGGGATAAGGAAATGTTCTGGCCAGTTCCGTGCACATCAGTGCATGGAAATAGGGCCAGGTTTAGCTAAAAGGGAGATCACTGCTCTTCTGTCAAGGAGAGTTGTTCAGGTGGTCCTCTACAACAATAGGAGGCCTGGTGTGATGGTGAACTCCTGGAATCCCAGCACTTGGAAGGATGATGCAGGAGGATCGCTGTAAATTCAAGACTATCCTGGGCTATAAAGTGAGTTCAAGGCCAATCTGAGCTGCACAGTGAAACCCTGTCAAAGAAGAAGGAGGACGAAGAGGAGGATGAGGAGGAGGAGGAGGAGAATAAAGAAGAAGGAGAACGGGAAGAAGAAGAGGGGGACAAATAAGAGAGAAACTAGGAAAAATTAAAAGAAGAGTTTGATAACCCAATATAGAAACAATAGTTGTGGAGGGGGAAACAGGAGAAAAAAAAAGGAATGGGGGCATTATCAATGAAAGAATTTAAGAACATTTCTCAGAACTGCATATAATAGAATGTTTGGTTAGGAGATCCTGTCAAATGTCTAACCCTATGAATGAAAACAGACCCATGTGAACTCTACTGCCTCAACTCTTTTTTTTTTTTTTTTTTTTTAATGCTGGAGATCAAATTCGGGACCTTGTGCTTGCCAGGCATACGCTTATGCCACTGAGCTATATCCCTGGCCCCTGCCATAACATTTTATAGCACTTTGGATACAGTACTACTACAGGCTTCCAAAATATCAAGACACAAAGTAGCTTCAGACTTAAGATCGGAGACTAGGAGTGAGTGGATTTATTCCTTCAACCTTCTCTGGAAAAATCACTTTAAGCTTGAATTCTACAGCCAACTGTTTGGTTAGCGATTTTATAACAAAGTATTCTGAGCTTCAGTGGCTTAACACACAATCATTTTTATTGCATCTCATAATTTTGAAGGTAAGGAATTCAGGAGGGACTTGGATAGCCAATTCTTTTCTCCGCATGACACTCACCTTGGCTACTCAGTGGTATTCAGGCATTGGCCCTGCTGGGCTGGAGAACCTGGACGCCCTCACTTCAAAGATGGTGCCTGGAAAGGATGACTAGCAGATGAAATTCACTGGGCCCTCCTTCCTTTCCATGTAGGGCCTTTTTTTTTCTTCTTTCATTAGATTTTATCTTTCAGTTTGAGGGTTACTAGAGGCCTCAAAGGAGGAAGGGAAAGAAGGAAAAGGAAACGTGGTAGATGTTAAGGTGATGATAATCTAGCCTGTGTGATTCTATAACAACAACAGATTATGCCTTTGTTGAAACTCAGAACATGCAACAGAAAGGGTGAACAGGAGTGTGACCATGGACTTTATTATTCTATCAACATGACTTCTCTAATATGGTAACAAATTTTCTGTATTTAATACAAGATCTTGATAATAGAGAACTTGAGAAGAAGGTATATGAAAGTTCTTTCCATTTGCCATTTTCTGCGCAGTTATTCTGTAAATTTACGTGGGCTTATTAGGCTTTCTCTCCTCTGTAAACCAAGGAATGCCTCTAGTTGTAATCACATCCTGTGTAGCCTTCACGTTGGTATCTTCCATTTAACAATATGCACTCAAAGTTCCCCTGTGCCTTTGTGTGGCTTGTAGCTCATTTCCTTTTATCACTAAGTATCTGGTTGTAGAGACACACTAGTTTGTCCATTTATTTAGCTATGGAAGGACGTCTGGTTTTCAAAATGTTTCCTTCTGTGTGCACAGCAGGGCAGTCACACTAATTGATAGGGTGCCTCAAGGCTCCAATAGGCAAAACTTGCCTAGAGTTTTAAAAGCCAGAGTTATCATTTACCATACCCTGTTAGCCAAAAAAAGTCATAGACCAACCCAGACTCAAAAGTAGAGGTGTAGAGGATGGTGTGGCTGTCTTCAGGCTTCAAGAAGGAAAGCTCCAATGGTCTTCAATAATTTCTTCACCTTTTGTCAGTTTAGTAAACAGCTGTTTCATCACGTTTGGGGCACCACCTTCAAACAAAATAATTCGCTTTATAAAACTCTGCTACAGCCCACTATGGTAGCATTTGCCTTTAATCCCAGAACTGTAGGAGGCGGAGGTACAAGCATTGCAAGTTTAAGCCAAGAGCAGGCAGTTTAGTAAGATTTTATCTCAAAGTAAAAAATGAAAGAAAAAAAAAAGTGGGGCTAAAGCTCAGCATGAAGGCCCTACGGTCCATCCCCAGTACCAAAAAAGTCAATTATTATTACACAGATATATTTCAACCTCTTTTCTTAATAATACATAGCATACCAGGGCTCATAGTTCCTATTCCAGAGATGTTGAACCCAGTTGTGTCCTTTCTAGGAGGATCTGCTGCGCTGGGGGGGAGGATAACAAGTTCAAACTGAGGATCCAGAATAGACATCCACCAAGAAGATAACACTAACAATAAGCTATTTATACATGAGAGCTCACTAAGAGATCATCAAACGACAGAAGATTTGAGGGTAAACTGACAACACATACTTGGAAAATTAGGCAAAGAAACAAAGGCAATCACTGTCTCCCAGAAAATAAAAAGCCACAAAGAAACAGCAATAATAGATCAGTTGTGAATAGCTAAATCCTCCTCTTCCAGAGTAGGGAGTGAATAATGTCAGAGAATGAAAATCAAGAAGTAGCTTTAAAAGCATGCCACTTAGAGATAAGGAGAAAATACTGAAGTTCACCCAATTAAAGTTAAGATGAGTTGCCTCTGGGCGTACAGATATAAGAAAGGGAGGTAAGTATTTATGTACATAAATAAACTGTTTCAATTCATAAAGTTCACCACCTGATGTGATTGTCCAAATTTAACTTTTCATTGAGACTTCCAGCATCCACTCTAATCTTGATCTCCTTTCCCACCTCCTAATCACCTTCTCTTCCATAGGCTTTATCACCTTCTAATATAATTTTCTTACCTAATATTTCATGTTCTTATCTATTTTTTCTACTGCATGTCAGTAATACAAGTGGGAATCTTTATTTTATCCATTTTCTACTGTAACACAAATGCCAAAAGTGAATACTATGGAACATAGTAGGTGCTCAACATCTCTTAAGTTAATTTGTTTGTTTGTTTATTCAATCATTCATTTTGAAATAGTGGTCATTGAACTCAGGGCCTTTGCACTAAGCTACATCCACTACCCTTTTTTTAAATGTATTTATTATTTATTTATTGAGATAGGTTCTCACTTAACTGCCCATGTTGGGCTCAGATTTATGAACTGCTTACCTCAGCCGTCTATAAAACTGGAGTTACAAACTTACACAATGACTGACTAATTAATTTGACTTTTAAACTATAACTATAAGAAGTTTGATTTGAGAAATATAAAAGTATATTTAGATATAAAAAATAATTAACGTATTGCATGTTGGTGTTCTGTTAAGAAATGTTATCATTAGCTTTCTCAGATTTTAAAAAGGATACTTTCAACATGTTCCAAATACCCAGGCATGATGTATACTTACCTTTTTTGAGCACAAGAAGCAGTTGCCAAGTACTGGAATGCAATAATTTTTGGAACAATTTTAAAAAGAGTGATTTTACATAATATTGAGATAAGAACTTACCATACAGAAGAGAAGATAAACTTGAAAAGTAATGGAATGTATGTGTGTTTATTACCCATTAGTTTACATCTAGTCTTATTTCAAAAAGAATTTTAGGAAGTCTATAAAAGTATAGACAACATAACACTACATTACATTTAAATTAAATTAAAATCTTGGCAAAAGAAAATGGAAAAATCAAATATGGAACCAAGAGAAGCCAAAAAATGCTTAAAATGTGTGTAATTATATTTTGATATGCGTATCAAACTTGTCTCTAAGCTCTGTGTCTATTAATAATAGTAACATTAATTAGTCCATTACCTAGAAGTAAGAGAGATCCAACATATGGGTGTCTTAAATAAGAAAATATGTGAGCTTATTTCTCTTACACAAAAAGAAACTTCAGAGATGTGCAGCCTGAGAATAGTACAAGAGTTTGACTGTATCCAGTGCCCAGGGGTCCAGCCTCCTGCAGAATGAGCAGTGAGCTCTACTCTTCCAACATGGACCTTTTCTCCTCAGTCCAAGATGACAGCATTAATCTTATGGATAATGGAACAGAGGAGAAAGGGACAGAAGGAAGCAGGAGTCAGTATTTAGTTGTTTCCTAAGAAACATTATCAAGAATTGCCATTGGATATTTCTAGTTCCATCTTATCCAGAACTTAGTGACAAGGCTGTTCCTAGCTGCAAGAGAATCTGACAATCCAGCCATCATTCTGAACAGGTTTGAATCTTACTCACAACTCTACAACAATGCAGGAAAGGCAGAAGAGATCTGAAAAGACAATAGTGTGTGTAATCAAAAGAACAAAGGCAATGGTCAGATTATAAACATCAGTATTAATAAAGATGAACAATGGCTCAAGAAATTTACTGCATTCCTTGGTAAAAAGATTACAAAGAGACAACTTGAGGGGTCTTCCTAAAAAGAAAAAGGTTGACCTCTTCAACATCACTCTGATATATATATATATATATATATATTTACCTTTTTTAAGCACAGAAGCAGTTTCCAAGTACTGGAATGCAATAAGATTTTTAGAATAGATAGATAGATAGATAGATAGATAGATAGATAGATAGATAGATAGATGGCTTTCCTTTCATGAAAATTATAAGCTTTTGTAAGTTATTAATTGACAATGCCAGGTGTGGCGGTGCTTGCCTGTAATCCCAGAACTGGAGTTGCTGAGGCAGGAAGGTTACTGTGAGCTCAACCTGAGCCTGGGCTACATAGTAAGGCTCTGTCTCCAAACAAAGTTTCTCCAGTTTGGTCCAGTTTAACCCAGGGTGGCCTTTATCCTCCCATTCAACTACTTCAGCATCTCAGGAAAGTCAGGTGACCAACAAGGGTGACCATGCTGAGCTTTGAAGAGATGACTTTTGTTTAAAGAAAAATGTAGACTTTTACAAAGATTATGGGCTGGGAGTGGTGCCACACACGTGTAATGCCAGCACAAAGGAGGCTGAGGCATGAGGAATACTGTGAATTCAAGGCCAGCCTAGGTCTACATAAGTAAGTTCAAGGCCAGCCTATACTACACACCTTGAATCTTTCTCAAAAACCAAAACAAAAAGTGGTTCCTCTGGTCTGTAATCTCAGCACTAGGTACACTGAGGAGGGAAGATCACTACAAGTTCAATGCCAGCCTGGGCTAAAAGTGAGACCCCGTTTGAAAAAAAAAAGCTATAAAATGACATAAACCAATGCACAAAGGAATATATAAGGGGTGAAGGCAATTTTGCACGTGTATAATCAAAACAAAAGTTTCACCCTGTCTTGGTAGATCCAGCCATAGTCCCAATAGGAGGGAGCCTGAGGCAGGAGAATCTAGAGTTCAAGGCCAGCCTGGGCTATATACTGAGTTGAAATCCAGCTGAGCAGTAGAACAAGACATTGGTTAAACACCTATCACATCCTAAACCTGTTCGTTTGAAGAGACACAAGTCGCAGAATCCACGGTTCCATCTGCAGCCTCTGTGTCCACAGCACACTGGCAGAGGATGGGTAGGTGCGGCATGCTTGCGAGGACCAGGACTTATCAGGTGCATGCACAGTTGACAGTGACAGTGCTCTGGGAATCCAGGCAGGACTGCATCTCCTGGATGCTCCAGACCCGAGCCCATTCTGACTGTTAATGCAACCCATTTCACAGAACTGCTTAGAGCTCCCAATAACTCACCACAGTTCAGAGAAAACATATCAGAAATCAGCTATGATTTTCTAAATTCATTTTCACTGTAGTTGTCAAAATCATGCCAAAAAATGTCTCTGCAGGCCTCCTCACTGAATATCTTGACATTAAGTAGATACAAATGTATTTGTTTCAGGATGGGAGAAAGGTCTATTTACCTTCGTTTACGGAAATGGAACCGCTGCAACCACAGGGATTACCAGAACATTTCAAGAAACGGTAGGTGGCTTTCCAAGGAAGCCTTCACCAAAGTGCCTATAATGGTTGATTCTGTTGGGTAAGAATTAACTTTAAAAAGTAAGATAACAGGGGCTGGGGAGATGGCTCAGTAGAGTAAGCGCTTCCCTGGCAAGTGCAAGGGCCTGAGTTCAATCCCCAGTTCTGCCAAAAAAAAAATGTTTAAATAAAATAAAAGTAAGGTCACAAAGACCAGGGTAAAGTGAACAGTGTCCCTTCCAACACCATTTGGGGTGCAAGCGCCCTGATCCTAGGCAATGTAGATATGGCACCAGACACAGGCGCGGGGAAGATCGAGAGTGCAGCCTAGTCCCCAACAGCAGCATCTAGCAAGGCCACCATGCAAGCTATCCAGGGCTTGGGAACCCAGACCTCAATGAGCGTTAGCTGACCAAGAGCTGAGCCAAAACCAGTCATTGCTACAGCCGTGCCATCCCCCGTGGGCCAAATGCCTGCTGTGGTTGAAGTCGGAAGCTTTCCCTGTGTGGGTTTTGGCCTCCTACCTTGGACCTGCAGGTGGGCTGCTGGCCCAGAATTTTGATGATACTCCTGTTTGACAAACAACAGGGGGGCTGATGCCTAATGAATCCCCAAGTGATGTTTTGTGACACCGTCATGCGGAGATAGCAAACACAGTGTGCGTTGCCACTCCACCTTCCCAAGCCTGGAGAGCATATGAGTAATCTGCCTCGGCAGTGCTGCTGGCCACCCCCAGTCTGCCTCAGTGATTCCCACACCACAGCACGTCTGAGAATCAGCAGCAGTCAATTAGCCTTGGCACATGACGCTAAACCTATCTGCTATCCGTGTGCCCTCTCTAATTAACTAAAGATGTGAAGGAACTTTCCGAGCAGC
>NW_004524607.1:9390310-9424919 GCF_000260255.1 Octodon degus
AAAAAAAAGACCCAAAATTAAACACTACGTTTCAACAGCAACCACAGGTGCCAAATTTTTTAAAAATCCAGCTGTTCTTAAGTAAAAAGATTGCTAGAAAATACATCAAAATCATTATGTGTGCTGGGTTATGGGGTTTTTCCTTATTTTTATCTTTCCAAAAGTTTCACTTTTTTTGTATACAAATAACCTTAATAAGCTCTAGAAAATCATTGCGTCCAGAATTAGTAAGACCTTCATGGCTAAAGGTATCCTCAGGCAAAGGCAGAATAATAAACAGCAAGATTCTTCTAGAAATCTAGAACGCAAAGTGTTCCCTCCCTACGTGATTTCAACTCTCTTTCCCAGGACAGACACGTCACTGTCATTGTCCTCCTCATAATGAATGCTGTGGTAATTTGTAAAATACAAAGCCAGAGGAAGAGACTCCGACGGGTACCCCCTAGACAAGTGAGAGTAGCCGGTCCTCCTCGTGAGCTCGGCTGCCTTGGCAACATCCCTTTCAAATGTGGGTTGTGGAGATGAAAAGAGAAGTGGGCGCTGGGAGGAGGCCTCCTCCTGAAAGGCCGTGTGCGCGTGCGCCAGGATTTGACGGCTGCCTGTGGCTTCTGCCAGACTCTGTCTGAAGAATAGATGCGGGGAGGGGGCATTTCCTCCCTTTTCAATTTTCGAGCCTCAGACAAGCATCAAATGTACACCTTGTCTACAGTTCCTTCTTTGAGGATGCCTCTTGACTATTTTTCTGAGAATGTAATTCTGAAAGGATTTTTTGTAGAGCCTCATAGCTGCTCATTATTTAATGTCCTGGTTTTACTCTCCTATCCTGTCTTCCTCTTTTCTGCTGCTGCTTCTCACTATGGATTTTCTTTTGATATTATGCAGCGAGGAACCTGACTACCCACGCCAAGTTATTTCAATTACTCCCCAAGGTTTTTATTAGATATAGGAAAAGTCAGCTTTCCACGTCCTGCATATTTATAGTTGCACTTATTTTTCAGAACCAGCGAGAGAGAAGGAGGGGGAAAAAGGAAGAAAGAGTTGAATGGAATATTAAAGCATTTTTAAAAAATTGCATAGGAAGAATTAAAGCAACAGCTCCTATTTTCATCTGGGCTTTTTATGTGAGATCTCTAAAATTTTTATAGACACCTCTATGTACAGAACTGTTGCCAAGCACTGTAGAGCGTTTTAAAATGGAAAATGTAGAAGTCCTCTTTAATTCAGGGGATAATTAACAGCCAGGAGAGGGTTAGGGACAGTCAGGTTCCTGCCAAGTCTTCTTTACAGACAGCAAAATGAGATGGCCTGCAGGACGCTAGCAGCTTTTAACAGGTTTAACAGCCAGGCCAGGGTGGAAGGGGAGCTCTGTGGACTTGGCCAGTGTCCGCCTTCCCCCTCAGAAATGGAAGAGCTTTCCCCACGGAAGTGGTTTTGAATCTAGGACCTGGAGCAGCTGTCTTGAGCCAATTGCTTACTCTCTCCAGCCTCCTTCTGCATCTGCAAGATGAGGATGCTGGCTCGGTGAGCACTGGAGACAAAGGCACCTGGGTCTCGTCCTGGGCTACCCAGGTGTTGAGCCAGCTGGAGTGGAGCATCTCCATCCTGTCCTCCTAGGGGCAGGCTGCACCCAGACTCAGTGGGACAAGGAGGACAAGATGGGGACCACCTCCTTTTCATCACTGCAAGCCAGCCTTTCTCTGTTAACCCAATTCCCTTAAGGAAGCCGCAAGACATTGTAAATGTCACCCCCCCCCCCGTGTGTGATCGGTCCACACAGATGACCTCTCCCACTATGGGAATAGTAACATGATGCCCTTGAGGCCCCACGGAGCTGCAGGAAGGAGCCTTGGTCACTTTTCCAACTGGAGAAGTTTTCCAAAATAACAAAATAAAAATTCAAAGAACACACATGACTTCCAGAGGCCAAGCATAGCAAAAAGACATTAAAAGCTGCACAATGAGGCCCTGGGAGGACAGTGACAACCAGGACAGTGCTAGTGATGAGTTGAGGCAGCTAGATGCACTGGAGTGTCTTGCAAAGATAAGGGGTTCCCTCTGGGAGGAAAAGGCTGGACTGGGGACCGGGGCAGGAAGGATGGGAGGTGCAATGGCAGGTGTGCAGCTCACATGGTGATGGGGCCGAGGGACAGGGCGGATATGATCAGGCTAGCAGAGGGTCCGATGACTGCAGCCGCGGAGTCACTCAGGACCCCAGCAGGAGCTGGAGCAGCAGAGGGAAATGGCAGCGACTAGGGAGGAGAGTAGTGGGGCTCAGCCTGAGTGGCAGGCAGCGGCCCAGAGCAGCCTTAGCTGGTGGAGCTGAGAGCTCTGGTCCATGCTGGGGCTGAGGTTTGTGAAGCAGGAGAGGCATGCTGTTCCTAACAACTAGCTCAGCCCAGAGAGATGTGACTATGAGACTTAGCACCTGCAAGGGTCCCACCAGGGAGGATGTGGAGCCCTAAGTCCTTTCCTTTTCCTCCTGCACCACATGGGCCACTCTGTGAGACCTGGGCATCAGACCTCAGCCCTGTGGTTTCCTCCTACCATCCCTACCCTTGCATGATGTTACACCCCTGGTCCCTACACCCTACACACCAGCCAGCCGCTCCAGCGCATGTGCCCTGGGCTCACTCCTCTGCTCCTCACCCTCCTGGGCTGTGGGTGCATTCTTTAGCCTCACAGTTGCACAGGACGCAGAAGCCATGACCACCATGCGAGTGTTTTTAGCACCAAGCCCTGCCCTCCTGCACCCAATAGGACCTGTGTCCAGCACATTGTTTTTAATCTATATATCTTTGGGGAGTCCCATTTTACTTCTAAAGGAAGCTGTAGCCATTAACAGTTATCCTTTGCCAATCTGAATATCTCCTTGGTGGCAGGAGTTGGGGGACGGGCAATCTTGACTGGCAAGATTATACTACATTTAACACAAAGGGTAAGAATCATTAGATGACACACCTCACATCTATAGGATGACTATCATCAAAAAGATCACTGGGGAAGATGCAGAGAAGTCGAAGCTTTTGTGCATTGTTGGTGCAAAAGTTTCTAATCACTATAGGAATGCCATGGCAGTGCCTCAAAAAATTACAAACTGAAATTTCCCACAATTCGAAAATACTACTTGTGAACATTTATCCAGAACTGAAAAAGGTCCTCATGGAGATGCTGGCTCTCTCATGTTCCTTGAAGTGCAATTCATCATAGCCACGAAGTTTAACCACCCTATCCATTAAGAGGTGAAAAGGGGGCTGGGGAGATGGCTCGGTAGAATAAGCGCTTCCCTGGCAAGCGCAAGGGCCTAAGTTCAATCCCCGGTTCCGGAAAAAAAAAAAAAAAAAGAAAGAAAGAAAAAAGAACCAGTGTTAAGAGGTGAAAGGATAATAAAGATAGTGCATTGCCTGCAACAGAGTAGTATCCAACCTTTAAAACAAAGGACCGCCTGCCATATGCAACAATATACCTGATCCTTAAGGCCTTTAGGCTAAGTGAAATAAGCCAATCACAGAAGGCTAAATACCACATGGCTCCATTCCTAGAAGACATCTAACACAGTGAGACTCAGACTAGAAGCAAAGGGTAGAATGAGGGCTGCAGGGACTGGGGGATAGAAAAAAAGAGCTGCTACTCAGGGGTACAAAACTGCAGTTCTACAAAATGAGTCAGGGTTAGAGAGCTGCTATACAGCAACCTGCCTGTGAATGGCAACGCTGATTGTGCACTCAAAATCTGCCAAGAGGGTAATTTTCATGCTGAGTATTCTTATTGCAATAAAATTTAAAAATAATTAAAGGATAAAGACACAAGCAAAATAATATATATATGGCATCTACTTTGAAAATCAAAAGACTCATGTACTTTTAAAATAAAACAAACACATCGCAGCCCTCAACCTTTGTCACTCTGGGGCCACGTGGGCATTCGTGAGGCACATGGGCCCTCTTCAGTTTGCAAATAAGACTTTCCTGGCTCATAATATAATGTCTCCTTCACAGGCAGCCTTCCTCCATTGGTCAGTGCAAGCCTAGCAACACCTATGAACAAACACCTACTTGTTTTCAGAAATTCAAAAGCATGGAAGGGTGTGTTTTTAACACACACACACACACACACACACACACACACACACACACTAATCCTCTTGCTGCATAATTGTCATTTTGTAACCACTGAGCAGAGACCAGAGGCGCCCCCTGTCTGTGTACCTGCTTGAAGAGAAGGTGGGGAGCAGGGACCACCTTAGCTCAAGATAAAAAGAATGCAGAGCTTGAAGCTGCACCGGACCACATGCCTGAAGCCTCACCTCTCTA
This sequence comes from Octodon degus, assembly GCF_000260255.1. Lineage (NCBI taxonomy): Eukaryota > Metazoa > Chordata > Mammalia > Rodentia > Octodontidae > Octodon > Octodon degus. The sequence continues at coordinate 9,394,621 of NW_004524607.1, forward strand.
CCATGTCCACCCCTCAGTCCTGGCTTCAAAACAAACTTGGTCTAGAGCCTCCTAGGTTCTCCACATCCTGCATCATCTCACACATGCATACACTTAGAAAACACTTCTTCTGGCTGTTTCCCTGCTCTGGACTTGGGTTAAACCACATGGAGAATGGAAAACTGGGTGAGGCTGCTGGTCATCCTGCAATAGTCCTGATACCTGAGTCTTTGAATGGCAGGAGAGAGACTGAGAAACTAGGGGACAGATGGCAGAGCAGGGAGGCCCTGGAGAGAATCAGAGTGAGGGTAAGAGAAGAGGAAGAGAGGGGGCACTATGTGAGGAAAGGACCTGGACAGCATGACAGCTGGGGCAAGATTTGTCTTGGGTACGTTCCTCATTGCTGGGACAGTGTACCCAACACCCTAAGCTAAAAGAGGAAAGGCTAATTTGGCTCACAGCCTGCAGAGGTTTCAGTCCATGATCGGCTGGCTCTAAGGTGGGGTGGCGCAGCAGAGAGGCACCACAGAGGAGAACAGCTCATGGAGGGTAGCAGGCAGCAAAGCAGTGAAGTAGCAAGCAGCAGGCAGCAGGCAACAAGTACCAACGCTCTTCCTGTCCTTTACACATTATCCAGGCTACCTGCACAACACTCACTCACAGGCTGGGGCAGCCCTGATCCTAGCGTCACAGCACGGTGCACTCCTGACATCTCATCCTTGTTCCCAGCATCACACACCCTAGATCCAGCTACCTCCAAAAAGCTCCACCTATGGCCACTTCAGGCTCTGAGAGACCTCTGGATACAAACCATAGTAAGACAGGTCAGAAAAAGCAAAGACAAACTTAAAAATATATGAATAATTTGTAAATTGTAGTTTTAATAAAACTGCAGGTTCACAACACAAACCCAGCCAAAACGTCCAAAAGTCCTTAAAGATACAATAATCCTGGGTCATTCTCTTTTACCCTTTACCTAAATGGATCTTTTCTCCTGTGAATAGACTGTATCTTTTTACATGGAAAATGGCCTTTGCCTATGGTGGACCCATAGCTGCAGACAGTTGAGCAAGCCCTGGCTGAGACACCAGGTCACACCACTTTCAACTTGCATCTTTGGCATGTGGACTATTTTGAGCTAAAGGCCACTGAGAATCAGCAGCTACAGAAAAAAGGTCTAAACACAGGGTCCAAGTTTGCCTTTGAAAAGGAAATTCACAGTTGCTAAGAGACAGTTTGTGAAAATGTTCCCCTTCTTTTTACCAGGAAGAGGACCCTTTAGCCACCTTTATCAGTGGAGCAGGTGCCCAGGGAAATCTGCAGGCCTCCCTCATACAACACCTGTCTGCCACACTTGCTCCCTCTTTCTTAAAAATCTGTTCCCTCCTCCTTCAGCCTGAGATTGTCTGAAAGCCAGAGTTCTACCCAACCCTCTGGGCCGCTCGACACCAGGTGCCCCGTGTGCACATCTGCAGACGCCATGAGAAGCGTCTGCTTGCTTGCTCTCCTGTGCCTCTTTGGCCAGTGTATGAGCCCCAGCTGGCAAGCCTGAGCTGCTCACAGCTTTCTTCTTCCTTCCTCACAGAGCCCAGCAGAAGGAAAGAAGCTGCACTGGGGAGATGTTCTAATGAGAATAGATGTCAGAGAGTGGCCCACATTTAACCTTTAGGAAACCTAACAGAAAGACTGGGGCACAGAAACCCCACTGCTCAGGGCTTACTGCACGTCAGAGCCAACAAGCCCACATGCCCTTTCATCCCTCCTAGGTGGCTAATCATGTGTCTCCCCCAGGAATATTGCCAGTGACCCTGCATAGACTCCGGCTCCCTTGTTCTATTGTAAGCAGGGTGTGTGAATGTGGCAGGAGAGATTTTTGAGTTTGCCCTTGTTGTTATCGCACTTACTTCTTTTATCCAATACTAACAACCTTCTCCAAGTAAGACACTATGCCCTGTCCTTGATGTACTCTGTCCTCATTGCTACTTCATTTTACAGGTGAGGAAACTGAGGCTCAGAAAGGTGACATAACTTGCCCAGGACCCATTAGCCTGTCAGCGTAGACCTCGACCCACGTTTCTCTCACACTGAAGGACACACTTCCCCCCATGCCACACAGAACCCTTTTAGGTTAGGCCTAGAGAGGCACTGCCTCCTGACTTGAGGGAGTCAGTACCAAAGCCAGCCAAAGCCAGAGCTCGATGACTCAGCCCAGAACTCTGGGCCTGTTCTCCTTAAAAAACATGGCAGTCTTGGAAAGGGATAGAGGCAAAGGAAAAAAAATAAAAAGAAAGATGAAGAGAAGAAATATAAATGAACTATTAAAAAGGACATCAGTGCAGGCTCAGCCACACGTAGAAGGACTCCTTATTTTTAGCCTTCTCTGTGGTCTCTATTCTGGAACAAAGTGAAAGCTTTATTCTTTAACTAGCTCACTGAGCTTCTGCTATTGTACTCTTGCCAAAAGTTGCATAACCTGTATTTCATCACAAGGAAATATAAAACAAACCCAAACCAAGGGACATTTTACCTGCAAACGTTGGCCAGTATTACTCAGGAGTATCAAGGTCACAAAAGATCAAGACCAAGCCAATGACCCAGATTAAATGAGACTGAAGAGATTTGGTAGCTAAATATAAGAAGTGATGCTGCCTGAGCTCTTGGGCCAGAAAGAGGCTATGAGGGGGACAATCAGTGAAATTTAAGTAAGCTTTTGTAGATAGTAGCAGTATTCCAATGCCACCATCTTGATTTTGACCATTATATTATGATTATTAAAGATGCCTCCCTTTAGGAAATCTGAGTGAAGGGCATGTACAAATTCTTTATTCTTTTGCAAACTTTCAGCAGTTATTTCAAAAATGAACATTTTAAGACCATTTTTAAAGCCACAAGGAGAGCACTGGAGAGAAGCCCAGGTGTCACCTGCATGGGGCTAAAGTGGGCCCTGGAGACTGTGCGATGACCCTGACTACAGGACTTGGTCTCAACCCAGAACCTGGAGAGATGACAGGAGTTATTTATCACAGAACAACTAGGACATTTCTGTTTGGAGACACTGTGTGGTCACAGCCACAGGGACCGTTTTTGATAGCAACTGTTGAAATGCTTGATCTAAAAAGAAACGTCTGATAGACATAGTTCATGCCTACAGCTATGAAAACCTGCTATTTCTCTAACAATTAAGTAGAGCTCCAAGATACAGAGTTTAATGGTAATGGGAACTTGGAGAAAGAGTAATATTTAAATCTGACAGGTCTCATAGAAAGGGGCCCGAATCATCCATGTGTTATTTATTCTGTATTTATTTTCCCCATCTTTCAATCCTTGTTTGCAAGATTTGGGGAATTCAAAAGATCACTAAGTGAAGGAGATGTTGTGGTTCAGGTGGGACTGTTTCTTGGGACTGAGCCACACACCCTCCCCGGGCAGAAGCAGCACAGAGGACAGCGGTTGTGTAAGAATGCTGTAGCCTTCCGATCTTTCTGTTTTGTCGAGCATTTTCTTCTGTGCTGCTCTAAGCAGCACAGCTGCACAATGGAAATTCAGCAGCAAATATCTTACATCTTGCATATGTAACTGTCAATGGCCAGGGCTCTTGAAGGCCAGGGGCATTGCTTTTCAGTAACTTCTTTTGCTAAGAGGCCCAGATAAAGGCTCTGATGGGGAAAGATAACTGCTACTTGCATTGAAGGTTAAAATGAATTTGGCATTTCTACCAGTTCCAAAGCACTCCGGACTTTACCTTTTGTTTGTGGTCTTCCTTCTTGTTCTTCTCCAGCTTTGCAGTAGGTGCTAGAAATAGAAAGATGTGCAAGGCAAAGATCCACCTTCATGGGGATCGTGGCCAACTCGGAAAGAGAGACAAAGACGCAGTTATAGTTCTGTTAAAATGGAATTCAAGTAAAGGTAGTTTGAGTCCTCTGCAGACGGTAGGGCTCACAGCTGCCTGGAAAGGTAGGGGAAGATTTCACAGGAAAATCAGTACTTTCCAAAGAAAGTACTGGAGAAGAGGACACAACCCTGTAATCCCAACACAGGCTGAGGCAAGAGGATCATAAATTCAATTCCAGCCTGGCTGGGGAAATTTGCAACTTGACCCTATCTCAAAAGAAACAATAATGAAAGATTTGTGGTGTGGCTCAGTGTGAAGGCCCTGAGTTCAATCTGGGGAGGGGAAGGAAAGGGAGAAAAAAAAGAAGAGAAAGAGTTCAAAAGTAACAGGGAGACAGTAACTCAGCAAGGGGTAACTTCGAGGTCTGAGGACAAACCATCTTTGAGGACAAGGGAGAGAAAAGTCCACGTAGCGGGAGGCTTGCAGAGTTGCAGCAAGTTTTGAGATTGGGAGGTAGATTAAAGCTGAGCTGGGAGACCAGTATCTATCATTTATCATTTTGTCATCAAAGTTCAAAATCACACTTGTAAATTCTGAAAGCATTTTCAGTATCAGAAACATCATCAGAAACGGTCACAATAAGCACTTACTAAATGCCTACTATTTTGAGATCAAGGTCAGTATATTAGTCTGCGTATTTGTTTATTGAAAGTCTATCATTTTTAGAAGAAAAGGGAATTTAAATTCCCTCCTGATAGCTTTTTCAGCTGGATTGTACAAATCATCTTCCTGAAAAAAGTAAGAAAAATCGACACGATTTAATTTGTAACTCAGGTTAAATAATATTATTCAATTTTTGGAGGTCACAATGTGACAGTGTATTTTCCATGAACTTTTCAGACTCTATAAAATTTTTCTGGTTTGGGTTCACAATGGAGTGAACACAGCTGCTCACTACAGCTGTAAAAACTGCAGAGAAGGTATGGGAGCTGGTGTAGGATTCTGGGAAAAAAATCTAATGCTGGTCACAAAGAGAAAATTAGAGACCCCACCAAGGCAACAGTGAAGCTAGCATGCTGTTAGCATGTTGAAGCCTCTGATGTCTCCAAACCTGGAAAACCAAAAGTGGGCAGGGAGAGGTGGCTTCAGAAGAAAGTTCCAACTGACCCTGTAGATGTGGGGAAGGTCTCAAGGCAGCGTCCACAGAGAACGGCAGGAGCCCCAGCTCTGCAAGGGTCTGCCTCTCCAGCTGGGGTGCCACAGCCTTGGGAGAAGGTGACGACCCCACGCCCGTTGCCTCTGCTCTCCCTCAGTCCTCCTGACTGACTCCCACTAGCAGGGAACTAAAATCTTGTCTTTCTGACAGTAAAATCATTTGAGCTGGGAACCCAGGGAAATCAAAATATTAAGGCATGATGACAGAAAGGGGGTCCATGGAAAGCTCCTTCATGATGTTGTTTATTAATTCCTGGGTTCACCCCAGCCTGCATGTGTATAGATCCAATCCTAAATGTTATTTCAAAGGCTTTGGAAACTGCATATAGACCACTGCCCTGGTCCTAGAATGGCCACACGATGCCACACTCAGGAGACAAATAGAAGTAACACTGCCAAGCCTTTGCTGACCAAATTGATGTTAAAATCAGCATCTTACCCAGGGCTCATTAGAACTTGCCCCTGAACCTAACAGGGTTACAGATGTAAAACTATTCACATTACCCATAGTTCTTAAACAAGATAAGTAAGAGTGTTCTAATATAATACCCAAAATGACCAGGATGAACATGTAACCCAACATTTTTCAGCCTCCAAAAAGAAAAAGCTCCAGTCATATGAGAAAAGTAAATAACAAATGTACTGCTAAAATGGTACAGATTGGGACTGGGGAGAGAGTTCAGTGGAATAAGCACTTCCCTGGTAAGCGCAAGGGCCTGAGTTCAATCCCTGGTTCTGCCAAAACATATAAAATAAAATGGTACAGATGTTGGAACTATCTTATAAAAAGTTTAATGCAGCAGTTATAAAATGCAAATCCATAATGAAAAATTACAATAGATAAAACATATTACTAAAAATATTTTAAATAAACTAAAAGATAGCAGAAAGAAAAATGAGAAGAATAAAACAGGAAGCAAACATATAACAAATAATAAAATGATAAATCTAAGTTCAAACATATCAATAACTATATTCAGTGCAGCTGCTCTAAATGTATTGATTAAAAGTCAATCAGAAGGGCCAGGGAGATAGCTCAACAGACTAAGCAGCTGCTTAGGCAAGCACAGGGACTGGGGTTCAATCCCCTGCTACCACATGCTGTTATACCCCTCCCTTCCCCCGCACACTGAGCCAGTCACTGAGACAGGAGTGATGGCTTACCCAGCACTGGGGAGGCTGAAAACAAGAAGATCATTATGAGTCTGAGCTACACAGTGAAACCCTGTACCAAATACATTAAAAAAAAAAAAAGTCAATCAGAAAGAACTGAAAAATAATGACCAGGCCTGGAAGTGTAGTTCAATGGTATATTTAGCACACACAAGGCCTTAGGTTCAATTCCTAGAAAGAAGAAAAAAAAGAGAAAGAATGAAGGGAGAGGGAAATGGGGAGAACAGGAGGGAGAAAAAGAAAGAGAGAAGAAAAAAGAGAAAATTAGAGCTATCTGTAAGAAACTTGTGGGTCTGGGGAGATAGCTCAGTGGCATAAGCACCTGCCTGGCAAGCGCAAGGTCCCAAGTTCAATCCCTGGTACCGCTAAAAAATAAAGAAAGAAACTTGCCTTAAATATAGTGATATATGTGAATTAAATGAGAAAAAAGATATTCCAAGCCAACACTGGTCAAAATAAGCTATAGCGACTATATTACTAGCAGGCAAACTAATTTTCAATGCAGAATATCATTAAAAAAGAGGGATATTACATAACAGAAGAAGGATTAATCCACCAAGAGACTACAATAAGTCCCCAACTTATGAGCAATAGAGTTGTACACTCTCACAGATCGGGACAGACCTTGACTTATGAACCTTCACAGCTGCAATCAACTCATGGAGCAGCTCACGTGCCTGGCAGACGTTGCCACAGCTGTGCTTGTGTGGGCTGGGTGTGCAATGCAAGGGTGTGCAGTGGTACAGGATGATCAAGGACTTACTGTTTGTGTGGGTTGTATGTGTTTGGGTTTTTTATGCTTCACATTGTGTATTTGTGCCAAAGATGCATAAGACTTAACAAACAAATTGAACTTAGGAACTTTCTCACCCAACAGAACTTGTTTGTAAGTCAGACACTTAACATGTAACAAAAAATGGTATGCACATACCCAGTCACAGAGCTTCAATATCCAGAGGGAAAATCTTAGAGGCCAGAAAGGGGAAAAAGACACAACCACAAACACACTGGAGACCTCAACACTCTGCTGTCAGTAATCTATAGAACCAGAGAATAGATCATCAGTAAAACACAGAATGGAGTCTAATTTTCATTTACTGAAGTATCACTTCACAGAATCATTCTCTTCAAACACACATGGGAGTCCAGGAAGAAGGGATTTAGGAATATTTTGACTAGATAAAAGTGAAAATGAAAATACATGTCAGACTGTGGGACGCAGCTAAAGTTGTCCTTAAAGGCAAATTCATAGCATTAAAATGTTTATCATAAAACAGGAAATAAAGGTCTTAAATCCATAATTTAAGCTCTTACTTCAAGAAACTAGGACAAGAAGAATGAAATAAATCCACAGCAAGTAGCAGAGAAGAAATAACAAAGATAAGGATAGAAATGACTAAAGAACTGAAAAGCAATAGAAAAATATTACACAAAGAACATGTTGTCCTTTGAGAAAAATTCCATATAATTGATAAACCTCAAGCCTAATAACAAAAGAGAAAGAAAAACCTAATTACTAATATCAAGAATGAAGTACGAACTATCACTACAGTTCCCTCAGACATTAAAATGATAGTAAAGGAATCCTAGAAGACAATCGAGGTACCTACCACAGACTGTTTTTCTTACCTTTTGAAAGCCCCACCTCTGAACACGTGAGACTTTTAGGAGACATTTAATGTCCAAACCATAACATTCTACCCAAGAATAAGATTTACATTTTCAAAAGACAACTCAAGCTGCTCTTTGTTTTTTCCCCTCAGCTGCTACGTTTTAGTAGTACTGTACGTAAGGATCACACTCCTCGTGGGAAGTTGGTACATGGACATAGCACACCTCGATTCTTTTTCCATTCCTATTTCCTCCCTTTTCCCTCCCTCCATCTATAGGGTCCCTTCTTACTTGCAAAAGATCGACCTTCCTACTTCCTATTATCTATCTTTTACTTCGTTCTGTGTATATACTTTGGGTTTCTTTGTTTACGCATGAGTTTATAAAAAAAAAAAACCCATGCAATACTTAAGGTTGTGTGATTTATTTCACTTCATATCATAGTTTCAAGGTATATTCCTCTTCCTATAAATTTCTTAAATTTATCTTTCTTTATAGCAGAGCAGTACTTCATTATTCATAGATACTACATTTTATTTACCCATTCTTCTATTAGTGGACTTGTAGGCCACTTCCAGGATTTAGCCACTATGAATTATGCTGCTATAAACATGGGTACACGTGTATTGCTGTGTTATGATGTTTTAAGCTCTTTCAGGAAGACACCTAGAAGAGGAATAACTGGGTCAAATTAAGTTTTCATAGGTCATTTTAAATAATTCTGATCATCTCTGATGGGCAGTGAGACTCCCAGAGAGGTTCTTTAGCAATAATTAACACAATATTGCCTGTTAGTGGCTCCCTCCAAGGGATGAGTAGACAATGGGGAGACAATGATTCCTTGCAGAATAAAATTCAGTAGCCATGCCAGAGCCCAGGCTAAAGTGAGGGAGGCCTAACTGTAGGCAGCAGAGACAGAACAGAGTTGTCTCCTCAATAGAGATCAATCAAGAAGTAGAAACAAGAATGGTTCAGTGTTAATGGTATGGTGGTAACAGGAAACGATGGGGAGTAAAGAATAATGACACAATGTCCTCTTCAGTAGACTGGGCAGGTCCCAGACAGGGAGCGGGGAAGGGGGAGCTGGTTAGGGAAGGAGGAGAAGGAGTGAGGTGTTGACCATGTCCCATCTGAGGTATCCAAGGAATGACTTTGAAAAAGTGCTCACAGCAGTTGGATCCATGAGTCTGGGCTCAAGGAGGAGATGTGGGCTCAAGCAGATATTTAAACTCAGGAGTATACAGGCCATAAGAAATCAGAGAAGGTGTACAGTATGGCTCGGGGATAAAGTTTACAGTGGAAAACAGGAACCCTTGGGCCTGATATGTAGGAGATGTGAAGGAGAACTAATGAACAGATCAAAGAACAATCCCTGTCCAAACAGTTGGAAGCAGAACCAGGAAAGCATGGAGCCATCAAGGGGCAGCAGAAGAGGATTGCTCACAACACAAGACACAGGTTCTGTCCTAAAGTGATGCCAAATGAAGCCAGGTGGGGTACACTCACCTTGTGGTTCTTAGTGCTTTAGGAAAAATTCCTACATTTAAGGAACTTATTTTCATATACACATAAAATAAGCAAAAAAGAAAACAAAAACCACCTTGTTATAAAGCAAAGAAAATGAGGAGGGGGGGAATTAACCGCCTAATTACATTGTTTTTCACCAAGAAGCCAAGGACAAATGGTGGAGCACTGTGTTTTAGGTACTTTTTTCATTGCTGAAACTCAGCACCCACACCCACAATTTAAAACAGGAAAGGTTTATTTTGACTCACAGCTTATGAAGGCTTCAGTCCATAGCTGGCTGGTTCCAAGGCAAAGGGGCACAGCAGCAGGGCATGGCAGAGGAGCACGAGCTCAGGGCACAGCAGGAAGGAGGCAGCGAGGAATCAAAGGAAGACAGAGAGAGAGACCCTCTGGGCCACGCCCACGGTGACCCGTTGTGCTCCACCAGGATTAGCCACCCAACATCATACCCAGCTATCAAACCATTGGTAGACCAATCCAGCATCACACGCCCATGATCCAGCCACTTCCCAAAAGCTCCACCTACAAATATATGAGGTTTGGGAGGAACATATAGATCTAAGCCATAACATTCTGCCAACTGTTTTAATCTCAAACTTTGAAATAACTAGCACCCTCTGTTATGATCTGCAAACTAAACTTTAGAGGGAAATTTTTTAACTTATTTGAAATATCAGGGCCACAGAGATAGCTCAGTGGACAAAGCATCTGCCTAGGCAATTGCGAAGACTTGGGTTCCATGTCCAGTACCACATGCTGTGCTGGCCTTGCCCCAGGCCCTCCCAGCTGGCCACCGAGACTGGGCGTGGTGGAGCACCTGTATAATGCCAGACCTGGGGAGGCTGAAGCAGGAGGATCAGTAGGAGTCCAACATCACCCTGGGGATGGGAGGACACAACTAGATCAAACACAACACATCCCGCAGCTCTGTTTTGTCCAGTATCTGATGCATTTCTTACAACTCCTAGAATAGTTGCCAACACCTAAAGTGTGGGAGATGTTACATAAAGTCTCAGATTTCCAACCTCCCTTGGGAAATGAGAAGATGACAACTCTGCCCTCCGTTCCAAAGGACACCATCCAGAAGTGCTGAGCAGTGACCTCTCTTTCAGAAAAGGATTAATCATGACTTTGCCCAGCTCTGCAGGTGTCCCTGTTTGTGTCTCCAGATCATTGCTGCAGGCCATTTCGTGCTCTGTTTAAAAGTATTTGTGGTCAATAACTTCAAATGCACTTCACAGTCCTTGACCCAGATTTTCCTATAAAAACTAAATTATTCATAAATTCTCATAGTCATTTTTTCAATGTTAGGGCTTGAGCCTAGAACCTTCAACTGAAGCCACCTTCCCCAGCCCTTTTGTATTTTTTTTCCTAAAATATGCCAGAATGGGCTTGAACTTTCCATCCTCCTACCTCAGCCTCGCAGAATGCTGAGATTTGAGGCATAATCTATTTTCAATTATTACTGTAGATTAGTAATAAATGTTACAATTATTAAATTGTTCTCCAAAGTGAATACTAGCAGACTTCATCCAAATCTCTTTTCTGTCTGTGGCCTGTATCTATAAAATGGTCTACTTGGCTGGATGCTCCCAGGGCTAGTGCTTGGGAAATCTGGTTTCACAGTGGAGGTCACCACTCCAGACTTGCACCAGGAGGCAGAGGTTTGAAGCTTGAGGGCCACTGCTTGCCTTCCACTCAGATCTATTTATCAATTTGCCAATGTAAGGGATTTGACCATAACTGGTTCTGTCCCCCATCTCTCACTCTAGCTTCATCTAGTGTCAGGACTTGTCCTGGGTGTTTTGTGTTCTTTTTCTTAAAGAGAATTCTCTCAGATTAGGTCGGAAACCTGGGTCTGCCTGGTCCTATATAGTCACAAGTGCTTTGACCTTAAATTTTAGAGATCTATCTCTGAGCAGTGTAAAGAATGTCAAGTAATCCAGTGGGAATTAATTAAGAAGATTTTAGGAAAGGAAATGCCAGCACTTACTTTAGAACCCACCACTGGCTCTTCAGCACTTCTCTGAACCCCTTAAACTGCAAGCTTAGCCATGTTGAATAACTGGAATTCTCATAGAAACCAAAATCGGTTGGGCGAGGGGCGACACATGCCTTTACTCAAGAGGCTGAGGCAAGAGGATTGCAGAAAACTCAAGGTCAGCCTGGACTACGTAGAGAGTCCGAGACCAGCCTGAACTGCACAGTAAGACTCTTACCTCAAAAACAAAAAGAAACTGAGATTGTATCTTTTTCTGTTTCCTGATGCGTCCCCAGCAATTATCACAGTCCTTGCCACATACTAAGTATTCAATAAAAATGGCAAATTAATGAATTGCCTAATTTATAAAAACATTTACCAGCTGTGATAGAAATACATATAGTGAATGCCTAAATTTTAAAAATATATTGCACTAAAAGGTACATCACCATTAATCTTCCTCAAAACACTCCTCTTCCTTTTGAATACATTCATCCCATCTCTCGTCGCTTTCCGGGGCAGCTCTGGGAAGCCTCTTTCCTGGGCGTGCTTCCTTGCACTGGTGTGCACGCCGTGATGGCCCGGATCAATTGAAAGTATTCACACTTCATAGTCACTCTGACTTTGGAGAAGAGCTAGAAGTCGTACAGTGCCAGAGCTGGTAAATAAGGAAGAAAAGGACACGCTGTAACATTTTAACTTGATAGAGCCTTTAATTTGACAGCAATTGCTGTAAATGTTTTTTTTAATTAATCCAGGACGTTGGGAAGGCCATGAAAACACAAGAAAGAGGACTTACAGATCCGCTTCAGAAATAGCAAAAATGTTGAGATAGATGTGTCGTGGTGAAAGACGGTATTCTGAGAGGGATTAATGACAACGCATCTTTTACTATATATACTTTTTTTAATTTAAACATTGGCTCTTTTTTAACGGACCTTGTAAATATTCTCTTTCCATGGAGAATCTGAGACCTACTGCCTAATCTGAGCCAGAGAAGGGAGGTACAAGCTCATTTAAAAGACCATAAAAATTGTCTTACCAGTTGATTTAAATGCTTAGTCAGGGAGGTGCTCGCTGGCGCGGTCATTCCAGCCAGCAGTGGCCATGAGCGCTGAGGTTCATTTAGGGAGGGCCGACGGATGCCGAGGTCGGCGGAACCCTTCCCGTTCTCCCACTGGCCCCTGCGCCAATGCGCCAAGGTTCTTCTCGCTGAGAGCCGGCCAAACAGCTATGCAGGCTCTGGGAGTTCAATCCCCGGGCCTGCCGCCCCCAGGGCGCACTGAGGCAGCAACTGAGAGTGGGTGTGGTGGCGCGCACCTGTAATCCCAGCACTTGGGAGGCTGTAAAGAAGCAGATCACTATGAGTCCGATCTACACAGGGAGATCCTGTCCTAAAAGAGAGAGGGGAGGGAGGAGAGAAGAGAGAGGGCTACAAGGCAGGGTGCCATGGCATAGGGGCAATAAACAGTTCCAGGCAGCAGGCGGCAGCAAAAACAAGAGCAAAGGGGGAGAAGCAAGCCTCTTTTACTACTGTAAGCTGGCTACCCCCACCCATATCATTGTCCTGCCCTCCTCTTGCACAGGCTTCAGATGTTTGCAAAATAAGGACCCTGGCCCTCTGTGGTCACTTAGTTAATGAACCTTCCAAACTTTTGTATCTGTATATACAAAATAGTTAGGATAGATATACAGCTACTTTCTCTTAATTCAATGAGAAGAAAGATTTGTACTAATAGTGTTTGGACAGGATATCATGTCAGCATCTTGTACTATGGATAACCACTAAGAAGATAACAACATGCAATGTATTACTGAAACTCTCCTACTAATCAGTTTTGAAACTGTCTCATGGCTATTTGTTTCTCAATAAAATTACTTTTTAGAAAGAGATATTGAAAGACAAACTTATGGTTGACAATGTATTAACCATAACACCCCATCCTAAGGTCAAGCTAGTCCTTTTCTCTGAACTGTAATCGTAGAGGCCAGAGTGTTAAGTTTCGCAAGGTCTTCCCGTGTTTTCCCTGCTTGGCTGCATCCCACAAATGAGGAGATCACTTCCTGTTCATGACCTCTGCTTCCGGCTGCTGTCGTCTTCCCGTGGGCGGCAGTAGCAGGGGCAGCTGGGGAGAGAACTGTACACAGGAGGAGAAAACAACAGAGACTCGGAAGGACAGAGACAAAGAAAGACCGCAGAACAACAGAAAAGGGAATAGGAGAAAGAGACGGGGGGGAGGGGGTGGTAAACTAGTTAGACGATGTCATAGAACAGATTTCTGAAAGAAAGCAGAAATGGTAAAAGATACAAAAGATTTGGAGCGAAGAGATATCTGTGCTCACAGTACGGACACCAACCACACAAAATAGGCATTTGGATGAAGACGAATCAGCAGCTCATGTTCCTTGGGTGGCTGTGTGTGTTGCTTTTTTCGTTAAATCCACCAGCATCACCCTTGCTGAGTCTGCTGTCCTTGTCCTTAATAGTAAAGGGACAGAAGCAGTGTCGGATATGGAGAGGAGCCGTCCCCACAGAAGCCATGACAGGCTTCCTCCTGTGAGTTCCTCGCACTCTGTGGGTGCTCCGCACCTCAAAGTCCCACCTGTATTCTGGATAATGAGGAAAATTATTGACCCATCCTGGTGCTATCATTTTTTCCCACTCCTGCCTTGAGCTTTCATTAGTTTTCATTTCTCATTAAGAGTACAGTCGAAGAGTGAGAATTAAACACCTCCTGATTTATTATCCTCCTGAAAATGGGAAGTTAGGAGCCATGGGGTGGATCTGCATTGAAGGCCCGATGGATGAGTGAGCCACCCAGGGATCTAAGAGCGTGCAAGGCTGCTCTCCTGTTGGCCGGAGGACAACAGCAGCAACAGAGTGGCCAAAACACTTGGGAAACAATGCTGTAAAACAAGGAACCTTTCCAATCAAGGACAATAGCCCTCAGTCATATGGTTCCCCCCTTTCAAGCTCTGCACTAACTTTTCCATGTTAGTCCCAGCATCAGTTATATATCTACCCCCCAGAGATGCTGCTCCTGGTGTACACAGGTGGGGTCCAGCTTATCCATTGCTCCTCTATCAAGTGGCAGGCACATGCCCGGTCCTCATACGTGAACAGTGTAGGAGAAAAAATTAATGCATGCATGCAGAGATAGGCTGGCTACCTTTGATTCATATGGCTGCATGCACTTTTAACAATGCTTTGGTTCACTACCAAGAAAAGATGAGGACAGTATATTGAATTTCTTTTAAAAAGGAAACAAAACTCCCAAATGAAGGAGCACTTCCAAATAGGTGTGCACCCCAAAGAACTGAACACAGGAACTTGAACTGGTGTACACACCAATGTTCATAGCAGCTTTACTTACGTTAACCAAAGGAAGAAACAATCTAAGTATCCATCAATGGATGAACAAAACATGGTATGTCTCTACGAAGGGATATTATGCAGCCTAAAAAAGGAAAGATGTTCTGATAGGTGTTACAACATACACGAATCCTGGGGACATTGTGCTAAGTGAAATAAGTAAGACACAAAGGAAAAACATGCCCTGACTTACATAAAACAGTCAAATCATGGACACAGAAAGGAACATATGTTAATCGCAAGCTGGCAGCCAGAAGAAGGATGACAGAGTACCAATTTGGGGTGATGGGGAAGTTCCAGAGATGGATGGTGGTGATGGTTATACAGAAATATGGATGTGCTTGCTGTGTTAATATTTCTGGCTCACTCACAACATCAACACTGCCCATGCAACCTGTTACTAATTCTATTTGACAGAGAGAGGGAGAGAGAGAGAGAGAGAGAGAGAGAGAGAGAGAGAGAGAGAGAGAGAGAGAACGCGTGACCATGGTCATGCAGTTTCAGGAGGGTCAGGTCGTGTGCCCACCTAGGCCATGACTGCACTCCAAGATGCATACCTGTCCCCACACTTCCATGTCTGGAGGTCATCAGAGGACCTTCCTATGAACAAGGGCAACTTCTCCAAAGCTCACCTAGTGAGGAGTGCCACCCAGCAGGAAACTGCTTGCTTCTTGCCAGCAGAGCTCCTGCCAGGTATAAAAAGGTGCTGCCCACTTGGCTTCGTGCCTCCTAAGGTCTCTCCAGAAGCCAGAATTCAGCAATTTGGATATAAGGCCCTGGTGTGAATTGCAGTTGTGTGGCTGTGTGCAGGTCCCTTGAGCAAGCCTTGCTTTTCTTACCTAGAGAATGAGAATACTACGGTCCCTACCTGACAGTAGTACTGCAGCTTAAATGAGCTAATAGTTGTTGAATAGTATGTGGCATAAAATAGATGTTCATTGACTGTTATATGTATGAGATATATGTTACCATTGTAGAGCTGTAGGAGGCAAGCTACTCATGGCATGGTGGACAGGAGGCGGAGACAGAGGGGAGGAGCAGGAAAGGGAGATAACCCCCATAACCTACCCCCCTTGGACCAGGTCCCACAGCCCAAGAGCACAGCTAGCCATGAGCTCATCCATGGATAAATCCATTGTGAACCTGCCTCCCCATGATGCACTCCACCCCCAAAAGCCCCATCTTGGGGCACATGGAGGCTTTGGGGACACACGCAGATCTGAACATCACAAGTTGGCATGAGGGGTTGGTGGAAGGTGCCATTCATCTCAGTGCAGGAGTAGAGACCTACCAGCCCTGCAGCTGAGCTTCACATCAGCTGGCAGGTCTGAAGGAGCCCAGCAGTGAGCACGAATCTGGAGAGGAGATGAAAGGAGCTGTCCGGGGACATGTGCAGTTCTCAAACCATCCCACTGTGCCTCTCATCCTTCAGCTTATCCCTTAGTATTTTGTTCAATTTAACTGTTTTGTGATAGAGTTACCAATTTTTCTCCCATGGACTAAAATGTTCACTCATTCATACCTAGCAAATGTCTTGAGACCTGTGGATCTGAAGGGCTTTTGGTTGGTGGTATAAGGCCAAGAGAAAACCCCTCAAGGAGAGTTCCAGGATAAAACACTCCAGAAATTCACCAGAAACAAATTATTTCCATCAACATGATGGTCTGGATGACCCTGACTGTGCAAAAATGCTTCTCCCATGAATCTATACCCTCATACTGCCAGTGTCAACTTGAACTTGCTAACTTAATTTTTTTAATCTTAAATATTCAGGTGCATCTTCCAGAAACCTGAAGAAGTTTATAGAAAGGTATGTGGCCAATGGATCTAAGGAACTGTTCTTAAAGTTTGTTCTTTATTTTTAAAAAGAGATGAAATGACCATTTGTCTTAGTTACTTTTCTTGCTGTTGAGGTAAAATACCTAACACCTACAGTTAAAGAAGGAAACGTTTATTTCAGCTCATAGTTTGTAAGGTTTCAGCTCATAGTTACCGGGCTCAAAGGCAGGGTGACATGGCAGAGGTGATGCAGTTCATGGCGGGCAGAGAGCAGAAAGCAGTGAAATAGAAATTGACAAGCAGCAACCTCTTTCTGCCCCTTATACCCTGTCTAGGCTATGCACCCTAAGGGTGGGTGCCAGTGACACCCAGGGTGGGACACCCTTAATCCTCACCTCACACCATGAATCAGTGCCAGCATCACACCCTTGATCCCAGCATCACACGTCCTAGTTCCAGCCACCTCCGAAAGGTCCCAGCTATGAATACTTCAGACTCTGAGGACCATCTAGACATAAGCCACAACACCCTTGTTCCCTATAATCATTTCTACAGAACATTGATAGCTATCTATTTATTTATTCATTTGTTACTGGGTCTCACTACATAGTTTAGATGCATAGGGATCCCCCGTCTCAGTCTCCCCAGCACTGGGAGATTAATTAGAGGGGTGTGCCAGCACACCTAGTTTCAGGGTTGTCACAGCATGCTCTGGGTACCACAGCTGGCACAGCATACAGTCCCGGGGATCAAATTTAGGCCCTTGAACTTTCCAGGCAGGTGCTCAGACCACCAAGTTGTCTCCTCAGTCCAACACTGATAGTTTTTTAATCACACTGTCTTGAAGCAAGTAATCTTTGTCGATGTCCTTGAAGAAGTATAAAACTATATATGATTTGAATAAAATTTAGATCTGGCAGAAGTTACTGGAAAACAAAAAAGATCACAGCATATTCTATCTTAATGAATAAGGCAACATTTCATGTGTATTTTGCATTTAAAACTGACAAATGTATGCACCTTGAGAGCATATGTTAAGTGGAATAAATCAGACACACAAGCTTAAATACCACATGATGCCTTTTACATGAGATACCAAAACATAAATAAAGAGCAAAACAAAAGATACATAATAAGAAGTAGGAAGCTAGATTTTGCTCAAATGAGAAAAGGGATGGTAGAGAAAGAGAGGGAAGGAAGGGAAAGGGGATGGAAAAAGAGCTAAGCCATGTTATACATGCACCAACTCCCCATGAGGAGTATAATTATTATTGTCTCAGTTATTTTTTACTTCTCGTTGGGACAAAATATCTGACACCCAAAATTAAGGAAAGAAAGGTTAATTTAGTTTACCGTCTATTTGGCTGACTCTACAGCACACTGGCACATGGCAGAGGGCAGCAGTTTATGGCGGCAGAAAACAGCAAAGAGCAGAAAGGAGAAGGAGCAGCTGTGACTTTCGGCAAGCCTCGCTCTCTTTTTTACATTGACTGTGGAGACTGGACCTCTTTTGAGAAAGTGGGATGCTCTATCTTTTTAAAAATTTTTATACCCTTTAAGAGACGAGTCACTCTAGGGTGGAGGCTCCACCCCAGGGTGTGGAATTGCTGAGCTGATCTAGCTACGCTTTTCACTTCTCAAATTGGCACAATGTATCAACCACTACAATTACATAATACAAGCATGTACAAATAAAAACTGAAAAACTTCAAAAGCGTGGTCGACTTCAGCAGTGCTCTGAATGAAAGAACTCAGGAAGGCCTTGTCTTTTTGAAGTTGACTGTGTGTCCGCAGCTGTTCTTATGTCCTATGAATCTGGACAGGAATAACCGAGGTAGCTCCCCAGTGCTTATTATTAACAGATGCTGTGAAAGATGGTAAGAGGGTGACAGGGTGCCTATGCACCTAGGACTTCAATTCACTGTGTTCAGCTTTTTGTGTTTATGTGGGATTTCGCTGATTGGGACGTGAGTTAGACATTACAGAAAAGTGACTCGGAACAGTAATTAGTTATACCAGAATGCAAGAAAAATACAGAAATGTTTTCCAGGAGGATGGCCATACAGACCAATTCCCTGGCCTAGGCTGTGCTTTTGGTTATAAAACTAGTTTTCCAAGTGTCTGACATTCAGAGTCTATCTGTGGCTTCTTCTTAGCATGTCTAGGAACCAGCTGTTGGACCATCCAGCCCTCGTCATATACGCCATGATTGGAAATGATGTCTGCAATGGGTGAGTCACTGAGAAAGAGTTCCAACGTTCTTCAGCTCTCAGCGCCCCCCTCTTCTCCACCCCACTCAATGCCAACCCTACTCCATTCTCATGGCCTACTGTTGAGCGAATCTCCTTACCTTAAGCAACCCCCACATTTTCCTCTGTGAAATGAACAAAAATAACCTGTGACACTAAAAGTCCTGTGTCTGGCCCATTTTTTCCCAATTCTGACATCACCAAGAGTAAATATGTCAGGATCAACCATTGGTTATATCACAAAAACTATGATGCTCCTGACCAAGATCCAAGACTAAGAATCCAGGACTTTAAAAAAGAAATAAAGCAGAATCCCAGTTACCCCATAAAAAGACTGTCTCAGTCCTATGTTGATACACTTCCTCCCGAGAAAGAGACAGCATAAACTTAGAGCACTGGCAAAGACACTGCACGTAACTCACAGCCATTCCTGCTTGTGTCCGCAGCCCATGATGAGAAAAATAATATTGCTGAACTGCTGGTATTGATAGCGATTTCAAAATACTGACCACCAGTATAGAGGCTCTGCTTTATGTAGACTTAAATTAATGTGAGATATGTACCTTCATATTCATAAATCTGGATGTTTCCTTCATATATTAAACTATTAATAAGCATCAAAAAAAAAAATACTGACTGCCTTAGCTACCCCTAAACACTTGCGGAGGTTTATCAGAATCTGCACATCCCTTAAGAATATACTGCATATGTGAATGCCATCTGGATTATGATTATGGCCAGGACAAAAATTGATAAGTGAAAGGTGGGACAAGATCTAGAGCAACTCCACAGAGACCACCCGCCTACTTCTCTAGAAAGCAAAAGAGCTAGGCCCAGTGGGTTTGCATGACTTGCTGGATAACAGATTGGTGAGTGAAAGATCTGGAGCCAAGCCATGGGCTGGGAGTGGGCCACCTGCTCACCACCCACCTCCCTTACTCTACTTCCTTCACCAGCTTCCAGGCACTCAGGTCCACCACACGCAGATGTCTGTTCACTCAAATACCTTCGTGCAATTCCACTGAAGAGGGCGGTATAGACATGATTGGTGAAATGAGGATGCTGCTTCATGGTCCAGGGCGGGCCGTGGTCCAGACCCCACCTCGGCCTCCCAGACTGATTCACTCTTCTCCTGAGGACCCTGAGTCAGGAGAGGTCCCTGCCCATGGGATGAGTCACCCTGGACTTTCCAGGAAAGAATAACCTCCACCCCACTTTCTATCACTCTCTATCCCAGCAGTGGTTCTCAAGGTTAAAGAACCTGCTCATACTACAGTTGAGTAGCTGAGCAGGGAGCCAGGTGAATTACTCTGACTACTACACACTCTATGTGGCGCATGCTGGCCTTCTCTTTGCACAGGGACAGGCTGGGGTTTCATGGCAAAGAGGCCACAGTCCCTGACCTCAGGAAGTGACAGAAAGAACACTGAGCCCCGGACACAAGAGACCAAGCCAGTATCAAGCCAGCCCATGTCCTGAAGCTCCCAGCTAAAGTTCTCTCTCGGGAGAGAGAGCAAAATCCACTGTCTGAGTGAAGACCACTTGCAGACAGAGACCGTGACTCCAACAGCTCTGTCCTTCCCCAGTGCTGCTGTTCACGGGAAGCCCCTCCAGCCCTGTCTTGCTTCCCTTTTCCAAAGAGCAGAAGAGCAGGCAACCTTCAGCCAGTGACCTGTAATGGGCTCTGCCTTGCGGGGATCTGGGCAGAGAAGTGGCAGGCATTTGGGGGAAAGAACAGAGCTGGCAGTGTGAGATGTCCCTGCAGTGTCCGCTTTGTGATGCCCTGTGGAGGGGTTAGAAAAATAAAGACAGATGGCAATGCTACCTCCCCATCTGTCCGCACCAAGGTAGAGGCGACATCCCAAAATGAGCAAAGGGACTTCATATGATGCTCACGCCATCCCAGAGTTGCACAACAAGTCTGGCCTGGAAAGAGTGTTAGGATATTTGCTTGAAATTTTTCTTTTCTTTTCCATGGTACTGTTAGATCTTACTAATACTGCTATGTATTTTTTCCCAGTTCTCTAACCCATGTAGTTACCCAGTGAGTATTGTTTAAATGAATGAAGGTCACAATTTGAAGACAGCTTTTAGTGTCAGGAATTCAAGGAGGAAGGAAACACAGGAGCTCCTGGCTTTCTCATTGTGATGCTGTTCACCGTGGCCTGCACTAACTCAGCTTCCTTGGGCCCTCTACAGAAAGCTATTTAATGGGAGTGAAACAAAGTATCAAATGTGATACTTTGATGGGAAAAGCAGAAGTGGGTAGGCTGCAACAGAATAACCTCAGGGCAGTGGAGGCCATGGTGGGAAACTGAGGATGTCCTCAGAGCATCACAGGGGCAAACGACAGCCCTTCCCTCACATCCTGTCCTGACACCCATGAAAAGAACACGGGGCTTACCAGAAGTGTGACAGATCCATGCAAGTCTCTAACGCCAGTCAGGGCCATTGACATGGTTCTGTTTTCACAATGGACATAGAAATTGTAAATTGTATCTTTTCACTCTAGAGAGAGGAAGAACTAGTCACAAAGGTTGTCCTTGTCCCTCTGACCCCAAGCATCATTTTCCCACAATATGGATGCTTTAAGATCTGCCCAGGATAGTTGCCCAGCACCACATAGAAAGGAAGCAGGTAAGGGACAGTCAGGTCACAGGCCCTGGGGAGCAGGGATTGTTGGTTATTCTTGCTGTCCAGAAATCAGCAGGAAAGGAAACAGACAGAGCTTCTGCTTTTTAAGGGATCCTGTCTCCTGGACCCCATGATTGGAAACACAGTGGCAAAAGAAGTGTTGAGGAATTTCTATCCCACCAGCATGCCTGGTTCACACCTCCTGTCAGGGACTTCCCATGTTTCTCTATGCATGGAGAAATGGGAGCCCAGTGAGTCCCCAGCTCACCTCCAGTCTGTGTCGTGATGCTTCTTGTAATGACACTGGCCCAGGTATTTTGGATGCCAGGTCCAGGACACCCTGTCATCCCTGCTTGCTCACCACTGCAGTGTCTGGGTACACTTGGCCACATACTAGTGAGGTCATCCCAGACATGGAACTGGTAGGTGAGGGATCAAGGGCATCGGTCTTCCAGGGAGGGATGGAAGCTCCAGGGCTAAAGGGTGCATCTTTGAGATGGGAGCCCTGTGATGTCGCTGTAACTGGCTGGCAGGAAAGAAAGAGCTCGGTGCTCTTCTTGGATGATTCAAAAAATATCAGTGCTGGTCATGAGTGAGGTCTGCACCCTAGATCATACCAGGTCTCTGGGGCATCAGTTCTGGTTCCAGGAACCTGTTGTCTGCAGCGGCTGCCTGCCTGCCTTCCCCAGAAAGGTTGTTCTCTGTCTGTCTGTCTGTCTGTCTGTCTCTCTCTCTCTCTCTCTCTCTCTCTCTCTCTCTCTCTCTATCTCTATCTCTATCTCTATCTCTATCTCTGTCTGTCTATCTTTCTTTC
Source organism: Octodon degus (assembly GCF_000260255.1). Taxonomy (NCBI): domain Eukaryota; kingdom Metazoa; phylum Chordata; class Mammalia; order Rodentia; family Octodontidae; genus Octodon; species Octodon degus. Next base: position 9,416,788 of record NW_004524607.1, read on the forward strand.
TGTCTCTCTCTCTCCAATCAGCCAGTTGACATTTAGCTGGCATTCCTACTGCATAATGAAATGGTCACAGCCAGCCATGCACCCAAGTAAAGAGGCTTATTTTGCATGATCAGGCGCAATTCATTAGGACAAGGACAGGCTTCTGGGCCATTCTGAGGGGCAAAGCTCTTCATCTGTTCCCAGCCTGGCCATGTGTTCCTGACATGCAAGAGTGTGTCAGTAGGCACCGACTTGCCTCTCATTACTAGCATGGCTGTAGCCATTGTGTCCTTAGGGTGATGTTCATAGTTCTTCTCTGTAAGCTAGGTGCTCCTGGCCCACCTATCATGTGAGAGTGTGGGACATGGGTAGAGTACCTATGTATAGGAGTTTGTGAGTATATTAGTCACTTTGTTGTCACTAGGAGGAAATATCCAACCCTTGCCCCTTATAAGAGGAGAGGTGTATTTTGGCTTATGGTTCAGAGGGTTCAGTCCATGGTTGATGGCTTAACGGCAGAAAAAGCATGATGATGATGATGGTGGTGGTGGTGGTGGTGGTGGTGGTGGTGGTGGTGGTGGTGGTGGTAGTGAAAAGGCCCAGCAGAGGAAAGGTGTTCACTGCACAGGAAGCAGAGAGAGAAAGGAGGAGCTGGAGACAAGAGTGTACCTACCCTTCCAGGCCACACTTCAGTGACCTACTTCCACCCAGCCCTCACCTCCTCACACAGCACATGCAGTGAGGGATTCATTACTTGATGAATCCACAGATGAGTGTAGCACCCCATGATCCAGTCACCTTCCAGAGCCCCATCTCTGAATGATGAGACTTTGAGGGACAGTTTAAATCCATAACAATGAACAAACCCAGCAGGGTAGGGTGGCCCAGACATGGTGTCTCCTGGGTTAAAAAGGATCAGTTACCTCCAGCTCAGCCCATTTAGCCTTGGCAGACATCAGAGAGGCCTTGGAGCTATTTCCCAAACTACAGGGGCTCTCTGGTTCCCCAAAATATTTTTACTTAATCCCCTAAAATGTATCCAGAGGAGAAAGAGTGCATAGATCAATGGCTTTGAGAATGTTCAGGGAAAGATCAGAAAACACCTTTTTATGGCCATCAGAAGGGTGATCCCCATTGGTCCTACAGACCTTTCCCTTCCCCTGCCCTAGGATTTGGTTGATTTTGCTCTGCAGGACTATTTAACTGACAGTTTAATAGCGCAGGTGGTAGACACATAGCTGTGCAAGATGGAACCCAAATGTCCAGAGAATGTTCCAGGAGCAGTACTAAGGTTTCCACTTCGGTTTCACTTAGCAATTAGCCACTTGGAGTTTAGTTTGTGGGCAGCCCCTTCATAGGCAGCATAAGTCAGCTCAGGATTTTTGCTTAGCAGTGGAGTTGTGCCTTTAAAAGATAATCACCATTAAGCAGGGACCTTGGGAGGTTTTCCTCCATCTTACTCTTCTGGCTTTTATGTGGTTAGAGAGCTCCGTAACTGCTTGGTGCAAAAGTGTTTTGTGGGATGGGGATATAGCTCAGCAGTATAGAGCCTACCTGGCAAGCGTGAGGTCCTGCGTTCCATTCCCAGTACAAAAAAAAGAAAGTGATTTTGTGTCATCAAGAAAATAAAACAGTGAGGGTAGCAAGGCCAGTGTTCACAGGGAGTTGGTGCCGCCTCTACCAGCAGCAGAAGGCCGGCAGTAGACACCCAAATCACCTTCTATGCCAATGCTGCTGTCACACTCCAAACACACAGTAAATATAAAACCTGGATACTCCGCTGGCATGGTGGCGCATGCCTATAATTCCAGCACTCTAGGACGCTGAGGCAGGGTGATTACAAGTTTGAACCTGGGCTCAGTTTAGTGACTTACTAAGATTCTGTCTCAAAATGTAATACATAAATAAGCAAGCAAACAACAAAAGGCTGGTGATGTCATGCAAGGTGAAGGGTTCGATCCCCAGCACTACGGTAAAAGGAAAATAAATTAACCACCTTTAGCCAGGTTTGGTAGCGCAACCTATAGTATCAGTTCCTGAGGATGGCGAGGCAACACAACAGTAACTCAAGTTCAAGATCAGCTTGGGCAATTTAGCAAGACTAGTTCAAGATAAAACCGGAAAACAATGACCAAAAAAGTAGTTGAGTGCTTCCTAGGTTCAATCATCAGTCCTGAAGTTAAGCCACCTTCAAACTTTGATACATTTTGAAAAAGAGAATGACAATGTACAGTTATGAGTTTCCTTAAAATTGAGAACAGTATGAAGAAAGGCAGTGGATAAAAATTGAGACCAGTGGCTGTCCCAGGGCCCTTATCCTGTCCTCTCTCCCCATATCATTTCTGCCCTGATCCAGCCTTAAAGTAAGCGACTTGCCACTTTGTCTGGAGTAGGATCTATGCTGCGTTCCCCAGGGCTGCCATGGCCAAGTAGCACATGCTGGAGGCTTAGGAGGACAGAAATACATTCTCCCATCATTCTGTAGTCTAAAGTCCAAAATCAGTGAGCCAGGCTCCCACTGAAAGCTCAGATAAAGTACTTCCCGTCCCCTCCTCTGTGCACTAGAATGCTCAGCAGCTCTAGAAGCATACATAGCTGGTCTCTCCAGTCTCCCTGTGTGTGCTAGTGTCCCCTCCTTCTGACAAGGACCCCAGTCCTCCTAGTCCAGTATCACCTTATCTCAACTAATTATATCTGCAAAAGCCATGTTTTAAAATAACGTTACAAACTAGGCATAGTGATGCGTATCTGTAATCGCAGCACTTGGAAGGCTGAGGCAGAAGGACCACTGTGAGCTGGAGACCATTCTGGACTACATAGTGAGTCCTAGGCCAGCCTGAACTGCATAGCGAGACTCAGTCTCAAAAAACCAACAATAACAACAATAAATACAGTCTGAGGGGCACTACTCAACGCACTTCGAAATCACTGGGCAAATTTGGAATTTTAAGGACTCAGAATAGAAAACATCTCCCTACCATAGTTCTATTCAGGTTCTATCCTGACGACAGGCAGGTTAGAGCCTGCAGAACAAATGGAAGCCTTGGAGAATTCTGTAATTATCCCTTAGGGTAATGCATGTGAGCATCTTAATTCATGTTTGGTGTGTTCTGAAAATGTGCTCAGCTATGGAAAAAAATGAGCAATAGTATTATTCATCAATGCCAAAAAGTTCTAGCATCTCAATTTACATCTCGCCTCTTTTTTTTGTAAGCAAAACTCAAAAATAATCTTTATTTCAATTATCACACTGATGATGACAGCATATTCTATTCACAAGTATTGTTTACATTGACAGCACATGTGTTTTGTTTTCCTGTCTGCTTTAGTAGGACATATTTGACATCTTACTGGTCTTCCTGTTTGCTTACGAGGGTCTTGTGATGTTTCATCTGTCTATTCATCAGTCTGCTCCAGAATTCTTTTTTTTTCCATAATTTTATTGAGAAACAAATAGCAATGAGACAGTTTCAAACCAAATTGGTAGGACAGTTTCAATAATTAACACATTGCATACATTTGTCCTAGTGGTTAATTGCTGTACAAGATGCTGACTTGATATCCTATTTACAAACACAATTAGAACAAATCATTCTCTTCATTAAGAGAATGTAACTATATATCTATCCTAACCACTCATCTAGCCTTTTAAACAAGCTGATGAAGATGGATGGATGGATGGATGGATGGATGGATGGATGGATGGATGGATGGATAGGTGGGTGGGTAGGTGGGTGGATGCATGGATGGATGAATGAATAGATGGGAGGGAGGGTGGATAGATGGATGGATGATGGATGGATAGATAGATTGATAGAAATTTAACATAACTTTTGATGATGTATTCAAATAATTTTGTATATTCCTTATTTCTGTTCTTTTCTACACCCACTGAAAAGTAAATCAATCACCTTAAATTCAAAACTGTCTGCCTGAGGTACAATACTTACAGTACTTTCAGCTCCCTCAGGGTCGCTCTTTGACTTCAATGCTTGATTTTATAGCTAATACTAGCCCTTTGTATTTTTTGTTGAACTTCCATGAAATAAGAAACAGAACTATAATTAAAAATCAAAATAGCCTTTATAGGGTGCAACAACTATTACATAGAGAAAGACAATGATACGAAACAGAATTATTGATAAATAACGTTGCTGTGGCATAGCACAGCATAGGAATATGTTAGAACACACACAGAAGTCCAAACTTAGTGTGCAGAGTGCAGAACTGTAAGTAGAATATAGTGTAGACACAGAACATAACTTCCTTTCTCCATGAGATGCTGTTTCCTTAATGAGATATATGTGCCAAGTCTTAAAGACCAAGTTTCAGAGCTCAAAGCTAAAAATATATTGTAAGCAACACCAGAGCCCTTTGGCTTCTTTCTGTGTAAGTCAAGGTAAGTGATCCTGTCCTGCAGGGACAATAGCCCCTAAATCTTAGCAGCATCAAGTACTTCCTTCTCACCCAAGCTGCAGGGATCACGGTGGGACTAGGCTCAATGCTGACATGAGTGGAACAGCTGACTGCAAGATTGCTCACGGCAAAGGAAGGAGACAAAAGGAAAGAACATTCTAGGGGCTTGCACGCCACCAGGCCTGACCCACCTCGGTTCTGTTCATGATCCATTGGCCAAAGTAGTCACATGGTCCATCCAACCACAAGAGAAGCAGAAAGTGGCATTGGCCATGGGCAAGAAAGTCAGAGAACCAGGAAGATTGTCTAAATTAGTACTCATAACCAGCCACAGTGTGCATGTGCAGATGCACTTGCATGTGCTTCTGTGTGCTGTATCTTGTATTTGCATGCTACATATATTTTCCTACATCCTGTATCCTTGGAATAAATGCAGACATGTTCTGTTCCTTCTCCCACAGGAAGGCCGACACTGTTCCAGAAATGACCACTCCAGAGCAGCTCTACTCCAGCGTCATGGCGACGCTTGAGCACCTCAACTCCTATTTACCCAAGGGCAGCCACGTGGTTTTATCTGGCCTGCCGAATGGAACCTTTCTCTGGGATCATATGCATGACAGATATCATCCTCTCGGTACCCATTTGCAGATGCCTTACAGTGTCCCTGTGCATGTGGTTCGATGGACGCAGAGCCCTTTCGGGAACATGCCCAAGGCACATCGCAGGATGTGGGTCAGAGGCACAAGAAGCGGGGGGACTACCAGGTGCAGACCTGAGGTCATTCCCCACACACACGTGCGCAGAGCACAGCCCAGAGACAGAAAGGGAACAACAGCTCAGGAAATCCCTTAATGAACACAGTGTACAGAAGACAAAAGTCTAGGTCCAAAGAGAGATCACCCTCGGTGTTCAGGCCTTCCCCAGTGGCCACTTAGAGCCCGACTGCACTCGGTCCTACAGGCAGATGGTTCCCTGCATCTATATCCTGCAGGTCCCTGAGTCCAAAAGCCTTTAAACCTTCCACAGAAACTTTCTAACAGCAGCTCTGCTTCTCCAGAGCATGTACAAAAATGTCAACACAGTAGCTTCTTGCATTAGGAATGGCTGCCATACCAATCCTGAAAGCAACCCTGTGAGATCAGTGTTTTCATTAACCAAAATCCTAGGGCTCAGACCAGTTAGGTAGCTTTCAAGTGGTGTACAGCTAGTTCATTGTATGCAAAAGTTGGGTGTGTAGGGCCATGTTTTCTGTACCCCAGAAGGCCCGTCTGTCCTTTCCAAACGTGTGTGTGTGTGTGTGTGTGTGTGTGTGTGTGTGTGGTACTGGGGATCGAACTCAGGACCTTGTACATGCCAGTCAGGTGCTTGTGCCACTGAGCTGTCTCCCCAGCCAATCAGAACTATTTATTAAGTGCCCACTGTGTGACAGGCAGTGTTCCAGCCAGCAGTGAGCACAACCATCCAAATCCCTGCCTGGGCTTAGTTACACTGGAAATGACTCCAAGGGTAACAGTGACCCAGGAGGAAGATGGAGAGAGCTGGCCTTGTCCTTCCCTGGCTAAGCCCATCTCTCCAGCACCTCCCTCAGGAAACAGCACCCTGCTCTTAAGAGAGCAGGGAACCTTCAACCAGCTTTCCAAAGGTGCTGCTCGCTTCCCTGGTGAGGACAGAGTAAAGATCAACAGACTCCTCCACGGAGGATGCAGGCTGTATCTGGTAACAAAATGTCTCACAAATATTATTACTGAAGCAGATACTGTCCCAACTTGCTAGGACAGCATGTTCCTCCTGTTTGGGCCCTGTGATTGTAGCCCCAGAAAACCATCGTGGGCTAGCTCACAGGAGAGCCCAGTTCATTCCCTGCATGCTCATAAGCTCAACCGTGGAAGCTAAGGGTGTCTCTTTGTCTCAGGTGTATGGAATTAGAATTCCTAATTACTACATTTTTCTCAGGCCAAACCATCCCTGAAGAAGGCAAGTTGGGGGTGGGGAGGAACAGGACAGTGTGATTCAATTTATTTCTTCCCTGCTAGCAGGACTTGCGGTGTGATTTTGGGTCCTTTTCTCATTTCAAGCCCCATTCTTCCCACACACCCCACTGAGCCTGCCACCATAAATCCTGTCACAGATGCCATGCACTGCCTGATTTAAGAGCAGTCGATATAACAAGGGCTCTGTGCCCCTTGGGAAGGCGTGAGCAGAGGGGAAAGGGTAAGAAAGTCAGCATCTACTTCTGAGTGTTCTCTAGGCACAGATTCTCAGAGGGACAAACGCCATCCAGCCCTCTTCACCCCAGGATGCCAAGGCCCTGATGGCAGAGTCCCAGGTAGCTGCTAACACCCCACAATGTGCAGGATGGCGCCCTGTGCACAGCCCGTTCACAGTGCAAAAGGGGAATAAGAAGAAATAGGATAAATCTGTCCAATAGAACCCCTAGTTTGGAGGGAAAATTCCAATTAGAGAAAAAGTAGAAGCCATCGAAATTTGTTTAATGTTTCTGTAATTATTCATATCCCAAATTAACCCTGCTGCCTGGTTGCCATGGGAAATAAAAGATAAATTTCTTGAGGAAATATCAAGGTCCTTTCTAGAAAGACTTTGAGGGGAGGGTGGGCACGTAGCCTCCGCAGTGCCTCGGGGCTCCTCTTGGCAACTTGCAAAGGAGACACATTCTGTCTCCTCAACTGCGTCCCTAAACCCAGCCTCTTGTGTGTTCCACTCCCATGGGAAGGAGCCCACTGTGACGCAAGATTCCTAAGCTGGACCAGTCCCTGGGCTTAATGGGGTAGATTTCATCCTAACCAAGAGCCAGACCCTAGAGCCCAGCACCCAGGGACCTGTGCCAGGTCACAGGATGGGAAGGGCAGCTCTGTTTATTTCCATATTTGAACCCAGAATAAAAGTGGTGGCAAGACACGTGAACGTGGCTGTCCACCACACAAAGGCTAGGGAAGAGGTTGGGGGCAGAGGGCTGCGGGAGAGCCCGCAGTCAGTGATATATTTTCTGTCCCCTCCCTTCCCTTCATGGGACAACAGAATATAGCCGAGTCCTTAGCAAAGAAGAGAATAAATGTCACAGCACCAGACGGACAGGGAGTGAAGGTCTAGAAGGAGAGCAGGTCCACCTCCCCACTTTGCCAGGCAGAGGAAACGTGGATCCTCTCTTCCTCGGCCATGCTGAGTCACTTCCAGCCACAGGTGTCACCAACTGCTGGGGCAATCCTGTGGCTGCTGCCAGGAATGAAGATTACCAATGGGCGTTCCTGTCATTCTGAGGAAATGCCACGTAGCAAGTGCCAGGTGTTACAACTCTCCTGCATGGATCTGTGGAGAAAAGTCAATCCTGATGAGTCTGGGCTCCCCAGAGCCACAGTATCCAAGGACAGCAGGCATTCCAGAAAGGGGCCTGAAGTGCCCGTTCTGTGCTTCTGGATACAGAGGACGTAAGATGGCATCCTTATCCTCAGCTGGTAGGGAAAACACAGCTTCACCTGGAAAACAGCATGTAAATCCTGATAATGAAAGTGCTAAATACCAAGGACAATGGTGTGGGCCACTGGCATTCTGGGAGTTGCATGAAGGGTTACACCATGGTACCAAAAAAAGAAAAAAGCTTGGTGTGGTAGTTCATGCCTGTAATCCTAGGTTCTGGGGAGCCTGAGACAGGAGGATCGTGAGTTAGAGGCCATCCTGGGATGTGTAATGAGACCTTTGTGGAATGGAAAGGAAGGGAAGGG
>NW_004524607.1:9425109-9431429 GCF_000260255.1 Octodon degus
GGAGGGGAGGTAAGGGAGAGGGGAAGGAAGAAAAGAAGGGGAAGGAAGGGGAGGGGTAAGGGGATACATCAGGGCTATACGGGATACCAGGGCCCTGCCTATTTTATTATGAGGAGGGGAGAGAAAAGGAAAGAAAAGAAAAAAGACAAGACAAGAAAAGGAGTCAAGGACTGCTACTTAGCAAGAGGTCTGTGAACAAGGCTCCCTTCAAGGGTCTCTGCCACAAAGTAACTCAATATTGCACCCCAGTTACTCTTAAACTTGAAACCAACTGTATTTGAAAACACCTTGTGGTTTATATTTTGGGCTACTGGCTTTCTCCCATCTGCACTAATGTGGTTTTAATACATTTAGAATGTAGTTTATGAAGACATGACTGATCTTTTTTGGTACTAAGATTTTTACAATACCTTAGATTTCAATTATGTTACCAACATTAAACAAGTATCAAAGATTCTTCTGTAAAGAACTTGCAGAGAGCCCAAGAGGCCCTTCCTAGCCAGCTGGAGTAGAATGTGCCCTTTAATTTTAGAGTACCTACAGCATCAATCGGGCCAGATCCCAGACTCCCTACCTCACACCACACACACACACACACACACACACACACACACACACACACACACACTGGGAGTTCCTCAGCCCCTGGTACTTGCTGCATCCCCTCCCCCAGGCATCCTTGATCAACTCTCCTAACTGCACTGACCTTCTCACCAGACAGTTACAGACACAACTTCTGTACAGCATAGAAGTAAAACAAGTTTTTTAGCTCAGGGTTCCTCCATGTACAAAATTACATTAAAGCAACAGGGATAACAGGATTGCTACAAAGAAAGAGGCAGTGACCAGCTGGTCGTACCAGAACAGGAAGGGAATGGGACAGCCACCTCACCTTTTCCTTTCCCTTAAGCCACGAGCCCATTGCCAGCATCCTCAGCCCCCTCCCTGGGGCCCAGACAGGAGCAGCAGGGCCGGGCAGAGCATCCCAGAAACACCTCCTCATTACCACCCACCACACTTGCTCCACATACCCAGCAACTCATATTAACACTGTCCCTTTGTCAAGTAGATTCCACTGAAGCTGGTGTCAGAATGGGAGGGAGATGGAGGAAAAGAGAGAGGGAATTTCATTATGTGTGGAAAAGAATGGTCTCGTTTAAAGACATGCTGGGAACTCAGCAGTAGGATACTCGGGGTGGTGAGGGCATTAGGATGAACAAGGCTATGACTGGTTTAACCCCAAAGGAGCAGCCAGTGGCTAAGCTGCCCATGTTCATGGAACAGCACAAACTGTAGTCCTCCCTGAAGGTGGAGAGTGGAAGATGCCTGAGGGTAATTCCTGGCCAGCTACTAAGCAGGCCACCCTTCAGGGTGAGGGGGCACATCAGGGCTATATGGGGTGCCAGGGCCCTGCCCATTTCATTATGAGGACCCTGTTCCAATGAGAAAACAAGATGGCAGCTGATGCCAGGGCAAAAGCCAGGCAGACAAGGAGGCAGGCAGGAGGGAATCTGGAGCTCAGAGCTGGGACAGAGCCACATCCCTGGGTACACGCAGGACCAGCTTGGGGAATGGAGATTGTAGGGGACAGTCACTGCAGCCAGCTGGGGCTGTGACAGGCAGGGACACAGAGGTGGGGTACATCTTCAGAAAGCCTCAAAAGAAAAATAAAAAAGTAGAAGGAAAGAAGCATGTGTGGGTGGAAGCAAGGACTTGTGGGGCTCTAGGCAGTGGAATAGAAGCAAGGACAGCAGCCAGCAGCGCGAGTCCGGCTGCACCGTGAAGATGCAGAATAGCAATCTGGTGGATTGCTGGGACTTCAGTGGCAGCAGAAAGCCCGTGGCTTTCCGGGCTGCAGCATCACTCACCCAAGGAACAAGACGATGTATTTTTCCTCCATGTTGGGCAAATTGACTCCATCCTCCGGTCTAATCGATCTGGGGTCCAAGTGGAAAGTGAGCGTGTGTCCCCTCGCTGCCATCTTCCTGTGCACACTGAGACACGTCTGATGATCTCAGACTTTTTTCAAGTATGTGAGAAATGTTCACAAACATGGCCTCCATGCCAGAGTCTGCAGACCAGGGCACCTGGGTTTTATGTGTCAGTCACAGCATGACACGTGGCTGCCACTGGAGGTGAGAAGCAGGAAGGAGAGAAGAGAGAGGGAGGAGAAGTAATCGTAATAGAAATAATCTGAGATGCTGATCAGGACAGCCCTTGAAGGATCCCATGTGCCTCTTTTCTCTTTGCTCTGATGGGCGTCTGTGACCTGCTCCAAAGCACAAGCCAGGCCCTTTGTACTGATTAAGGTCACATATAGGACCCTGGCCAGCCCCACCCAGGACCAAGGAGGGAGGCGGGGTACGGTCCCCTCTGCACAAGGGTGTACGGAGACCTCCAGGCCCACAGGGGGCACAGCACTCCATGGTCAGAGCCCCGGATGCTTAGAATGGCCCGCCAGGGCTTGGCATGGGATAGCTGGGTCAGGACTGCGTAATCCATAAACTTGGAAAGGAAGATTCAGTCAACTACTAGCATGAGTGCTCTCCCTCACCTGCAGGAACTTAGCATTGCATCCCATTGCCAAGAGGGAGCTCCTGCCTACAGAGGGCTTTGTACAAGGTACTCGCATCCACACCAAGCCACAGGATACTCGGATTCCTTTACCCTGGAGTTGAGTTGAGGCCAGCCCACCAACTCTGTCCTCAGCTAGGCCAAAACTCTATGGACAATTCCTAAAGACCCCTCTTTGGCTCAGGATCTGAATTTCTAGATGTACAGAAAAGGTAAAGAACACCTATTCTTCAAGAACAGTGCTGCCTGGCATAGTGGCAGCACCTGTAATCCCAGCAGTTGGGAGGCTAAAGCAGGAGGACTGCTTATGGCCAGGAGTTTAAGGTCAGCCTGAAGAGCCTACCAAGACCCTGGCTCCAAAATAAAGAAACCAAAAACAGTGCTGAGTGGCAAGTTAGGGCAGGTCCTAAAGGGTTAGTTCACCTCCCAAAGATTCTCAGTGGTACTATGTATGAGTACATGTGACATTCCAGACCTCTCTGTTTTCCAGGCCAGCTAAACAAAGATGTGACCTATGCACAGATGTTCTCCTTCCTGAACTGCCTGCAGGTGAGCCCCAGCTGGCTCTAAGGCCGCATCACACATGCGCACAGGCACACACGGGCACACATGGGCACACACATGCACACACAGGCATGCACAGGCACACACAGGCAAGCGCACACATCTGTTACCCAGCGCTGTTCTTTGATCACAGTGTGTTTTCCTGCCCTTAGCTCAGCCCCTGCCATGGCTGGATGACCTCCAACAAGACACTCCGGACTCTCACCTCCGAGGTAGGCCTGTCCCAAGCCTCTGGACCCATATTTGATCATTCTTACTACATCTGTTGCAGTTTTTATTGGGGACAGGTTCCTGGTGGCATGGTGATCCCCAAGATGGTAAATAGCAAAATCAAGCTAGGAGCTTAGAGAACTGGGGGAACCCAGCCTCCTTCTGCTTTGTTCTGTGTCTGTCTCTCCTGTTTGTTTGTGTCTGTCTGTCCTACTCATGCACACACATGTGCACACACACATATTCATGCACATGAACACATGCATATGCGCGCGCGCACACACACACACACACACACACACACACACACACACACTGTGCAGCCTGCAGAAGTGCAGAAAGCAGAGCTGAGCAGGTTCAGCCCTGTGTGCACCTGGACTCCCTCAGGTAAATGATCTCCTCATGCCTCCACTGTTCAAGCAAAATGGTTTGCACTTCTTTCACAAATCATGAAAATTCTGTCTTCAAGAGATTTACTGGATTTTTAAATGTGCAGTTAAAAAACTTAGAGAACATAAGAACAACAAAAATCCACCCAAAACATGACACGCATATGTACGTTCAATGTGCTCGGTATAGACAGGTACATTTGGTTTCCCCTTTCATAGCACGAGAATGCACATCCATGTCCTCTCCTATGCATCTCAAATTTGACAGATCTCCACGTCATAACATAACCTTTTTGAGGAGCACGGTCTGTGAATGCACCATGATTCATTCAACCCTTCGTGTTAGACGTACCGGTTGCTTTCAGTCCTTTGCACACACTTAAAGATGGATGCATCTGTGTACGTCTCTAGCTCCTTAGGATACATTTTTATAAGCACTGATGGGGTCAAAACATAGTTCCAGGCTTAAGGATTTGATCCATGCTGCCAAACTGTTATCTAAAAAGATAAAATTAATCGACATTCTCACCTATTCCTGTCAACACACGGTATTAAGGCTTCTTTGCCAATTCGCCAGAGAAGTAGTATCTTATTATCTCAATTTGTCCTGATTTGATTCCAAATGAAAGTTCACGGTTTTCATACGTTCACTAGTCCCTTATCCATGCATGGCATGGAATGTGTGGAGCTGGTCTCCACTCACAGTTTGGAGGGAGGAAGGTGGAGTGGGCGGGCCAGGGTGGACTTCTTGTTCCACATGAGTTGTCTCATGGAAGCCAGGGTCTAAGCGTCACAGAATTCTCCACTGCCTTCCTCCACAGAGAGCACAGCAGCTCTCCGACACACTGAAGAAAATTGCAACTAGAAAGAAGTTTGCAAACTTCAATCTTCTCTACATGGACTTTGCAGAAAGTAAGTCACTTGTTTTAGGTACAGACAGGGACCAGCACAGAAGCTAGCTTGTGGGGCATGTGGGGCCGTGCAGCGAGCGATGCTTGGGTGGGCAGGCTCTTGAGCCGATCCCAACACCAGTAATGACAAAAGGCAAAGATAAAGCCTGAGCACCATCTAAGGAGCTTGGGACACAGCATCACCTCCCTGCTTCACCACCAGCTTAGAGCCTCTGAAGTCCGGGGCCAGCTGGAAAGAGCATCCAGCTGGCCAACTTCAGGCCAGTGGAATGCCATCCCTTGTGTTTTAAGTACATATTTACAGTGCTTACTTGGGGATTCCATTCCTCATGGGGAGCTGCTGGGAGCCGAGGGCTCTTAATTCTTGTTACTTCCTCGTCCTCTCTTCCCTGGCCCCTCCCCCATCTCTTGGGCCCCTTCTCTTTTGCAAAAGATCTATATCCCTGTCTTCTATCATCTGTCTTTTATTTTGCTCTTTATGAATATTTTTTGGTTTCCTGTATAAGACTAAACATGTGATATTTAAGCTTATGTGTCTGATAGTTCACTTAACATGGTCTGCAGGCACAGTGCTTGGCTTGCCAATGACCCAAGTTTGTGCATCTGTATGGCAGAGGTACTTCTTACTCCATTGCACATAAATACAGAGCAATCTCCATACAGATTTCCACAGTGGTTGTCCTAGTTTGCTTTCCCACCAGCAAAGTAGAAAGGTCGCTTTTGCCCTGTAGCTTCACCAGCACTCATTATTAATTGATTTGTTGATGATGCCCACTCTTCCTGTGATAAGGTGGAAGAGATGTTGAACTTTTTTTTCCATGTATGTGTTGGCCATTTGTAATTCTTCTGAGAAGTGTCTGTTCATTTAGTTGCCCATTTTTGGTTTGGATCTTCTTTTGGGAGAGGGTCTAAGTTTTCTTTTGAGTTCTTTATATTGTCAAGGGATTAGTCTTCTGTTCAAGGAGTAGTTCATAAAATTTTTTTTCCAGTTCCATGTGTCTGTTGTCTCTTCATGCTGTTGGTTGTTTCCTTTGCTATGAGGAAGCTTTTCAATTTGATATGACCCCCATTTATTGATTCCTATATTTCTTGTGGCGTTGCAGTTTTGTTTAGTAAATACTTGCCTATGCCTATGTCTTCAAGAGGTTTTCCTATCTTATCTTCCCAGAGATTCAGTATTTCAGGTTTAACATCTAAGTCTTTTGTCCATCTTAATTTTAGTTGAGTGCATTGTGAGAGATCTGGGTTTGGGCTGAATCTTCTGCATGTAGACGGCCACTTTTCCCAGCATCATTTGTTCAAGATGCTGTTTCCTCCAGTGTTTGCTTTTGGCCCCTTTTCAAAGATCAGAGGGCTAGGGCCACCCTGATAGCCCAGAAGACTAAAGAGCCTGCTTAGGCAGAGCTCAGCAGCCAGGGTTCGATCCACACCATGGCCATGCCAGTTCCACCCACAGGATGCACTGAGACAGCAATTGAGACTGGGCGTGGTGGCATGTGCCTGTAATCCCAGCCCTCGGGAGACTGAAAACAGGTAAATCACTAGGACTCTAATCTATGTAATGAGACCCTGTACACCCTGTAGACCCTGTCCTAAATACCAAATAATAACAATAATAATAACAACAACAATAATAATAAAGGATCACATGGTTGAAAGTGCCTGGGGACCT
>NW_004524607.1:9437608-9438970 GCF_000260255.1 Octodon degus
AGCTAATACCCATCAGTGTTCACATCTTTTGATGTAAAGTAGCAATAACTAAATGTCAAGGTTGCTTTTTCCCCCTTTTCTTGTGGTACCAGAGATTGAACTCAGGACCTTGTGCTTGCCAGGCAAGTACCTACTCCACTGAGCTATCTCCCCGGCCCCTGTCAGAGGTTTTGTAAGGAGTGAGACAAAGCTTGCAAGGGAATAAGAGCTCTGTGCACCTGAGCAGCTTCTCCTGTCCCCATCCATGTGCAGAAAACCATCCTGACTTCCTATAGACCACAAATGCTTCTTTCAGTCCGCTGTCCTTCCCTCCCCTATCACTGTCATTCATACCAGAATGACTTGAGTTCTTTCGAGGAAAATACTGCAAAAATGTGGCTCATGGCCGCTGCAGTCTCCTTTGATCAGAATCAAGATCCCCAGAGTGACACAGGATCTCAGTGCCCTTATCAGCCATGAGGAATCCTCCCTCCTCGTCTCAGCGCTCTGTCTGCACAGGCCAGTGTGTCCCAGTCACTGTCACCCTTCCCGGTGCTGCAGTTCACCATCTCATGCCCTGGTGACAGAGGACATTTTAGTGAAGGTCTCTGCCCTTTGAGGACAGGCACAGACCTGTTTATTCACCACCCTGACACCCTCGGGCTGGCATTGAAAGGTGACAGCTCCTCTCCACAGACACTTTCTGTCCTTTGCTGATGCGTTCTCCAACCAGTTTCTCCTCCCTTCAGGAAATGCCAGCTCTAGCAGGTGAGGTTCTTTTTTCTTTGTCTATACCATTTCTCCCAGGTAGAGGAGAGAAAATGCCTTTTGGCTGCCAAGCACATTTTGACACTGATAGTTTAAATATCTCTCCAGGGCTGGGGAGATAGCTCAGCGGCATCAGCATCTACCTGGCAATCACAAGGTCCCAAGTTCAATCCTTGGTAACACATGCTGTGCTGGCCCAGGAACCCCAGGCATGTCATGCTAACCCCGGAACTGGGCATGGTGGCACACCCCTGTAATCCCAGTGTGGGAGAGGCTGAGACAGAAGGATCACTATGAATCTGAAGTATATAACAAAACCCTGTACCAACAAGATAAAAATTCCCTCCAGCTGCCCTTGGCCACCCAGACAACTCAATTGGGACAATCCTGCTCCTCATTCCACCCTTCCCAGGTGCCTGTCGGCAAAGGCTGCAGTTGACTTCATGCTGCCCACCACACTGCCTGTTTCTCTCTAAGATCCCTGCTAGCAGGGCCAGCCAGAAAACTCAGCAGACTAAAGCGCCTGATTAGGCAGGGCACAGCAGCCAGGGTTTGTTCCCCCTCTGCCGGCCCTGCCACCGGGGCACACTGAGATTTCGATTGAGACTGGGCATG
>NW_004524607.1:9439862-9444862 GCF_000260255.1 Octodon degus
CTTCAGGGCAGGTTTGGCTGGCTGGAGTGTTGTGGGGATCGAACTACAGCAACCTGAGGCTGACAGCTTTGTGGAAGCAGCCACTTAAAGAACTGAACAAGGGCCAGGCCCCCATTGATAGCATTTTTAATTGCCAGAGTCTGGTGATAATAAAAAGTAGCCCTCTCTACTGGCTCCCATCCTAGCTTATATCCCTGCTCCAGGCAAAATTTGGCAGATGAGCCAGTATCGGTGGTGCAGGCCTGTAAACTGTAGCACTCTAGGAGGCTGAGTCAGGAGGAACAATGCTTGGGTCAAGCCCCAGCAACTTAGTAAGTCATCATCTCAAAAATAAAAAAACTAAAAGTCTGGAGATGTAGCTCAATACCAAGATCCTGCATTGCATGCTCAGCACTTCAAAAATAATGACAATAACAATAAAAATAAGTGTTAAGGGCATATCCCCTCCCTTTTCTTTGTTTGGTTCTTCTGTCTTCTTTACATAACGCTCCACCATTATGGGACTGGCCACGCCTCCAGAGGGAGCTAGGAAGGAATGACCGTGCCTTCTCTTTTTGGAAGGACTCACTAATCCTGATTAGGAGAGAGCACATAGAATCACATTTGTTTTCCCTACAAGGATCTCTGTCATCATCTCTAAGGGCCGAGTTTCCACTTTGCAGCTGGTAACACATAGAATTCATATCAAAACGAAAATAGCCTAGAATCACTTCAAGCCCAGATGCCAAAATTGATATGCATGCAAGGAAACTCCTGCAGAAGCGAATGTGGCCTTTCTAACACAGAGCTCTTGATACACAATCCTCCACAGAACACAATCCTGGCTTCCTGGTGGTTCCTTAACAGGCTCAAATCTGCTTTCTCCTCTGGGGCCTCACAATCTGCTAGAGACTGTAATCCTTTTCTGGATTGATCTTGACCATGGGAGCCACAGATATTGAATGACCTTATCCTTCAACCTTCTCTAGAAATGCAAAGTCACGAAGTCTGTGTAGGGCTTCCTCCCCACAGGACCAGGGGACACCAGGGCATCCGGGTGGGCTGCAGCTTGCTGTGTGCCATGAGCACAGGTCGCCTCGCCTGTGCCTTCTCCACCCAACCCTGCCCCTCCCAGCAGGCTCTGTCTAAGGTCTGGATGGGGCTCTCTGTCCACTCACCTGGTCCCATCAGCATCACTTGAGATTTCCTCCACATCTATCTTAGGCAGTGCTGCTTTCTATAATTAAACACTATAAGCTAAGTGGCCTTGAAACAGCAAGAGTTTGACTTCTTACCAGCCTGGAGTTTGGAAGTCTAGGATCAGGATGCCTGCATGTTTGACTGTGGGCAGGGTCCTCTTCAAAGAGGCAGACTGCCAACTTCATATCTTCCTGTGCAGCAGAAAGAGCTAGGCAAGCTCTCTGGGGTCCTTTGTTTTTCTTCAGTTGTTTCTTTGTTATTAGTGCATGTTTTGAAGTACATAATGATTACAGTCTTCCTCGAGGCTGCTGCATGTGTGTTAACACCCCTTAATTCCTTTTACTTCCCCTTCCTCTCCCCCCATCTTTTGGGCCCCTGAGAAGTCACAGAAGTCAGGCTTCCCTTGCACAGTCAAAGCCCCCATAGCATCTCCATCCTCCCTGGACAAGATGGGGAGGAGATCCCAGAGGAACTGAAAGCATCATATCATAGTGATATATGTGGGCCTATGTTTATAGCAGCACAATTTGTAATAGCCAGAACTTGGAAACAACCAAAATGCCTGTCACATGTGGAATGGTTGAAAAAGATGTGGTACTTTTATATAATGGAGTACTACTCAGCTATAAAGAATGATAAATTTGAAGCCTTCATATTTAAGTGGATGCCCCTTGAAGATATACTTATTAGTGAAATAAACCAGACCCACATCTGTAAATATCATATTATCTCCCTAATATAAGGACTTACAATTCCATATATGACTAGGTTTCTAAATTTCTTTGTAAAAATATGTAAATGCTTATTTCTACTTTTATATAATTATTTTTCCTTCATATTCTGAAAGGATTTAAAGTTCAACATATCAATATCTGATGGAAAATACCTGTTCCAGGATATGCCAAAATGTTTGATATTTCTACAGATAGGATAAACCATACTGCATATATTGCAGATTAATAATTAGCTTCTCTTCTGGAGGGTTAACAACCTAAGTTAGCAGATCAAAATTTGGAGAAAAAGAAGGGCTGCATGGTTAGCCAACATTCTGGCCCTAGCCTTTCAAGGTCAGTAAAGACTCGGGACATAGAAGAACCTGTACTGTAACAAAATGTAACTCAGTTGTGCTCCAAACTTTCTGATCAAGAAGATTATGGAGCCACAGAGAAATGTGTTCGAGGATTTAAAGTGAGCCTGGGGAGAATCACATGGAGAGAAAAAACATTTTCTCAAGCTTTCACAGAGAGCAAATTGGTCAAGCAATGGCCATGACTCATCCTCAGGTCAGACACTGACAAAAGGATGTACAAAGGGCGGTACAGGGCTACAGGATAAATCCTGAGAGTACTTGGCTGACCTTATCAGATACAAAAGTTACATTTCTGGGTAAATAGGTCTTGCTATATCTTGGTCTTAACCATCCAGTAGAAAAGTATAAAAATGAGGTATGTAAAGTAAATCCATATTAATACGATGAGCTGTAAAAGGCTCGAGTCAATAACTTTTGAGGATAACCCACTAATATTATAGACTGCTAGACAGTAATAGATGTTTAGTTGAATTCAAATACTTATAGTATTTAGATGCCAATAGAGTATTCACCTCTGACAGGACAAAAATAAATAAATAAATAAATATTTTTTTAAAAAAAAAGATAGGGAGGAGAGCAGAGCACCAGCCTCTGCCTTTCATAGGGCCTGGAAAGGGCTGGTAGCCTCTTGACTGTGCTTGCTGTGCTCTCTGAGCACCAGGAAAGCAGAACAGCAGCCAGGCAAGGAGCAGAGCGCTCTGAATGCTCTCTCAAGGCCGCCCTCTGGCTGTGGCCTTTCCATGAGGAGTCCTCGCTGGCATTGACCCCGCACCATGAGGTTCATCCCATCACTGCCTTGGTGTGACTGGCACATGCGATCCCTGGGGAAGGCCCTTTCTATTGCCTTGTGTCCCTTTGGGGTTCATAACATTTCCCCTGCAGCCGTGCTCTCTCTAAATGCAATGTTGAAAGAAATCCTGCTACCCAGTGGCTCAAGGTGATCCTCTGGCGCAGACCGGCAGTGTCTGCATGCGGCAGTCCAGGAAGGACGTTAAGAAAATGCTCAGATTTTATTGCCTGCAACGCTGTGTTCTCAGGCCATGGAGAAGTGAGAGGAATTGAAATCACCGGTAGGGCTCCACGTTGCCTCTCTGCTTCCTGCTATACAAACCACACACACCCAGTGCCGTGATGCATTCTCTTCCTGAGCCAGAAAAGGAAAACAGTTGCAGCGGTGGCACACACCTGTAAGCTCAGCACTTGAGAGGCTGAGGCAGGAGCACCACGAGTTCAAGGCCAGCCTGAGCTACATAGTTAAACCTTGTCTCAAAACAAACAAAAAAGAAAATGGGAAATATCACACTGGGATAAGGTGATTTTTTTTCTTTCTTTCTTTCTCTCTTTTTTTTCTTTCTTTCTTTCTTTATTTGGTACAGGGTCTTACTATGCAGTTCAGACTCATAGTGATCCTCCTGTCTCAGTCTCCCCAGTGCTAGGATTATAGGCATGTGCCACCACACCCAGTCTCACTGGCTGGTAGGATTCCAGGGCTGGCACGGCATGTGGTACCACAGATTGAACCCGGGTCCTTGTGCTTGCCAGGCAAGCACTTAGACCACTGAGCTATTTCCCCAGCCCAGGAAGGTAATTTCTATCTAGAAAAATCCTAGCCCTAGACAACAGCTTAGAGGTGGTCAGATTGGTTCCAGGGGCCTTGGGGGCAAGGGCAACACCAGTGACACCTCCCATGGTCCTTGCCTGGGGATTGGCAGTGGCTGTGCATGTGTATGCATGTGTAACACCCCCCTTCTGTGTGTCCCACAGTCACAGAGGAGTGGCAGAAAAGAGGCGGGCAGCCCTGGCAGCTCATCGAGCCTGTGGACGGATTCCACCCCAATGAGGTGTGTCATGGATGATACTGGTGGCCATATATATGGTTATTTTTTTTAACACATTTGCATGTGCTTGTTTTTATCCTGT
The DNA here is from genome assembly GCF_000260255.1 of Octodon degus. Taxonomy (NCBI): domain Eukaryota; kingdom Metazoa; phylum Chordata; class Mammalia; order Rodentia; family Octodontidae; genus Octodon; species Octodon degus. The sequence goes on from NW_004524607.1 coordinate 9,444,052, forward strand.
TTTTTTCCAAAGAGGATTTGAGGCAATATACCTACATAAAAGACAGAAAATCTAATAAAAATGAAGTGAAAATGGGGGTGGGGTAGAAAGTACACTTAGATTCCTGACTTCATTTCTACAATTTGGAGACTGCAAAGTAATTCAACAAACATCATGCACATGCAGCCCACTGTGGTCTTGCTGGTGGCCAGCCAGCACATAAAGGGGCTCTTGAGCTTGTGCAGTGAACCTGTATGAGGGGGCATTTGGTTGGAGAACTGTAACCCCACACAGAAAAGCACCCCTCATGGATAACATGTGGTTAGGCCAAGAAGCATGGTTTCATATGAACACTGTCATTCCAAGGGAGGAGAAACTCTGATAGTTGTGGACAAGGACTCGACCAAGAAACTTGACTACCTCTCTAGCCTCCATCCACTCTCCATCTTGAGAAGGTCAAAGGCAGCAAATAAGAACTGAAAAAGGGGGCTGGGGAGATAGCTCAGTGGAGTAAGTGCTTGCTTGCCTGGCAAACGCAAGGTCCTGAGTTTGATCCCTGGTACCACCAAAAAAATTGAAGAAGATCACAAAAACTTAGATAAAGCAGTGACCTGTTATGTTATCCTGCTTTGGTGCCCCTTCTGTGGGAATTTCAAAGAGGAGCAAGATGTTTCCAGTGCACCATGGCTTTAGGAAGGCTCTGGCCAGTAGAAGATGGGTATGGCCAGGATGGCCCACTGAGGTGCTGTGTTCCATCAGATGTAGAAGGAGGAAGAACCTAGAAGAAGCACCCCATCACCCCATTTGCCTTATTGGTAAACCACCCCAAGCA
>NW_004524607.1:9449862-9459768 GCF_000260255.1 Octodon degus
ATAATCCTGTAAAGTCCATAGAAATGACCTTTATTTTTTTCTTTAAAAGTGGCTCTTCCATTCTTTACCTGTATAATCTGATTTCCTCTTCCTTACAACAATGATTTTGTGACAGTGTTGCCTATAGAAAGAATTAAAAATAAAATTTGTTGCATCTTATGGATAGTTTGAGCTTTTCCTTGAGCTACACAAATCATGATGTTAAAGTTGTGTATATTATTCAAAATTTTTGTCACCATGGTTGGACCTCTACCAAATATCCTTTGGTTGTTTTGATTGGGTTTTTGTTTTTATTTTTTGAGACAGAGCCTCACTGTATCACAGGCTAGCCTCAAACCCCTGACCCTCCTGTCTCAGCCTCCGTGTGCTGGGCTTACAGGAAATGCCCCGACATACCCAGCATCAAGTTTCCTTCTTAAGCAAGCTATTAAAGACCCACTGCCAGGGGCTGCGGAGATAGCTCAGTAGAATAAGTGCCTGCCTGGCAAGCACAAGGGCCTGAGTTCAATCCCTGGTTCTGGAAAAAAAAAAAAAAAAAAGACCCACTGCCTTTTGTAGTTCAATCAATTCTCCATATCCCCAGTGTGCATCTGTGAATTCAAGCAACTCTAGTTAGAAAATATCTGCAAAAAATCTCACCCATACTGAACACATACAGATGAGTGTGTCATTATTTCCCAAACAAAGCAGTCTAAGAAGTATTTGTATGGCGTTCACAGTGTACAAGAATATTTTGTATATATGAGTTCTTAAGAGGTGTGTGCATTAAAGGCCTAGGCTTATGTTTCATGCTGATGGGAGGTGGTGAGAACTTTTCGTGAGAGGTTTGGGGTCCCTGGGCTGAGCCCTTGATGTGAATTCTGGGTGTCCAGCCCCTTCTACCTCTCTTTTGCACTCACCCATGAAGTGAATGCCCTCTTCCACTACATGGGCCCACCAGGCCCACAGCCATGTGCCAATTGCTCATGTACTGGACCTTCCAAATTAAACCTTTCATCAATTTAAGCTGATTAGCTTGGGTATTTTCTATAGTAATAAAAAGCTGACCAATACAATAAATAATCTAGAAATGACTCAAAGTATGCAGGAGGATGTTGGTTATGCATTTTATACAAGGGACTTGAGCACCTTGGTCTAGAACCATCCCTCCAGGCACCAGGCACCGAGCACCAAGGAACATCTGTCCTGGTGTAGGTTTCTGTCTGTGTAAACAGAGGAATTCTGGCCAGTTCTGTTGAATACCATCCTAATCTGTGTGCTTCCCTACTTACCTGCTTCTGAGAGTGGCCACAGAATCAGTGGTCACTCTGTGTATGCCCAGGCCCAATAGCAGGCACGCCTGTCTGCATTAGACCTTGTGCAGCCAGCTGGGCATGGCACAGAGGTGTGGGGTCATTTGCCCCCTAGGGGGAGCCTGGGACCAGTGAATGGAGGCTCTTCCTCCTCTGTTAGTGGTCAGTTCAGGCAGCACTCTCTGTGCCTCTCAGGAACCCCACAGGTCAGCCCTCTCTGCTCACGTCTCTCGTCTCAGTCTCCTGAGTCCTGCTTCCCAAATCTGCCTCAATAAAGACAATGTTAGAGTGTAACGTGGATATGAATATACAGTTATTCCTTAGGATCTGCAGGGATTGGCTCTAGGACAAACTGTGGACGCCACAATCCTTGGGTGCCCACATCCCTTGTACAAAATGGTGTGTTCCTTGCAAACCTGTGCACAGCCTTCCATTACTTTAAATTATCTCTGGGGGACTTAAATCCCCAATACAATGTAAGCACTACATCAGCAGTTTACACCCTATAATTTTGGGAACAATGACAAGAAAAAGGTCTGAGTGTGTTCAGTACAAAAGTAAGCATCACAGGCCTAACCGCTTAGTAGGCTGAATCTGCAGGTACGACATTCGTGGGTACCAAGGGCCAACTGTAGTGCTTTATTCTCAGATACACTCTGGGTAGCAAAATATCTGGTACCAGTGCAAATCGCTTTTCCTGCTCACAGCTCAGAGCTGGTAACTGGACGCTGCTGCTGCTGCCCAGTTTCTGGCTCTGAACATCTCAGGTCTGGCTTTTCTCACCTGAGATGTAACCACCAGCCCTGCACCTTTATCACCACACTGGTGGACAAGGGCTGCCAGTGCCCTAACCAGGCACAGAAATGACTGCAAAGCACATAAATATCGACCTAAACTGCCGTACTTTGGATCTTACACGCCCCCCAAAGGCCTGTGTTTTACAGCCTGTGTCCCAACCTATGGCACAATGGGCAGGTGATAGACTTTTAAAAGGTGGGGCCCAGTGGGAGGAGGTGAGGTCACGGGGAACATGACTTTGGACAGGATATTGGCCCAAAACAATAGGGTCAAGTGACATAAAACTTCTAAAGCTGTCAACCAAAATAAACCTTTCTTTGCTTTAAGTTGATTGCCTCAGGCATTTTGTCACAGTAGTAAAAATGTGTCCAACACATAAGTCTAAACTGCATGGATCTCCATTTCAGTTTCTTCTTAGCTTAAGTTGAGGGAATTCCCAAAATTCCCATGACTACTCCAGTGTCACTGGCTAAATCTAAAATTTTTCAGATTTTTCTATGAATATGACCATGTAAACACATTTCTAGTGCTTCTCCCAGGGCTTTGGGTAGGATCCTAAGACTTCAGTAGATTTATGGTGGATCCACATCCACTCACAAAGTCAATGTGCCAAGCAGTGTGGGAGCCTTAGCTCTGGGGGCTGATACTCTTACAATGTTGTCTTGGTTACCTTTCTCTCATTGCTGAGACACAATACCCACCACCCAAAACTAAAGGAGGAAAAGTTTACTTAGCTCACAGTTTGTAGAAGTTTCAGTCCATAATCAGCTGGCTCCAAGGCAGGTGGCAATGCAGGGGGGCGACGCTTCATGGTGGCAGAAGATACCAAAGGCAACAAGAGGAAAAGGGAGGAGTGAGAAACAAGTCTCCTTCTGTCCCTCATGTTGTATGTAGGCTACCTGCCCTGGGGGTGCAGCACGCACACCCCAACCCCAGGACTAGACAACAAACCAATCACAAGCTCTCCAATCAGCCACCTCTGAAAAGCCCAGTCCCCACGACCACACGGGGACACCTAGACATAAACCATAACAAATTTCAACCTATTCATTTTGTCACATAGGCAATGACCTTGGTTCCCTGAAGGCAGACCAACAAAGGACATCAGATCACTGTCACAGGGCTACTATTTTAAGCAGGAAATAAAACCAAGGAGACTTCGTTGGAGAGCGAGGGGTCTCGAGGCATTGGGCTGCAGGAGCCTCGTGTATCCACTCCCGATGGACATGTCCTCTTGCAGGATCTTTTTTTTTTTTTTAACAAAAGCAGCTTTATTCAAATTGAATAAGGACAGGTTAAATGCACTGCCAATCTGGAATAGCAGCAAAAGTAATCCAGTCTTTCCTTTTATAGGATCTTGGCACTCACAGAACCCAGTTGAGTGTAGCAATGTCTCCTGTTATCTTTTAAACACCAGCCACCAATACCTGTTATAACACTGCCTTTTAATCTGAAATCTGAATCATTTGGTCTCACATACTCAAAATGCTACACTAAAGCTGTATATTCTTTTAGAAACAATTCTATCCCATCCCTCCCCTATGCTTCCAGTGTACCTTATCTGAACTCCTATTTCCAAGAATACTCACCAAGTTAGTAACTTTGTCTTGCTTTTTCTATTGTTGAGGACAGGGAATTCTTTTTTGGCCCTGATCATCTTCAGAAGTCCTGGGGGACAGAGGTTATTTTAAAAGTTGAGGGGCCGGGGAGATGGCTCAGTAGAATAAGTGCTTCCCTGGCAAGCACAAGGGCTTGAGTTCAATCCCCAGTTCTAATAATAATAATAATAATAATAATAATAATAATAATAATAATAATAATAAAAGTTGAGGCAAAGCCAAGCGGCCTGAGAAAGGAGAACCTGGGAGTAAATGAGAGGTGCCCAGGCCTGACCAGCTCCTTTCTTTACCTAGGCATCCTCTGTGTTCTTGCCACCTGCTCCCACCTCCAGGAAAACCTGTTGTAGGGGACTTGACTACCCCCTACACACCTTAGGGCATCATTTAGTTGTGTAGTAATAAGCTCTCTGCACTATAACAAAATGCCCTTATCATTAGCTTCTTCTTTTTTTGTCCCCAGAATTACAATCACGACCTCACACTTGCAGGGCAGCCAATGTACAGCTGAGCTCTATCCCCACCCTTATCATTAGCTTATAAAGAGAAACGGCCTAGTTAGGCCCTGATTTGGGAAGTTCTAGCCCATGACTGATTTCCTCCGTCTTTGCTGTGGGCCTGTGGTGAACACACAACAGCAAGAGGACATGGCAGAGAAAATTGCTTATCTCATGGCCAGGAAACAAAAGCAAGAAAAAGAAGGGCTCCAGGGTCCCACAGCCCCTTCAGGAACATGCTGGCAATGCCCCAAAGACATCCCTCTAGGGCCAGGTGCGGTAGTGCATACCTGTAGCCTAGCTACTATACTTCTAAAGCTGAGGCTGGTGGATTACAAGTTCAGCGTCATCTTGGGCAACCTAATGAGACTCTGTCTCAAAGTCAAAAGTGAAAGGAATACAGCTCAGTGCTGGGCACTTGCTAGTATCACCACTCTATCCCAGCACCACCCTCCCCGCTAAAAGAAAACTCTCATGAGGTCCTGCTTCTCAAAGCTCCTACCATCTTCCAAGAGCACTCTCCTGGGCACCACGCCTCAAATGCACAGGTGTTGGGGGACATTTAACATCCAAGCCCTAGGGACCAGGTACCTAAGGGCCAGGTGTGTCCAGGTCTGTCCTCACTTTCTCCACTCCAGGCCTACCCAGATGGGTTTCTTCTGTGAGATTTGACCGAGTCCTTCTCTAAGGCCTGGGAGCCATCTGTAGGCATGGGAGCTCCAGGTGCTTTCTGTCACTTCCAAGCACCCAGGATCCACAGGCTGGCTGTGGGGTCAGTCCTACCTGCAGTTCTGTGCCAGCCTCCCTTGCGCTGCTGTCTTCAGCCTTGAGTGTTTCTGCACTGTGGTGGCTGAGTCCTGACTCATGAGGGGCACTTCAGGGCCTTCCTTGGCGGCAAGCTCCCATCTCCCCAGTTTCTCCATTTCTGGATGGGGGAACTCTGTGAGAAGTCCAGAACTGGAAGTGAAACTCCAGAGGCAGGAACCTTGAGGGGCATGTGCAGTCTGGGGTGTAGCCCCTACAGAAATACCTAACCTACCATGGTGAGGGGAGACGGAAGGAAGGAAAAGAGCAGAAAGGGATGGAGGAAGGGACAGAAGGAGGGAAGGAAGGAGGGAGGGAGGGAGAGAAAGCGAATTTTGCTTCCCTGAGGGAGGCTTCAGGCTTCCTTGCGATCTTCATCTGGACATCCAGAAGGCTCTACTGCAATGTGTTTTTCCTGTTTTCAGAGAAAAGACTTGTCCTGACCTCCACTGTTGAGCCAGAGCTCAACCTTTTGCTTGTAAATGATCACCTGGGACCTCCATTTCCACTTACCTGGGACAGTTGTCACCTTCTGGGTTCAGGTTCTGGTGTAAATAAACACAAAATCCTTTCATTACCCACAGCAAATGCAGCTCACTAACAGTCTCTCTGCAGGATGCGCACAGACACACACGCAGCAGGGCCTGAGTCCACTAGGCCTCTCCACCAGCACCCTCGGCTCACCGTCGCTGTGATCCAGCCCCGCTGGAGAACTGGGGATCCTAGAACTAAGGGCGCTACAAACATGAATGGGGAAAAGCTGCCATATCCTCTCAACTTGAATGCAGGCAACAAAACACAGCTTAGTGTTCTGTCATAAATAATTCCCCACCCTTTGCTGTTGTTACAGAGACAGTCACGTTGTAAAAAGAATTGATTGATTTTTTTGGTGCTAGGGATTATACCCAGGGCCTCTGCACCAAGATACAACCTTAGCCTTTTTTTATTGTTTATTTTGAGTCAGGTTCTCACTAAATTGCTAAAGTGCCCAGGAGGGGCTCAGATTTGTGATTCTCCTGCCTCCGCCTCCCAGAGTCCTGGATTACAGACGTGTGCAACAGCACTGGGCAAAGATGGATGTCCACTGTTGGATAGCCATGGTGGACATGGTTGACACAGCCACCCTAAGCCCTGGATAAGTACACAGCTCCTAAGTCAGGTTCCTACAACACACATCACGTGTTTTGCATCCAGGCAGCACATAACTTTGTTTCATGTGTAGCTTCTGTTTAGAAGGCACTGTGTTTAAGATGTAAGATTCATCAACATTGGGTGAACTGGCAAGATAGCCCAGTGGTCTAAAGTACCTGCTTCGGCAAGTTTAGGCAAGTGTAGGGATCGCAGTTCGATCTCCAGCACCACATGCTGCACTAGCCCCTCCATCAGAGCAGGCCGAACCAGCCACACATACACAAAAAAAGATTCATCAACATTGAACTCACAGCCAATGGTGCAACACCTCCTGCTTTAATGACACATCTCCAACATGCCTTCTCTTTAGGGCACAGAAGAGCCCTGACTGAGGACATTGGACAGCATTTCCCCACTAAACTTGGAGACAGTTTACACAATGTCATCACCCAGGCAAAGCATGAACTTGTGGCACTAAACATGGTCTGCGAAGGCCACTTGTTGAAGAGCTGAAACAAGATGTTGGAGCATGGGTTGGCCATTCCAGCCTGCAGTGGGCAGGAGGGGAGCTCAGTGCCTCAGTGCCCAGTGCAACCGTAACTGTACAAGCATGAGCAGGGTTATAACCTTGGGGTTATAAAACAGTGTTAGCAAGCAGACGACTTCCCAAGTAATGATGGGCTATTATATATTGAAATATGACTGACACTCATTTATGGTCATTATGTGGTTATTAGAGCCTGTACCAGATCTTGTCATTTAACATAGTCCCTGCACTCCCCCCCCAAAAAAAGCACATGTTGGGCATATGTGCACATCTGGAATTCCAGATGTTTGGGAATGTGAGTCATGAAGGCTGCAAGTTCGAACCCAGCCGGGACAACTTAGCAACTTACCAAGACCCTGCCACACAAGTAAAGGGCTGGAGATGTAGCTCAATATGAGGACCCTATGTTCAAACCCCACTCCTAAAAGAAAGGAAAAGAAGGGCTAAGAATGGAATGTCACTCAGGGACAGCGTGCCCCTGGGTTAAACCTCTAGGACAGTGTATGTATGTCTATTTTTAGGTCTCTCAAAACATATTTAATATTTTTATATTTGATTTGAATAGCATTTATTTTCTTTGTGATCCTGTAATTTTTTTTTCACATTTAAAACTGTTATACTAGGGCTGACCAAATAGCTCAGGGGATTAAAGTACCTGCAAGCAGGCGCAGGGGCCAGGGGCTTGGTTCCCAGGCCTGCCATGCCGGCCCCACCCCGGGGATCACTAGGAAGCTGATCTAGTAGTGAGACTCTGAACACCCTATAGACCCTTCCCTAAAATACAGAAATAAATAAATAAATAAATAAAACTGTTACGCTAAGAAGGAGCCCTAGCCCTCTACAGTTGCCAAGGAGGTACATCCCACAGAGCCCCTGAGCTGGGGCTCAAGACTTGGAGCCAAAAACCCCACAATCCGAGTGTGAGCCCCTGCTTGCTGGAAGGGACAGATGGGGAACCTGCAGCGCAGACATGGGCTGGGCTCAACCTTTCACCAGCATCCAGCCAAGCTTTGTCTGGGCATTAGCCTCCTGGCACGCAGGGGTCACGCATCCTGAGGAGGTCCCGGATGCTGCTTCTGGAGGGACTCTGGCCCAGAGCTCATTGGCTGCGTCGGGGGTGGAGTTTCCCAGGCAGCCGCAGCGTGCCTTCCTTCAGCTCAGGTTCAAGGCCTGTGCTAGTCCTTCGCTACCTCGTCGTTCGATTTTTGTGGACTCACTTTGTTTTGCAGGTTTTAAAAAAATTAACCTAAATTATTTAGCACAGATTTTTCACTCTATTGAGGGATTTTGTGGTAATGTACAGTACTGTATATGTATTTATATGTGTACTATTTCTAGTTTTAATGATTTCTGCCTGTAAAATTTTTAAATATCTGAAAATATATTAAAATACCAATTCTGGCTTATAAAAGAATGTTAAATTGAAATACACTGTTTATAGTACATATTTCTTTAATGGATGAATACATACCGTACCGCACAGTATACATATGTTGTTAAAATTACATAGGTTTATGAGTTTAGAGCATGGCTAAGAACATTAGAAGTGTCTTTAAAAGTGTGGGCAAGGTTTATAAGAGTGTGGGAAGGGTTTATAAAGCCTTAAAAATATATAAATACTAAAATAAATATAACGTCGCTACTTCACTGATTTTCACTTATCGGAGAGGCGTCTGGAAGGTAACCTGAGTGACAAGTGAGGGACCACTCTAGAGCCCTTGGGAACCTCTTCCTTGAGACAACAGCTTTCCTGGGGGAACTGAGCCTGACCAAGGCAGACGCCGCCAGCCCCTCAGATATGGGGTGCACATTTGCCACATTCTGGGGTTTCCTGAGGAACAGATGCAACAATCCACTATTAACATGTCAGCTCCTCATTAAATCTGAATACAGAATCCGTGTTTGCCCAGCGGGATGAACTCCCCTAATCTGATTTGGCAGAGGGTCTGGCATAAATATTCATGGATGCTTGGGCTCTTTTAATCTGGTCCTTAGCATTGAGTATAAGAGGTGGAGAGAGGCTGCCTTTAAAGCCTGTTTTCCAGGTCAGTTCTTTAAGCCACAGTATCAAAAAAATAATGGCCTCCTGATCATGAATCTGTCATTAAGGGAGATTAATCTTCCAAAGCTCTTGGCGGGATTGAAATGAGAGCAGCGATAAAGAGCCCACGTAGAGGCTGCTAAGGATTTCTTAGGGCGCTGCACTGCTGGCTGGGTTCTTTGTTTTTAATTAATTAAACCAAGCAGTTACAGGACCCCTTTCAACTTCAGGGCCTGAAACTGTGACTCCTGGTTCACAGAGCTCTGGTCAATTACAGCTGGGAGGACACACCAAGGACTTCCATGATCTGTCCAGCCCTAGGCTGCAGCAGACACTGGGAACAACATGCATGCTTCACCCAGCTCAGGGTGGCCCCATTGCTAATATTTTCCCAGTGATTCCTACATTATAGCTCAGCAAATATGAGCCAAGGCCAAAACACGGAGAGACCCTATCAGGGATGCACAGGAATTTGAGGCATAAGTGAGACTTCAGCGTTGTCTGAGACTCATGGAAAGAGCCAAACTCTGCTCCAACCTGCTGGAGCTGGAGCACACCCCAAAACAGGACCAGTGGGAAACTCAAGGTCTCATCACCAGCTTTAAAAGGCTTAAATTCTTGGTGTCTCTGTCACATCTTTTGTAAATGCAAGCAACATTCTCTGCCCCTTGGCATTGCTGCAAGCATTAGCAAGAGCAGATCTTGGCAAAGAGCTACGAAATAAGAACAGGGTGCGCGTCATCTTCCTTAGAGCTCAGAGCTGTGCCCAGCCTGCCTGCACGGTTCTCCTCCTAAATGGCAGGAAGATGGAGCTAAGCACAGTGAAGTCACTTGTTCAAAACCACATGTCTCCTCAGTGATGAGTCAGACGCTCAAAGCCAGGCTGGCTGGCTCCAGGCTACGTGTCCCTGCTGTGAAGGGCATCCCAACTTCTTGAAGGTAGCAAGGTCCCTTTGTTGCCACAACTACTCTGAGAATGAAGCCAATGCTCAGAAACCAGACATGGCCAGCATTCCAGAAAATGTCAGTATCTCCCTAAAGGGATGCACAGTTATGATGAAGCGCTCCGGAAGAACTCTGTAGAAGGCTTTAATCACATCAGCATGGCATTCAGCCTCCTCAGGGGAAAAAAAAAGGAAGGAGGAGGAGGAAGAAGAAAGGAGGAGGAGGAGGAGGAGGA